>NW_012142745.1:9218843-9244237 GCF_000956105.1 Propithecus coquereli
CTAAAAAATTGTTCAAGTAATCCATGGGAAGGCAAAAAAAAAAAAAAAAAGAAGAAGAGAGAACAAACAGAAAATGATAATAACAGAATGCCAGATTTAAGCTCTAATATACTAATAAATGATCTAAATATACTAATTAAAAAACAGATATTGGCAGATTGAATTAAGAGACATGACCCAACTATTACTTGCTCTTATTAAAAACTTACTTCAAATATAATGATATAGGCATTGAAAGTAAAAGGATGGAAAAAGATATATTGTGACAATTTAGTCAAAGAAAAGCAGGAGTGGCTATAGCAATATCAGATTTAGTAGACTTTAGAGCCAAGAAAATCACCAGAGAAAAAGAAGAACATTATAAACTGATGAAAAGGGTCTGTCCACCAGAAGACATAGTGACACTAAGTGTGTATGCATCAAACAACACAGCTGCAAAATATGTGAAGCAAAATATGTTAGAAGAAAAAGGAAAAATAGACAAATCCACAGTTATAATTGGAGACTTCAACACTCTTCTCTAACCAATTTATAGAATAGCTAAACAGCAAATAATGCCAATAACCGACAGGATATAATTGACATTTATATAACACTCTACCTAAAAACATCAGAATACACATTCGTTCCAAGTGCCCATGGAATATACATCAAAATGGACCATATCCTGGGCCACAAAACAGACCTCAAAAAATTTAAAGTAGTTGAAATCATACGGTGTATTTTCTGCCCACAGTGGAATAAAACTAGAAATCAAAAACAAAAAGATAACATAAAAATCTCCAAACAATTGAAAACTAAGAAACACACCTCTAAATAATCCATGAGTCAAAGAGGAAGTCTCAAAGGAAATAAAAAATACATTGAAATTAATTAAAATTAAAATATAGCATATCAAAATTTGTTCCCATGACAATGACATAATTGTAAAATTCCTAAAGAAGAAACAACAAAAAACTCTTAGAACTAATAAGTGAGTTCAGCAAGGTCAGAAGGTACACGATAAGCTTACAACACCAATTGCATCTTTATACACTGGTAATGAACATACGAACACTGGGATTTAAAATATATTATTCACAATAGCTTTAAAAACAAAATAAATCTAACAAAACATATACAGGACTTGTATGCTGGAAACTACACAATGCCGGTGAAAGAAATCCAAGAAGATCTAAATAAATTGAGAGACATGGTGTGTTCATGGATTGGAATATTCGACATAACGATGATATCAATTTTCCCCAAATTTATATAGAGTTTTTCCACAATTCCTATCAAAATTCCAGCAAGATTTTTGTAGATATAGGCAAAATTATTCTAAAATGTATATGGAAAGTGAAAGGAACTAGAATAGCTAAAACAATTTTGGAAAAGAAGAATCCAATGGAAAGAATCAGCTACCTGATTTCAAGACTTACATAGGTACAGTAAGCAAGACCACGTGGTATTGGTGGAGGGACAGACATGTAGATCAATAGAAGAGAATAGAGAACCTTGAAATAGACCCACACAAATATGCTCAACTGATGTTTGACAAAGGTGCAAAAACAGTTAATTCCATGTAGGAAATAAACTCATCCTTCGGTATCCACAGGACTTTGGATTCCAAAATCCACAGATGCTCAAATCTCACAGTTGGCCCTGCAGAATCTGTGGATATGAAAGTCAGTCCTCTATCTGCAGGTTCCGCGTCCCATGAATATTGTATTTTTGATCCACGGTTGGTTGAATCTGAGGATGCCAAACCTGTGGGTTCGGAGGGCTGACTTTGTATAGCCTTTTCAACATACAGTGTGGGAGTACTTAGGCAACCATCATAGGCAAAAATATGAATCCTGACCTAAATTTCAAACCTCATGAAAAATTGACCTGAAATGGATCATGGACATAAATATAAAACATAAAACTATAAAGCTTTTGGAAGAAAACATAGGACAAAGTCTTTAGGATTTAGGGCTAGGCAAAGATTTATTAAGTATCATACCAAAAGCACAACCCCTAAAAGGAAAAATTGATAAATTAGACTTCATAAAATTAAAAACTTTTTCTCTGCAAAAGATCCTATTAAGAGGATGAAAAGACAAGTTATAGAATGGGAGAAAATATTTGCAAGCCACATACCTGACACAGGACTAGTATACAGAACATCCAAAGAGCTCTCAAAACTCAACAGTAAAACAAACAAATAACAAACAAAAAACCAATTCAGTTAGAAAATTTCCAAAAGACATGAGGAAACATTTCATAAAAGAGGATACTGATAGCATATAATACAGCCCAAAAATAATGTTCGACATCATTAGCTATTAGGGAAATGCAAATTAAAAGCACAATGTGATGACTAAATACTTATCAGAATGGCTAACCTAAAAAAATCAATATTTTAAATTGATTTTTAATCAAAAAACACAATTTAAAAACAACACAAGATGCTGGTGAGGATGCAGAGAAACGATCACTCATCCACTGCTGGCGGAAATCTATTAATAGAATGTAACAGCCTCTCTGGAAGACAGCTTGGCAATTTCTTAAAAATTAAACAAGCAGCTGCTACAACCTAGCAATTGCATTCCTTGGCATTTATTTCAAAGAAATATGTTTTTGTGTATTATGTCTATACAAAAATCTATAAATGAGTATTTATAGCAATAAAAATAATGTTTATTAGTAATAGCCAAAAATGGGAAACCCAGCTGCCCTTCAATGGATGAATGATTAAACAAACTGTGGTACATCCATGCCAGCAAATACTACTCAGCAGTAAAAAGAAATGAACTACTAATACATACCGCAGCTTGGATAAATCTCCAGAGAGCTACACAGAGTTAAAAAAAATCCCCAAAGGTTACATACTGTATAATCCCATTTATGTAACAGTTATAAAATGACAAAATTATAGAAATGGAGAGCAAATTAGTGGTTTCTAAGGTTTAAGGAAAGGGTTGTGGTGGGAAAGATGTTAGTGTGGCTTTAAAAGAACAACACGAGGGATCCTTGGGGTGATGGAAACATTTGTATCAATGTCAATATTTTGGTTGTGACAGTGTACTATAGTTCTGCAAGATGGTACCAAGTTACAAGGGGTCTCTTCGTATTATTTCTTTTGCTAAAATAATTAATTGGGAGGCCATTAGGCTGAGATGGCCCAGTGCCTTGGGTTCTTACATAAGCAAACCAAAACCCAATGCAGAATGAAGGGTTATAGCCTAGGAAGAGGAAACTTAAGCTTAACCAATCAGAAACTGCCAACTAAGCTAAACCTATAACTAAGAACTTTAAGGCTACTGTTCCACTTTAACCAATCAAATACAGTCATGCGCTACGTAATGACATTTCCATCAAAGAAGGACCACATATATGATGGTGGTCCTATAAGATAACAATACCGTATTTTTACCATGCTTTTTCTGGTTGGATATGTTTAAATACACAAATTGCACTGTGTGGCAATTGTCTACAGTATTCAGTACAGGTTTGTAGCCTAGGAGCAATAAGCTATACTACATAGCCCAGGTGCGTAGAAGCCTATACCGTCTGGGTTTGTGTAAGTACACTCTGTGATGGTCAAATGACAATCAAATCGCTAACTACACATTTCCCAGAATGCACTCCTGCAGTAAAGCGATGCATGGCTGTATTTTGTTTTGCTTCCATGAATACCTTATAAAAGTGCTCCCTTTGCAGTCCCCTCAGTGGAGCCCAAACTGCTTGTGGTTTAGTGGTGTCCAATTCATGAATCTGCTCGAATAAACTCTGAAATTTTAACATGCTTCAGTTAATTTTTTAACACTTACAACTATAATTATCTCAAAATAAGAAGTTTAACTAAAAAACTGTATCTGAAGCAAAAATGGCAACATGTTAGTATTTACAAAAATAGTTGGGTATATGAGTGTTTATTATATAACTTTCTGTACTTTAAGTTATTTTATTTTAAAAAATGCTTCAAGACGTGGATCAAATGTCTCTTCCACTCAAGGCTACTGTCAGATAGAATTACGTTAGCTGCTCTTTCTCCATGATTCTATGGGGGTAAAATCCTAACGAGAGCGTCTTCCACCCAGCACCATGCTAGTCATCTTTCTTCACATCTCTTCCCATAACTCCCAAATTTAGTGCAGTGCCTTGGATGCTATTGTTATTCTTATTGATACTGTTATTTTTGTATATTTAGCTGTGTCTTAAGGTTCTAAATTATTATAGAAGGAAAGGAAAAAAAAAACCAACAATGAGTCTTCATTCCACAAAGGAAAACAAAACAAAACAAAACAAAAAACAAAAAACAGGCCAAAACAAACACACTATAAGTTATAGGAATTCAAAGAAACCATAAGGGTATTGAAAAGGACCCATGATGTGCTTTTTTTACGAAGTAATTCCTTTGCCCAAGAGGACAAAACGTGGTTTGTGGAGTGGAAATTTTATTTTTGTTCCTTTGACGCTCACTTCTCTAGGTCTGTGTCATTTTAGAATGCTTTTGGTGTTGAGTAACAGATACTGAACTTAACCAGCTTAAATGGTGAGAAACTGTCTTGGCTCTCAGAACTGGAGAGTTGTGATGGGCGTGATCAGGGTTGACCCAGTCCAGAGGCTCAGTTCTATTTCCCTGGGCTCTGCATTCCCCTGTAGGCTGACTTCGTCTGTTGGCTAATATTGATAAGTTCTGTGGCTCATATCCTCGCCTGGTGATGTTAGGGGAAGAGAAAGACCCTCTGTGCCTCTCGTGTTCCCCTCAGCATGAGGAGACCTCCCCAGGATGTCCCAGGCAGCCTGTCCTCATCTCACCGGTTCACATGCCCGTTGCTGAGCTGGTCGCGGCAGTGGGGGTGGATTCCCCCAGACCAACCAGGCCTCCCTCCCATCCTGAGGGCTCGGCTGCTCCTGAGGAACTGAGGTTTGTCTGGGAGAGGGGTAGCTACCTAAGTCAGCCTGGGGTTCAGGAGGGCTGATGGAGGCTAATATTAATAATAAAGTCCACCCTCACCTCCCTGTCATCCTCAGTCATTCTGTGGCTTTTATTTCTGTTTCTCTCTTCCTGCGAATCTGCCTGGTTTTGTTTCTGTTAGTAAGGTTTAATATTCTGGGCTGACTTCAAGTTAAGAAAAGACACAAACTTTCTTCCACATATTTTCTATCCGTAATGATATATGCTAAAAGGCCTAAAAGGCCACAGGCCAGAGTCAGTGGGGGCATGCTACTGATCAAAAAAATTCTGGGCCCAAGTCACAAGGAGGGATCTACAGGACTGGGGAGAGGTGAGCCAGGCAGAGCGCCTATTCCAGCTGGACGGAAGGCCAGAGCGTGCCCTACAGGTGAGAGCGTGACAGGGTGGTCACCTGCGGGCAGCCCCTCAGCGGCCTGGGTGAAGTTGATGGGTCTCCCTGAAAGCAGACTGGAGGCCAGAATGACAGCACAGAGACCCGGGGGGCACACCCAGATGCAGCAGTGTGTTCTCAGTGTGTGTTTAAAAACACAGAGATTAAAGATTTGTCTATGGAGAACAGGAAACCAGCCAGGAAGAGAAGCCAGGGGGGTGATCCGCTCCCGTTTCAGGATGTGGAGGGAATGGCGAGGATGCAGGATCTTGGAGCGACAAGACATTCGAGCATATAGGACCACCACGTTCAGGTCTGTGGGCCACTAAGGGACACACGAGTTCCACGGTCTTCATGGATTTGCAGGATTCCTGTTAGTTGAAGCCCTCAATTACTTTCTGTAAATGAAGCCCCATTTTTTATTTATTTTTTTTTGATTAAAGAAAAACAGCTGCAAAACTCAAAATGAACTTGAAAACTTGGATTAAAAGCACATAAGCATGAAGAGAAACCACTGAAAGCCGGGAAAAATGTTATTTAAAATATGTCACTAATAGTAATCACACTCTCTTAGTTTCTCTAATTGTCTCTCTAGCTTATTTGGAATAGCTTGAGATATTTATGGGACTGGCCTGGGAAAGAGTTAGTGGTGATATGTAGTGCTGTGAGCTCTGGGGAGGGAAAAAAAAGAAATTGGGGCACAGAAAAAAATAAATTTTCTCCTATTCTCTCAAAATTTCTCGGAGAACACATGAGGAACTATTAATAGCGTTTACTTCTGAGCAGTGGGACTCGGGGTGGACAGGTAAGGAAAGGAAATTCAACTTTCACTACCATCCTGGGTGGTGGGCATTTTTTCATGCATCATGAGTTTACACAGCTATTGTAATTTTTACAAGGTAAGTAAAATAAAAATAAAGGAAAAGAGTTCATTAAATGTATCGCCAGCTGACAGAGAAAGTTAGGACCTGATGTATCGACACTTGGTTTTCTGTTCTCTTCAGGGCTACTGTCTTCGCTGTGAAGAGCTGTGCTTGGGTTGTCCTTGGCAGCCTCATTCGGGAGGGGAGGAATGTGAGTGACTGAGGTTAACAACAATAAAGGGTGGACATTCTCAACCGTGCGTTTTGTGCAGATGCTCCCCGCGCTGAATGTCACCACGGAGTCTCCACCAAGCCTTAGCTGCGCCGTTCTCGTAAATACCCCAAGAAACGCCTGGGGAGAAGACACAGCTCATTAGGAAATGGAACAGAGTTGCCACTGAACACAAATGACAGATTCGAATTCAAGTTAGCTCAACAGGGCAGAAAAGTCCAACCTCGATTCTGTCGGGGGACGGGGCAGGAACAGAAGAATGTCATAATCAAGGCAAGATTTTGAGGAAGGGTTGACTCTTCAATAGGCTAAAGAGTAAATATAGTTAATGTTTCAAGTAGACAACATTATCCCGATGATCTTAAAGAGTTAAAACAAACAAACATACAACCCGTGTATTGAACAGGGATGCTCAGTGGATTCGGCTTGCTTCTTACACTTGCAAAATGTCTGCACTAAGCTGGAATTTGTAACAAGTCTTTTGGTCTTTGAAAATATTAACTCAGATTAGATTCACAAAGCTAGAAACCCTAAGCGAGCAAAAGTATGATGACGTGATAACCTTAAGCTGACGTATCTGTAATTTACTGCTTGCTTCTTTGTTGCTAGTATTTTGGTAACAATTCGTGAAGCACATTGCCTTATCCATTTCCCCCCTGATATTTACCATTGAAATCTACGTTACAAATGAGACCAAGGCCAGTGCCAAATGCCAGGAGAGCTGGGGATAGAAGAGCCAACCAGGAAGCTTCTGGTAGCCAAGGTTCTTTCAAACCTGAAAGAAAAAAAACTCAAAAACTAGTGTTTATCTCCCCTTTCCTCCCCTCCCCTTCCCCTTTCCCTTATTCTATCACTCTATCTACCTTATATTCTCTTTTCCTCAAAAAAAAAAAACAAAAAAAAATCATGAATTCTTCCCAGAAAGGATGGATGGTAGATGTGATTGGAGAGCGGTACCTATAATACTCCAGAAATTTGTTTGCTATCAGAAGTTTTTTGCTTAACGTTTTGACTTTAAAGATCTGCTCTGCGTATACAAACTTTTACTTGAAGAATATGTAGAAACAAAAATATAAGCTTCTGATTAACAATAGGGTTCTAGTGATTAAGACAAGTGTGATGGTTTCTTTTTCCTTATGCATTTCATGGTTCTTTTTCCCTAAGTCTCTAGAACATTATTTACTTGGTCTGGAGTATTGTTAAATTCAAAACAATCTAATTCTTGGAATAACTAGAAAAGGTGGCCAGGTGCAATGGCTCACGCCTGTAATCCCAGCACTTTGGGAGGCCAAAGTGGGAGGATCTTGAGGCCAAAAGTTCGAGTCCAGCCTGGGCAACATAGCAAGATCTTGTCTGTGTGAAAATAAAAAAATAAGAAATAAAAATAACTAGAAAAAGTGATTTTGTTTCTCTTTATGATTGTTCATACTTGCTTATCTACTACTACTAAGAAGTAGTAGTAGTAGGAATTTTATTTGAAATAGTTTATTTCAAAATAGTGTGTCCTCCTCAGAGTCATTTAATTAGTCAAGGAGTCTGCTTTGTTTGTACTTGAGTGAATAGATCAGCAGCAGGAAAAAGGATTAGGAAAAGACCTAAGTTAGGATTTCTCAACCGTGGCACCAGTAACATTTCAGGCTGGCTAATCCCTTGTTGTGGGGGGCTATCCTGGGCCATGTAGGATGTTTAGCAGCATCCCTGGCCTCTACCCACCAGGTGCTGTGGGCACCCCCTTCCCCTGATTTATGACAACCAAAAATGTGTCCAGATACTGCCAAATATCCCCCAGCGAGCACAATTGCCTCCAGCTGAGAACCACTAACCTAAATTCAGCACTGTCACTGTTTCATGAACAGTCTCTTTCTGAGAGTTATTTCAGAAACTTTCAAAAATTAAAAACTGGGGCAGGGTAAAATTTTACATGGCTTTAAATTCTCTTTGGTCATTTGCCTGAGACAGCATGTCACAGTCTCTCCCGGGAGACTTGGGCCTGCTCCAGGAACGGACTTTGATGATCTAATAGATCTTTTTTCTGTCTCAGTATTCTGTCTAATGACAGCATAATCAATGCACTGATGCTGAAAACATGCTGAGAAAACAATGGGAATGGGGTCAAATTCTCCTGAAGAAAGATTTTTTTTTAGTAGCTTGGGCCAGACATAACACTGCAGTGTACATTTTTCATAAGGCAGAAAAGTCCAGTGATTCAGAGTGAGCTAAAAACTCATCCTTTTTATTGCATTCAAGTTCAGTGTACATTCATATAGAGATGGGGCTAAGATAGAGCCACAAGAGGAGAAATCTTGAAATATGCTACCAGGTGGCTTAAAAATCACAGCCAAATCTGTATCTTCAACTTGGCAGCAAAATACCTTACTTATTTCCTGTTTGGGAAAGATAGCACACTATGCTTCCTAGATTCAACTGGATTATGAAATGCAGAAATTGAGAGACTTGGGAATAACAAATAAACTATTTTTTTTCTCTCTTTCCCCCTTCCCTTCTTTTCTTCTTTCCTTCCCTTTTTTTTTTTTTTTTTTTCCTGACAGTGTTCACACATAGAAGAAAAGTTGATTCAACACATCTGGATTGTGAAATAAAGGATAAGGTGTGGATGAGTCAGTACAAGTATTGCTTACTGTTAATGTTCAGTTCAGCATTTGAATTAAGCAGCTGCCTTAGCAAGCTTCATAAGGAAGGGAGTGTGGATTTTACTAGCTGCTCCACAGCTTGGGGAACTTTTCAGATTGTACCAACCAAAGGCGGGTCTTCAGGTGTAAAACGTAAACATTATTCTATGGACGGCTTCCTAGGGGGTGACATTAGCCCACTGGCTACAGCAGCCATGTGGCTTTGTAAGTGTGAAACACTTCTGCTAGGAGATCCAAGAGGGGAATCAGACCAATCACAGGCTAATTTACCAGGATTTCACTTTATTGAAAGACACTCATTGCTTTCTAAACCTCATTAACAGAAATTTGTGTTAAAAGTTAAAAACCAATAATAATCTGCTCTTTGAGCATCCTACACTATAAACTGAATTCTCTATTCTGTGTCCAGCTCCTGTATTTTTTGCAACCAGCCTTAGTCCAGGTTGTTTCCTCTGCCTGATATTCTTTCCTCCCAGGGCCATGTACCCTCCAAATCCTGCCCAACTTAACTGCCACCTCCTCCATGAAGTCTCCCTTCCCTTATCCTACTAGACAGAAGGAATCATGCCTTCCTGTGAACTGCCTTAGCATATTATCTCTCCGCTCATGTAACACATCACTTTCTGTCTTGTTTTACAATCACTTACATTTTCTTTTTTATCATACAGAAAATCCTTTTCAGGAAGGATCTGCATCTGGTTTCTTGTTCCATTCCCCACACCACGTGGCTTAGAACTTTGCACACTGAGTTCAGCTGATAACATGTTAAATAAATGACCCATTAGATATCATGTCCATGTCTGCTATTTGCTCTATGCTGAGGGGAGTCCATGTGGAGGCTGAGATTACTGTTCAGCTCCTCCCCGGCCCCATCAGCAGTCCTAAGTGAAGAAAGGCAAAGGCCAGTTATAGATCAACTGCCCGGACTAATGTTGCAATCCTTCCCTTTGCAAACATGTGTCAGCGTTTCTGCTTCCATATCTTTCTACATATCTGCAGGGAACAAAGCCCCTAAGCGGCACTGGCTGCTTACTGAAATGGGGCATGTTACTAAATACACAGTCATTCTTTTTTTTCCCCCCTCTCTGTTGTATAACACACCAACCTGCACTTGCACATTTAGAAATATAAAAGTGAACAAAAATGATTACATCATCTAGTCCAATCCCTTTTTAGGGACCACTGCCAGAAAGATGTTGAAATGACACTAAACCTGACCTTCCTGAGAAAGACAATGCTCCAAAAGTCAATTCTTACACATGAGGATGGTCAACACTTAGGGTTCTCAAAAACCAGTTGGCTTGTTACTTTATGTAAATCCACATTTTGATTAAAGGACCTATTTGAACTATTTTCTCTCACAGAATGAGAATTCGATTTCTTTAACTTGGTCTGCCTCTCCGTCTGTCTTCCTCCTTTTGAAAGACCTGAACTCTCTGAACTCTGGCAACACAGTTTCATGTTTTCTGCTAATTTGTGGGCATTGCCTCTTTTGCAGTGTTTGAAATTCATACCAAGTCTTTTGTTTTTGGTTTTTGGTTTTGTTTTGAGACTGGGTCTCACTCTGTCACCAGGCTAGAATGCAGTGGCACAATCACAGCTCACTGCAACTTCAAACTCCTGGGCTCCAGTGACCCTCCCACCTTAGCCTCCTGAGTAGCTGGTACTACAGATGCATACTACCACACCCGGCTAATTTTCCTATTTTTTGTAGAGACGGAATCTGGCTATGTTGCCCAGGCTGGTCTCAAACTCCTGGCCTCAAGTGATCCTCCCACCTGAGCCTCCTGGGCTTACAGGTGTGAGCCACTGTGCCCAGCTAAAGTTTATGTTGTTGTCATGACATTGTGCCATTTTTTGGGTCTCAGATGGTATTGGGCAAAAGGTAGTGGTGTTCTATTGGATAGTACATGGAGGAAGACTTGCATTTGAGTCCTGGCTCTGCCACTACTGGCAATTTGATTTGGGGAAAGCCAATTAACCTCTTTGCCTCCCAGTCTCAGATCTGAAAAATGGAGACAATGGCAGAACGTATATCTGAGAATTGTTGTGAGATTTTAATGAGACAATGCACTTGAAAATACATTGTAAACAATACAAAGCTATAAAAATGCCAATTCTTTAGACTCTTGCATCCAAACAGCAAATTTATTTCAAACTTAACACTTGATGTTTATAAATACCTTCTCCAAGAGATACTGGCTAGGAATGATGGCTTATGCCTGTAATCTCAGCACTTTGGGAGACTGAGGCTGGAGGATCCCTTGAGGCCAGGAGCTTGAAACCAGTCTGGACAACATAGCAAGATCCTGTCTCTACAAAAAATAGGAAAATTAGCCAAACATGGTGGCTCATGCCTGCAGTACCAGCTGCTCAGGAGGTTGAGGCAGGAAGATTGCTTGAACTCAGGAGTTTGAGGTTGCAGTGAGCTGTGATCATAGCACTGCACTCCAGCTCTTGGCAACAGAGCAAGACCCTGCTTCAAAAAACAAAACAAAATGAAATAAAAAGAGCTGCTGACCTTGCCTTCAGAGAGTATTTAATCCAGAAGTAAAGTTAAGTGGAAAAATGAGTTGAATCATGTTTGCTTTGTAAATCTGGGAAAGTAGCTTATCTTCTGTGAGAACTGGTGTCCTCATCTGTAAAATGTAAGTAGTAATACCCACTTTCCAAGAACAAATGAGATAATACAGATAAAGTATTGAGCCTAGTATCTGGTTGCTCAGTAAATGGACCTTTCCAAGGAATAAGAAAAATGCCAACTTAGTATTCCAAGGGTTCAAATTATTAATAATAAGCAAGAAACCATTATATCTGGTTGGAAAAGTCTGGAAACACTTCGTAAAAGATTAAGGATCTGAGCAGAGGAGGCTTGAAGGATAAATAGATTTCTGCTTTTGAAGATAAGTAGCAGCAATGGCCAATATGTGCCACACACTGTTCAAAGCACTTTACATCTATTATCTCATTTAACATCAAAATGCGGCTGCTATTGTCACCCCCGTTTTGCAAATGAGGAGACTGAGGTGCAGAGAGTGGAAGCGACTTAACACAAAGCCCCACAGATTGGGGCGGAGCAGGGACCTGACCCAAGCAGTCTGGTTCATGAGCCTCAGTTCATGACCACCGCTTAGAATGGGGCAGGGGACCCGGGTGAGAGGGTGGGGGAGGGGGATCCAAGAGATTACAGGAGCAGAGAAGACGAATGAAAAACCTTGCGTCTTCCTCCCAATCTAAGCTCTTCCTCTCCGAGAGGAAGTGGTGCACAGTGGACAAAGAAGTACAATCAGAAAGAAGTGCTGCGTGATGGGAAAAATTTAGGGACAAAGGGGCCTGAGGGAGAGTGTCACCACTGAGTCACAGCCCACAGAGAGGTCAGAGAGAGTAGCCTGCCACTGAGCCCAGTTAATACCTGTTGACTGTGAAGGCAGCAAGAAGGAGGGCTCCAGATTTTGCAAATCCAGGTCAGATTTAAACACGTGGTCTGGGTTTTCTTGGGAGGCCACCTTGTCTAAGAGACCAAGGTTATCCCCTTCTCTGGCCACAAAATGCTGCTGACCCTTGACTTTTGCCAGAAATCTTTCATTTCATGTCACCTATCACCAGGTCGTGGCAATTATGTGTACTTCTTAAAAAGGTTAGGCTTGCAATTTTTCAAGCTGGCACAGTAGAATGTCACAGTGTGCATGCTTAATTAATCATGCCGGCATCTAGATTGTGAAAAGCAATTCTGCAAAGCATGTTGAAGAAAACAATAACCATCCCTCAGTCTTTAAAATACAAACAGCAACAAAAATGCACTTTTTCCTTAAGAAGCATAAAGACTCAAGGCACGTCCGGTTTGTAATGTATTTTGCATGAGTTTTCCTCTTCTCTCTCAAATTCAAAGTTTTATGAACATGATTTCATCAGGCCTCAAGTGTCAGACACCCTTTTTAATGGACTTATGATGTTTTCATATGGCCAAATATTGTTAGCATTTAGATTCAAGGTTGCTTCCTCTGCAGAAGTTAATTGGATGGAATGATGGTTGTTCAATGATAATACATCACACTGTCTTAGTGTGACCCCTGGGCCTGTCATTTTGTTGACAGTCCAGAGAGCATGTCTCACGAAGGCTTTTTGGCTTGAGATCACATGAGCTCACCTCTGCATGCAAAATGAGTCTCTAAAAGGTAGTTAGCATAAATTATTCCATCATTCAACCACAAAAGCATCTTTCTTTTGGCAAAATATTTATGACTTCTAAATAACTTTTTTGTACATGCATTTTTGTTACCTATACTCATCACCCAATGAAGGGAAATCTAATATTCTATGAGAGTCATCTAGGCAACTATGTGTTTTTTGTCAGGAAGATTCAAGGAACTGCTAAGATTCAAGGAACCTTTTGCAAAAAAATAAATTACTGTTTTATATGAAAAACAATTATATAGAGATACTTAAAAAAAAATTACTGTGAAAACTACCTGCTTGCAGTTTTCTCAGTTTCATTCCCTTTAAAATAGGTAAGCAAAAGAAAGAAAAAAAATAGGTAAGCAGCATCAATGAGTATATATTAAGAAGAGACGTAAATGATATTTATCATTTGTGCACAGACATTCTGTTTCCCCCCCCATTTCCTTACTTCAGAAACCCTTTAGAGGTGATGCTCTTACTACTAATTGGCAATCAGCTCAGAACAAAGGCTTTATCCATTCATTTATGTATTCATTCCACCATTTATCCACCAAATATTAATCGAGCACTTATTAAGTGCCTAGCACTATTGAAGGCACTTGGAATACATTAGTGGAAAAGCAGGAAAGGATTCTTCCCTTCTGAAGCTTACAGTCTTATAAGGGATAGATAGATAATAAATCATAAACATAATATTAATAAATAAGAGAACTATAGAATATCTAGGAAGTTCACAAGGGATCTGGAAAAAGTGAAAAGTAGCATAGAGGGGATGGAGATCCGGTGTGTGTATGTGGAGGGGCAGACTGCCACATTAAATAGGGTCACCACGGACAGGCCTGGTTGAAAAATTGGGAGAGAGAGAGTCAAAGAGTCAGTCAAGACAGAAGCTGCTAACGCTAAGTAGAGGCAACAGCTACAGTGGAGGCCTCTGCAGGGAGCCTGGCGTGTTCCCCATGTGGTGAGAAGGTCAGAGTGGCTGCAGCCAGTGACAGGAGGGTAGGGGGGCTGCAGAGGAGGGTGGACGTTGCAGGAATTTGAGCAGCTATATAATATAATTTTACTCAGTGTTACTGGGTCGAGAATGGACAGTGGAGGGGGCTCAGTGTTGGAAGCAGGGAGACTAAATTATTATTTTCTTTTGACTAGCAAAAGAGGAAGGAACCAAATTATTATTTTCTAAAGTCACATCGGAAAATACTAAAATCCTTCCTTGGTTTACATTTTTTTTTAAGACAGGGTCTGACTCTGTCACCCGGGCCAGTGGCACCATCATAACTCCCTGTAACCTCGAACTCCTGGGCTTGAGCAATCCTCCCACCTCAGCCTCCCAAGCAGCTGGGACGACAAGGGTGTGCCACCATGCTCAGCTAATTTTTCTAATTTTTGTAGAGGTGGGGTCTCACTATGTTACCCAGGCTGGTCTGGAACTCCTGGGTTGAAGTGATCCTCCTGCCATGGCCTCCCAAAGAGTTGGGATTATAGGCTATGAGCCAGCATTTCACAGCTGGTTTACATTGTTTTAAACCAGACTTAGACCTATAAAATAAAATAAAACAAACAAACAAAAAACCCTCCTGTTCAATCACCTCCTTGGTCTGCATCCCTTACGCAGGAACTTCATCGCCCTCCCTGATGTAGGCCACAACGTCCCTAGCATGCTGCTGCTTCTACTTCGGAGGAGCTTTGGGTCTCTATAAGCTAACTTGCTTGTTCCCTGTGGGGACAGTACAGTAACTACGTCACAGAACACAGTCACCAAGTGAAGGGGCACCGAGGGAAACACAAAGTTGGAAAGTTCCAGAAATAGTGCTGGAATGTTTGGTAATGCAAGCAAAGTAGGGAGTCAGGAAAGGGGCTGGCAGGAGCTCTAATCTCAATGTATCGCATTGACTTAATAGATAAACGGGGTGTATCTTACCTTACTCTGTTGTTGTCTTTGAACTGTCATGATACAGCTTGGATTGTGTCAGCCTGTTCCAAAGTCTAACATTAGAGATATAGTCCAGAGAGAGATGGGGGTGGGGGACGGACGGGAGGAGAGAGAGAGAAAGAGAGAGAGAGAGAGAGAACGATCACAGATACACAAGAGGGGATCAAAAAATTAAGACACAAGAACGACGGCAATAATAATACTAACCTTGATACTTCTGAAGAGCTGTCTACATAGTCTACGTAAACATAAGTAAGTTAGAAGCCAGAATACTTAGGGCTCTCTTAATTATTTCACATGACTGAGAATATAGGAGTGCAGCTATTAGAAGAAATCCTAGGAGAGATTACTGCCCTAGAAAGAGAGGTCTCTAGGCCTCTGCTGAACTAAGTAAAGCCATCAGAAAGTTTAAATGAGACTTCAGGGAAATATCTAAACACAAGAGACCAGAAGCAAGGAGGGAAGGTTGTGTGGACAGAGGATGGCAAACAGGGTGTGGACCTCACCGCCTAATGGGATCATTTGCAGTAACTTCTGCAGCAACGAGTTGGTTGCAAAGGATTTCAAGGCTATGCATGGCATTGGTTAGAAATGGTACCGTGCGGGTAAGTGTTGCTTGCCCTGTGCTAAGGAGGCAGGCGCGGTGTACAGAGACCTCGGAGGCAACACTCCTGACAAGTCAGTCTTCTTGCCTTTGTATCTGTCTGCATCCAAGCCACCATAGAAAGAGGAGATGCTATTCTATTTTAAGAGGCTTGAAGAGGACATGATATAAACTGCTTTCAGAAATGCAAAGATTGTTACTTAAAATGAATTCTCCTTGTGTTAACCAAGGCCTGATTGCTTTAATGTAAAGCTGTTTTCTTTTGTTTCGGCCTTGGCAGAGGAGGGAAGAGTGCCATGTTCCAGGAGTCCATCGTCTGTGTCTAAGGTCTAGATGTTGGACTGTCCCCTTCCTCTGGATAACCCCCTCCTTAAAATCCAGGGCTCCCTCCCCCTCCCCCTCCCCACCTTTGTTGCCCCTGTAGGCAAACAGGGACTTCAGACTGAGACAGAGAGAACCTCAGGGAGATGATGAGTCATGGAGAATCTGGGTTCCTGTTGTGGTTCTACCACCAGGATCCTTCATTTTCTTTGGTAAATTGGGGGGCATTTTAGCCTTGGGCACAAGGACCAGCCTGAGATGATATTTTATATCTTTGGTGCATAGTTCAGGGAAGGAAGGGGTTGGTGTCTTTTATATGATTCTCAAAAGGGGCTGGAACCCCAAACCTGTTAAGGGGTCACTGGCTTAGGTGATTTCTAGTATTCTTTCAGTTTGAAACTTCCTATGTGAAGATTCCTTTTCAGGTTATCACATAACTACGTATCACACTCACAGCTCACACTTGTGGCAAAACACTTCAGATGGCAACTTCCAGTCCTTATAGAGAATGGACTCACGTTAATCAGACTTGTAGATGTCTAAAGGAGATCAGAAATGTAACCTGCATAAGAAAGGGGAAGTAGTTGTTCAAATTACCCTGAAAGCCTGTGAGTTATGAAAAATGAATCACTGTTCCAAAGAGTTTCTTGTCTTTTAATGACTGTAAATCAGAGGCAATGCTCATGGGAGGCTAAGGCGATGCTCCCTGGGGTTCCCGGGGGTGGCGGCAGCAGCCAGCCTTGTCTTGGCTGTGGTCCACGGCCGCCTGGCTGCAACCGAGGCTGCAGAATGTTGGGTTGCTGTTCTGCGGTTCAGCCACGTTCACCAAATGCGGGTGTTGTCAGGTGGGCGAAATATTGGATATGTATGTACGAGCGCACAGAAATGGTCTGGAAAGGTAAGGACGTGACACCACTGCTGGGAGAGGAGACGTGACTGGGGGACTGTGCGCGGTGGACGGGGAGCTTTGGCTTTACTGGTTGCATTAGTTTCTGCACACGTAGGTCTGATTAAAGGAAATTTGACACCACTTTCTGAACACACAGAGACACACATTCTCCCCTCTTCCTCCCCAGATATTAATAAAACATCTATAAATGCACATGTTGTTTCTGTGGTGGCAGCATGTCATCTGCAGAGTCTATTGACCTGGACACAGTCAGATATTTACTTAGAACAAATAAAAACTCGCGTGAACTGAGTGAAATACAGTTGTTCGTGCACGTCACTGACTGCCTTTCAGACAACTTAGACCACAAGGGATTTCAACCGACCGAAGTGCAGCAATGCCCGGTCAAAGCGTAGCCACACACAAGGGCGGTTCACTTGCAGAAGCTTCTGGCAAATTGCAGCTAAACTGCAGTTGGGGTTGACTTGGCACCCCACAGGTAACACACGCTGAGTGGAGAGGGAATTAGTAGGTACACAGTATTTAAAACAATAAGAATAATGATAGTAGTGCTTATGTATACGCCAGGTGCTGTGCTGAGTACATTTTCTCATTCTGTCCTTGCTAGAACCTTCTGAATCATGAATAAGCCCGGGGCTGGGATGGTGACTAATGATGAAACTGTGGGGGTGTCCTTATGGTAACAATGGCTGTGGGCTTGTTCCTGTAAACTCGCTCTAGGGGCTTCTTCAGTCTGAAGCAGACTTGGCTGTCAGGTTCTACGCACATTCAGCAAGGACAGATCTGTACAGCAACGATTACCTAAATGATTATTGAGGATGTTTTCACTGTGGGAACTTGGTGTGTGTAACTTTTCAGGTAATTTCCATCATCTGAATAACTTCTTGAGTGAAAACAGTTCTTCCAGTGCGCAGCCTAAAGCTCTGGGGGTGGATGGCCCCTCATAAAGCAGAAACCTCAGGCTAAACAAGCCCACTTATGTCCCGGGGTGTTTGGCCCCCCGGGCCCAGCTCAAACCCAGGAAAGCGGCAGCTGCCTCCTGGCTTTTCCTGCTGTCATGTAGGGCAGGGCTGGAGTCACAAGAAGAGGACCCAATAGAGAAGGCAGTGCTGACTGTAGAGGTTAAACTGTGGCCTCTGAAGTTGAACCACCGGCCTTCAAATCCCAGCTCCTCCACTTCCCAGCCGTGTGACCTTGGCAAGCTCCTCAACTCAGGAGCCTAGTTTCTTCATCTGTAAAATGGGTAGCATGACAAAATCTACCTCCAAAGGCTTCTGTGAGCATTACGGGGTGCTCAGTGCCGGGAAATGTTAGTTGTCATTACTGGGGTATCAAAGGTGGCAATCGATTCCCTTCCCAGGGGCAGGGGGCGCTATGGCTAGGGAGTTTCATTGTGCTCAGTTCACCCCGTGGTGTCTAACTGCCTGTCTGCCAGCCTTTGGTGAGAAATGCAAAAGGAAAGAGATGAGGCTTTTTCAGAGACCTACTTTTAACATACCTCCATCTGACCCCTTCAAAACGGAGGGCTGCCGGGGAGGGTCCATTTTCCTTTTCTGTAGGCCTAGCAAGCCCTACTGGTATTTCTTTTCTGATAACTAGAACAGGTTTCTCTCCCCACAGGGCCCCTTTCTTTCCCCTGAACCAGAAGGGAAGATCCCCTTTCTCTTTTCAGTAATGGGCAAGAACAAAGTTCCATTGACAACGTGAATGGAGCATTTCTTATCCCGGACTCTCTTCCCACTGCAGAGGAAGGGACCTTTTCTCTCTCCCTTGGCGTCTGCAGATTAGGATTCAAGTCCTTACAGGCGACTGGGGCAGCCCAGCATTCCTGATTCTGGCACAGACTTACCAAGGGTGGGAGGCTGCTTGGTTGCACAGCCTCCAAGCCAGGTCATTTTACATGTGACTTTTTTTTTTTTTTTTTTTGAGACAGGATCTCACTCTCTCTCTTGAGCTAGAGTACAGTGGCATCATCATAGCTCACCACAACCTCAAACTCCTGGGCTCAAGTGATCCTCCTGCCTCGGCCTTCCGAGTAGCTGGGGCTACAGGTGGAGGGCTACCATGTCTGGCTAAGTTTTCTATATTTTTTTTTTTTTGAAACGGGGTCTCGCTATGCTGCCCATGTTGGTCTTGAATTCCTGGCCTTAAGGGATCCTCTCAGAGTGCTGGGATTCGAGGCCTGAGCCAGTTTGCTGGCCCTTACCTGAGACTTCTGATATATACAACTCCTAGAATTTCCTCTGCTTCATCTGCTCTGGGCCTGCCTTGACCATTCAGTACATCCTCTCCTTTCACATTCTATTCTCTTACTTTGCTTCATTTTCCGTTAGAGCTCTTGGGCATCACCTGGCCCCTTATATTAACATGTTTATTGTCTGTTCTCCCTCTGGTAGGAACACGAGCTCCAGGAAAGCAGACTTTGTCTTGTGCATTCCTGAATCTCCAGTGTCTGGCACAGTGCCTGGCAGGTAGTAGGTACTCAGTAAATATTCATTGAATGAATGAATGAAGGAAGGCCAAGGCTGAAAGCTACTTCTGATTTCCCTCTAAAATACAAAAAATGCCTTTCTGATAAATGGGTAACCGAAGTCAGGTTGCAATTGTTTTGGGCTTCCAGAACAGCCTGAGGTTGGATCAGTCAATCAACCAGCATGATTTATGGAGCATCTTTTATGGCCTGGCAAAGCAAGGACACAGAAGGGTATGACCTGGTCTCTGCTCTCCGAGTGCAGAGAATTCAGCTGGTGAGACAAAGCTCCCAAATGACAGCAGAAAATGAACCCAGGTGAAAAAAAAAGGCAAGTCTCCAACAGCACAGACAGCTGGAGGGCCTCTCTGTTTTTCTTGGCAGGCGTAGGGAGAAGGAGGCCAGGTGCTTACCTGTCAGCGCCACAACATTGGTGTTGAGGAACTCGTGCCCCTCAGGTGTCTACTGCAGAGTGTACCCAGAAACCACATTGGTATTGCCAGGAAGTGAGCACCAACTGCTGTTCTCTGTAGGTTTTTTCCCTTCTTCCTTTTCTACCTCACTGCTTCTTGCAAATTAAAAAGAAAGTCAGGAAGCAATGTTAAAAATAATCAAACCACAGCTAAAGGAAGGTACTTTCAAAGGGAAAAAAAATCGAGTTGACTATTATTCCACTGTGCTTTATACTTGAGGCTCTGTGATTACTCACTCTGTGAAACAGGCTGGAGCCTGGGGGAGTTAATGGGGCCAACATTACTTTTCTTTTGCATTACTTACATGGGCCGTAAAAATGAGCATTGGCCTCCTGGCCAAAAGCTGGAAAAAGCCACCCCAAGGGGAAGGAAGACCGTTAATCAAAATAGAAAACCCACGGCTCCAGTTTCCCTACATCGTAAAGGCTCATTGCTGTCGGGTGAGGCTTTTCTGGAATCCAAATCAGCTCTGAGCATCATGGGGGCTGAGGGAAAGGAAGAACTGAAGACCCTAAGAATGTCCTAAAAGTGTCCTCAATTCTCCTAAGAATGGACAATGGAGGCTCCTCAGCAACCCAGAGTCACCTGACTCGAACTGGTGCTTGAGGGAGCATTTGGTGGCTTCTGAGAGGTTGGTTGTATGCTCCGGGGGCGAAAGATGGCTGGGAGTGTGGGGACTCAGGGAAGAAGGTGGCATGCCTCAGAGAGGCTCTGTGGCCACTTCACTTTTTTTCGAGGTTCCCAGAATATTAAAACATGAAAACATGTAAAACTGGGGCTCCCCAAAACTATGACATATTTTTAAATAATTAAACTTGACAAATTAGCCCATTTTATACACAAGTAAATGAAAAAAACAAGGCAATTTGTGCTATTCATAAAGTAAGTCCAAGACTTATTAAAAATTTGGACTCTGTGAGCACTGTAGGTGGGCAGGGGACACGTGTGTGTGTCTGGCAACATCTTCTTTCTGTTCCACTGATGGATCTTCCTGACACTGCAGGCAGCTCAGAGATACTGTCAAAAGTCTAAATTGAGGTCTTTCATAAATGGAAAACCCTCCAGGGACGAATCCACCACCGGCCATCCTGCGATGTTTGTTCGGCTGTCCTGCTTGGCTCCCGAGTCCCCAGTAGACACAGACGGGCCTCCTCTCTGGGCCTGGCCCACAGGCACGCAGGGTGGGGCAGCCTGGGATGAGCTGGCAGCTCCGCTGCTGGCTCCCTGGGGCCTCTCCAAGCACCAGGGTTTGTTCAGGACATTTTCTCTGACTCACCCCTAGTGATAAGACAGTCAAGAGACTTGAAGCAAGTCAGTCGGCATACAGGAAGGTTTTAGATTCTTACCACTAGAGGTTTGATTTCAGAATTTGCAAGTTCCTTAACAAAATGATTGTAGCTTTGACAGAACCAGAGTCCTTCCGAGAGCCAAAGCAGCAGAGACAACAATGCACAGAATGCTGAACCCACTGCATCAGACGGGGGAAGCTTTATTCTTTCGCTCCCCATTGCTGCATTTATTTATTCATTCCACCGTTACATATTGAGCCCCTTTAAGTGCCAAGTCCCATGCCAAGTGCTGGAGGAATAATGGTGAGCAAGCACAGACTCGGTCCCTTCCTGGATGAAGCCCGCAGTGTGTGGGAAGTCAGGGGACAAGGGACCCTAACTGAAAATCACAAAGTGATATAAATAGCCCAAGCAGTAAGTGCTGCAAGGGAGAGGTGCAATGTGCTATGACCACATAATATGGGGCCTGGCTTGCTTAGGCAGGTCAGGGAGGGATCTCTGAAAAACAGATACTGAGCTGGATCTGAGGGTAGGAAGGGAAAGAGGTGATGAAAGACCATCTTTTGGAAACAAAAACAGCATGTGTAAAGGCCCTGTGGTGAGAGGAAGTGGGGCTGGAGCAGAGTGGTAAACACTTAGGGTGGTGCCCAAACTCTAGGGCACAGTGGGGCAGGGACAGGCGAGAGATGCCTGGCCCAGAGGGCAGGATGGAGGCTGCCAGTGCAGGGCTTCTGAGTCCCCTAGGTTTTCATTCATCCTGAGAGCAATGGGACGCCCCTGAAATGCTTAAGTAGGGGGAGAGGACTGGTGATGTCTGAATCACATTTGCATTTTGAAAATATTCCTCTGGCTGCGTTGCTAACATCTCCAAAGATAATTTCTGTTTTGCAAATCTAATAAGCAGGATTAGTATCCAGTCACTGGAAGCAGAAGCTGGCGCCTTGCGGCCAGATCTGGGTTTGAATCCTGGCTTCCTGCCTCACTTCTGGTGTGGCCTTGGGCAAGCTAGCCTTGCAGAGCCTCAATTTCCCCATAAGTAAAATGGGGATAATAATACCTCCCTTTGGGTTGTTGTGAGAGTTAAGGGAAATTACAGGAAATAAATAGTCTTGCTTGATTTACGGCAAACTCTCTTTGGGATTTTTAAAAGTAGAAACCTACTTTGACATTATGTATGGTATGAAAGAACAAACCTTCGGCAGGTCATTGGAACTTTCAGCTTTCCTTGAGGAAAACATCTTCCCCTGAACTGTAGATCCACAGTTTGGAAATGAACCTATTCCTGTCTCTTCAAAACAACAAAAACACAATCATAAAACAACCACTCATTCAACTGTTTGTACAAGGTGCTGTAATCATGCCCTCTGATGTTGGAATTTATTAGATGATAGACCACGGAGAGATGAGCAACCAGAGGACAAACAAATGGCAAGTGAGCTTTGCAAATATAGAAACAAATAAGCCACTGGCTGTGGGGTAAGCGCATTTGTTGGTAATAAATAAGAGACTGCTGGGTGTCTTATATTTAGCTAGAGTAGGGCTGGTAAGTTAGCCTTCTGTTTGGATTAGGCCAGTGCTTTCATCTCTGGAGGGCCCAAGGACTCTGCCAGAATAGAGCTCCAGTTGATCTTAAGTCAAGGGTCTTGTTAAAATACTCAAGAACCAACCTTAAGAGGCTCCCAGGGGCCAATGTGAGCATCAAGGATATGAAATATATAAATATGTTTCAATCCTTGACTGTATAATGACACAAAGAATATTAATCACTACTGGAAGGTGATAGGAAACCAATATATTATTTTGAAAATTTGTGAATAAAGGAAAGAAATCAAACATTTATCCTGCCCTTCTGACATGAACTGTACCAAATAGTAGATGAGGGGAACTCTTTTTCTTTATAGAACTATTTTAGCTAATAAACAAAGAAAGAATGACAGAATTAGAGTATCACCATTTTGTAACCCTTAATGAATTAATGAATTCAGATGCCCTCCACCCCAGTTATGTGCCTCCTGATGGAAGAACACAATGAAATAAAATTTTGCACCCACCCCCCATTGAACTGGATACGAGTGAATCAGATCCAACTAAAAATTGTCGGGCAGTAGAAAGGACAGAGGAACATGTTAAACAATACGGACTACGAGACATTGTACAAGAAAAAGGGCCCAATTCCTAAAACAAATGAATTGCAAGGAAAAAAGGAAAAAAAGAGAAAGAGGTGAAACCCATAGAATAAATGAAACTTTTTGAGACATAGTATCCAACTGTGGATTCAAATAAACTGTAAAAATCTTTAAAAAATATTGATGATATAATTGCAAACTTGAACACTGGTGGAATATTTGATGATTTTTAGGAATTATTGTTAGCTTTTTAGGTGTGCTAATTGTATCATGGTTAAGTTTAAAAAAGAGAAAGTTTTTTTTTTTATTTTTTAGTGATACAAACTGAGTGGTAGGATATCTAGAATTCACTTCAAAATAATAGGAGGGGGTCAGGAGGGATGGGTGAGGGTATTGATAAAGCGAGATTAGCCATGAGCTGATGATTATTGAAGTTGGGCCATGGGCTCGTGGCAGTTCCATAATAGAAAAAGTTAAAAAAAAAATCTATTGACCAATCTATCCGTCCCTTTCTTTTAATATTAAAACACTAATTATTATTAATAGTATTATATTAATATGAAGTTTCATTTGGTTGATTCACCCACTTTCATGGGGGATCAGGAGGTTGGCCTTGGGAATGAGGAGACCTGGATTCTACTTTTACTTTCCTATTCACTAGCTGAGTGATACTAGAACTTCAGCACTCTGGGTTTCCCTGAACTCCTTTGGGAAATTCAGGGCAGGGACGGTTTCTAACACCCTGCCTGCAGTTGACTGTTGCAGTGATTAAAAGATTTGGGTCCTGCAGTCTGACTGTCTGGGTTGGAATCCCAACTTCCCCACGTGTGCTCGCGTAAATTCACTTAATCCTCCAGAGCGTCATTTTCCTGATTCGTAAAATGAAAGTAACAACAACACCTCAAAGAGTTGTTGTGAAGATTAGATGAGATAGTCCACGCATTCACTCCACAAACACAGAGCACCTAGTCTCCAGCTCTGGGACGGGTAGGGGTGGAGTAGTGAAGAAAATACAGGGACCAGCTGTTTGGAGCCTGATGGGAGAGCCCAGACAACACACGGTAAACACTAAACAAGATGCAGTGTTTCAAACAGCTAGAACTCTGAAGAAAATACGACACAGCAATTTGCTGGAGAGCAACTCTGAGGAAGGTGAGCTGCAACAGTAGCTAGGTTGATCTGGGACAGTCTGGGGGGGGGGTGTGACACCCCAGCCCCACGTGACTAATGGGAAGTTGTCTGCTGTGGATGCTCTATCTGGCCTTGCGTGTGCAGCAGTGGTTCTCGACCAGGTGATCTCACCCCCTAAGCCTCCCTCCACCTGCGGCCATGTCTGGGGATTTTAGGTTGCCCCCACCGGTGGAGGAGTCGTTCTGGCGCCCAGTGAGGGAGGCTAGGAATGCCACCCCCCAAAATTAACTGGTCCAAAGTGTTGGGTGGCGAAACTGAGAAACTCTGACTTAGAGAGAAGGGCAAGGACAAGGGTCCTGCAGGAGTCAGAAAGGAGCTTGCTGTGTTGGCAACAAACTCAAATCCACTGTGGCTGAGTGAGGGTGGGTGAAGTAACAGAGGTAGACTAGACTCTAAAGAGGCTATGGGAGCGCTTTTTAGGGCATAGTGAAGAATTTGAAATTATCCCCAAAGCAGTGGGAAGGCCTTGGAGAGTTTTAAGCGGGAGACATGTGCAGCACAAGAAACGCTCTGCATATGTGAGCGCTCAAAAAATATTATTATCACCGTGGTGTCTACCCCGGACCCGGCCCAGGCTGCGCGTGGCCGCAGTGACTCCTCCTGGCCAGCGGAGGGCGCCGGCCGACACTTGGCCATCGGCCGCCCGGGGCGGGCCTCCTCTTGCCGTGCCCCTTCCTTGTCTTTTCCCCTCAGGAGCAGTCGGGAAGGTGGCGGCGGCGGCGGTTGTCCCGGCCCGGCCGGTTGGTGTGGCCCGTCGGTCCGCGCTCTGCAGCGCCCGCGCCGCGTCCAGCCCAGTCAAGCCGAGCCGCGGCGGCCGGGTCCGGCGCGGGCGGC
>NW_012142745.1:9245732-9256636 GCF_000956105.1 Propithecus coquereli
ATTAATACTTAAGACAACGTACACAATGCCATATGGGAAAAGTGATTTTTTAAAAGTCGAAAAATGCAGGACAAGCCCAGTAGTGTACATTTGCTTTTTTAAGTTGGGCAAAGAGGCATTATTAATCTTCCACGAGTATTAGTATTTCTTAAGCAAACATTTATTGGGTGCCTACTAGGTTTTGGGTGAAGCTCTGGGGTGTGCTGATAAAATATAGCAACTTTTTTGTGTTTTTGGCACTTACATTCTAGCGGAGAGATGGTAAAACATACGTAAATAAATAAGAAAAATGTCAGGGGTAAGTACTATGCGGAGTATTAAAATAGTGTGATAGGAAAAGGTTCCTAAGGTTACTTTTAGGTTGTGTAGTCGGGGAAACACTTAGAGAAGTTGCCAGTGTTATTCTTGAATTACACAGAATCACAGAGCTAGGTGGTATCTAGGATATAGTCTGTTCCTGCTTTTCATTTACAAATGAAGAAGTAAATCTGTAAAGTTAAATGACTTATGTTGGACAATTTTGGTTCTAAAATTAAGCTAGCAGTCCAATTTATTTTAAGTGTATTTGACTTTTTATTACCTGCTTAAGAAGTGTGTCCTGCTTTTGTTAAATGCAAGGTCCTTTGATGCATTTAAAGTATTTAGTTTGGATAACTCTATGTATATATATTTACTGTTCTGGATTTCTGACATTTCTGTGTAACTCTTTGTAAGTACAGCAGCAAATATGTAGTATCTAGGAAATATTTTCAGATTTCTTCCTAGATTTCACATTTCAGAAACATTCTACCTGAAAGGATATCTCAATATAATGACAATTGCTTATCTTAATGGCATTTAATCTGTAATAAATAAGACTTCATTTCTCTATTCAGTCATTTTTTTTCACAAATATTTATTGCTCACTTGGCCTGTGTCATACACTGTAGGAGGCACTGGAGTTACCTGGATCTTATTGTCCTTATGGAGCTTGTATTTCTAAATATGGAAACATATAGCTACAATACATTGTCATATTTCCTTTCTATGAAAGAGATATTTGTGAAATATATAAATGGATATAGAAAGCTTCTTTGAGAAATTGATGCCTCAGCAAAGACTTTTAAATAGAAGGTCCACATTGTAGGCAGCTTTATATAGTTGAAATAACAAGTACTTATGAGCTAGATAAAAACATGGTTTTGAATTCTGGCTCCAAGTATTAGCTATGTGGTATTGAGAATGCCACTTGATATCTTCGAGCTTGAGTTTTCTTGTATATGCAATGGTGAGAATAAGATTTCTTTTGCAGATTTTGGATATAGATTTATTTTTAATATTAAGAGATAATGTTTGTTAAACATTTCACAGGATGCCTAGTATATAATAGATGCCCAATAGATGAAAAGCATTATTATCAAGAGAGAGAGGACATTCCATGAGTAAGGGAACAATACTGTGTGTGAAAGACATTGCATTGAGAAATGTCCTAATAAAAATCTCTCAGTTTGGATTTTTTGGATGTAACTCAAAACCTGAATCAAATTGGTTTGAAAATATGAAGGGAATTTTTTGGTTGGCTCAAGTTAAGATTTTATCCAGTGACTTAATAATAATATTGCTTAGATTTCCCTGTTAAAAGATGGTTTCCCTCACCCCCAATTATATTGTTGGTCCAACACTTTCAGAGTTGTGCAGTTCACTCTGATTGGGTTGCTTAGGTCATGTGGCCACCCAGTGCCCTGATTGGACACGTGTTTTACCCTGACTCCATTGGAACAAGGATCCCCAAATAGAGTTCCCAAATCAGAAATCTGGGATTCTTGGGAAGGAGGGAATGGATGGTAGAATGGCAGCTTGTTAAATGTCTACTGCAGAACATTGAAGGGACAGTAGCTCCTCAGGATTTTTTTCTTTGAAAAGCAATAATGCAGGAAAATAACTTAGAAAGAACACTATAACTGTTGAGCATAATAATAACTATGTATTTGCTATTTAGATGATATGGTATAATTGAAAGAATATGAATTTTGAAGTCACATTTTGATACTGCCACTAGCATTGCGACTTAGGGCAATGTAGGATTAGGTTAGGCCACTATGTGCAGGTTCACCTGGATCCATCCTCTTAGCTTCAGTTTCTTTATTTGTGATGAGAAGATGATAACATGTAGCTCAGAGTTGTTAAGAGGATTAAATGATACACATACTATATTTATTGAACACATACTATATTCAAGGAAGGGGCTAAGTGACTGAGGTACAAATATAAAATAAGGCATGCTAGCTGTCTTGATTTACCTAGAAAATACTGATATGCAGTAGATGTTATTTACTAGCATGAATTCTGAATTTTAGGATAGTCATATACCCTTTATCATTTATGTAGTAATAGCTTTGTTTAAATAAATTGAACCAGCGTCTTATTGTTAATGTTACTAGACTCAGAGTTAATCTTTCCTTTCCTGTTTTTCTTCCAGATGACTGTTCTGTATGCTTGAATGATGCTCATTCAGAGTGTATAACTGAATTTAGATCGTGAAACTTTAAAATAGACTTTAGGGTTGGATACAGTTAAACTATTTGTTACAAAGGCAGAATGAAAGTGTCCTGATTGGGACAGATCTTTCTGTTCTGTTTACAGAAATACTTACTTAAAATTATGAATGGATACTCCAAACATTTAAAATATAGCCAACACCAAAAAATTGCCTTCATGTTAAAGAACTTTTCATTGATTTAAAGACTAGTTTTAGACTTTTAATTGATTTGAAGACTAGTTTTATTTGTTCGGTGGAATAAATAATTATATAAACATTAATGTAATCAGTAAATAATATAATAAAAGATTGTCCTAGCCTTAAAAAATGATTCATAAATTTTTCAGTGGGGGTTTAGATAAAATCAAAAGCAACATTTGAGAAACACTTTGCTGCTCTTAATACCAGTTATTTTATGTGGATTTAAACTTGGAATTTCACAGGTATATAAATGTAGCCGGATAGTAACTTATACTCTATTAAGTTTATGCGCATTTTGAGTCTTATGATAAATCTTTATTGCAAGAATTTTAATTTTTTTTAAATTAAAGTTGTACAGATAAAAAGAGGTATTTAATTTGTTTTCATACAATTAGTAGCATTATGATGAATTGGAATCAGATACCCTTTTGGAGCTCTGATTATAATGTTTGGGACCTCATGAGGTCACAGTGGGCAGTGATTGATATTCTTAATTCCTTTTTTACTTGTTTTGATACTCTAATGTGGTTACATTCAGTGGGATATTTTCAAAATAGTAAAATTTCAACTTAGAATAAACGGAACAACTTTTTTTTTGGAGACCGGGTCTTACTCTGTCAACCAGGATGGAGTGCAGTGGCTTGGTCATATCTTACTGCAGCCTTGAACTCTTGGGCTTAAGTGATCTACCTGCCTCAGTCTCCCAAGTAGCTGGGACTATAGGTGGGTGCCACCATACCTGGCTGATTTCTTCCTTTTTTTTTTGGTAGATTTAGGGGTCTCATCATTTGCCCAGGCTGGTTTCGGAATCCTGGCCTCAAGCGATCCTTCCTCCTATTCCTCCCAAAGTGCTGGGATTACAGTCATGAGCCGGCATGAGGGCAAAACTGTTTGATACTTTTTCAACTGTGAAGGACAAAATTTTTTTTTCGAGCAAATATTGAGTGCTAGCGTGTGACAGGCATTATTATAATAACAATCATATGAGGAAGATACTATTATCCACTGACAACTTTAAATTGTAAAATTAACATATACTCTCAATGATTTGCTGTTACAACCTGCTTGATGTTGGGATCCAGAACTAATGTTGATTCCTTCATGAAAGAATGTATAATTGTCACAGATTATTGTAAATTGTTGTGAATTCTATATTTTGTGTATCTAAATGGTAGTTTTACTTCATTGAGTTTTAAATGGCAAGACAGTTTATGGATGTATCATACATGTTTGTTTTATTGCTATATCATGCCCTCTTTTTTTGGTGAGAAACTTCTTAACTCCAAAATGTGTGTTCTTACCTTTGATTTTTGTTCAGAAAGTGCTGTTCTGTATTCTGGATTCAATGGGAATATGGTGCTGACTGTTCCAAAGCAGTTCTTTTGAATTTTGCATATCTATACTACCATGTGTCATGAGTTAATTCTCTTGCTATTTTCTATATTTGAGCTATAATTAAAATTCCTTATTCTATGTGCACAAGATTGATGTTAGATAGGTTTATCAAAAAAGTTAAAGCAAACAATCATAAAAATATACACACATATGTTATGTATATTATACATGTATAGCAAGCATTTATTTTGACATATAACTTAATTTGCCAGCACTTTTATGTAACATGACATGAGACTTTTCTTTGAATGTGGGTCCACCGATTAGATTCTTTGTCTCCTGATATAATCCATACTCATACTGTACTGTTTATGATTTTTAGCATTTTACTTTAGTTATAAAGCAGTTTGAATGCTGAATTGTTATAGATTTTTATGATTTTTTTTTTAATCTTTTACAGTTTTTGTCCATGGTCAAATAACAGCTTTTCCTAGTGACTCAATTTAGTTGAGTCTCTAAAATACTTCACTTAGTTTACATGGAAACAGGTCTTTTCATGTGTCATTATTTTACATATTTGATTAAACTATATACTTAACTATATTACCAAACACTATTACTTAACACTATCTTACCAAATACTGTATTGAACAACATTTGATAAGCATAAAACTCAGTTGGAAGGAACAGGAGAGAATGGCCTTCTAGACATGAATGTTCATTGTGCAACAGGCATTAGCTGTAGGTTTTTCAGAGGGAAGGAGAATCATGGATTCATCCAGCAGATTGGATCAGAGGGACTCTGCTGTACAGAAGGTAATCTGCTATGATTACCTTCTGTACTGGGAAAGCTCTTCAGCATTCGGGATGTGGTAGACTCATTTGACTTTAACTTAGCATGAAAGTATCATTTTCATATTAAGTTTGTCTCTGTTCTTTACTCATTTATATACGAGTTTTGGCATTATCTGATTGTAAGAACTGGCTTTCAGTTTCAAAGTAGATAAAGTACAATTATCTAGATAAAATTTACATTAAAATTTTAAGTGTTAGCGGATTATAAATGGAAAAGATTAAAACATTGCTTTAAGGAACTTGCTGACCTCTGGATCTCAATTTAAAAACCATTGCCTTTTTAGATATCTGTCTACCTGTTTCATTAGTATTTTTTTGGAAAACAGACAAATTTGCTAATCTGATATTTCCCATCTTTTCTATGCACGTTGTAGGATGCTCACATTTGTGAGAAACTCCTGTGTAGAAACTCAGGACTAGATCTCGTTACCTCTTGCAGTTTTTCCCTACTCAGTAATGCATTTTCTAATTCAAATAGTCAAAGTAATGATTGTCTTGGGAAATACAACTTGGATTCTTTTAATGTATATAAAAATGGTAAATCATTTATAACTTTGGGTACTTTGATTATAGCAGGTTCCTGTGGCGGCCTTTATAGCCTCACACAAGAGAGCTATTGCCCTAAGGACACTTGACTGAACATCATTAGAATGAAATTCTTTAACTGACTTTACAGTGGGGATAGGAAACTTATTTGAATTGTTTAAAATATGACGAATGGCAATTTTTCTCTAAGTTAGAACATTTAACATATTTTGTTTAAAGACTTCCAAGTAAGGTGCCGATGTTTTTGATTGATACCATATATTAATACGTTTTCTAGAGGGAGGAAGGTCATAATTATACCTTATTCTGGTTGCTTATTTTAAGAAGTACATTAACAAACTGGAACATGCTCCAAGGAACGTGATGAAGATGGTAAGGAAATTTGAAACTATGTATGAAAGGAACATTTATAGGAAACAGAAAGGCTCTTAGCTTAGAAGAAAAGACTGGGGAGTGGGGGAGCTGTACATATGATCATGGTCTTTGGGTGATTTAAGGCCTGTCACTGGAAGAGGTTCTGTATGACTCTCTAAGGGGAGATACAACACCAGTGTGTGGAAGTTACAGGGAAATTTGTGTCAGTTAAGTTTATTTTTGAAGAGCAAGAACAGTTTATTTTCAGGTTTTTTTCTGTTTAATTTTTAATTCATTTTAAATTCAATACTAACTTCTAGCAAAAGAACACATGCACATAATTTAAAAAGGCAAAGGCTTATGACAAACAGCAGGCACCTAGTTCCTTCCCCAATTTTCTGATTACCATAGAAAATGGCTTTGAAACTTTTTGGCTGTTCTCTCCTTCTATATTTACTTTAATACTTCTAAATTAACATATTTATAATGCTATCTTTTTGATTTTTCAATTTTTGCTTTTATCCGCTGACTAGAAGGAGGAAGATAAGGATTTGGTTCTCTTAACCCTTCTCACCCTCTTTACCTGTACAGTCTTTCTCCTCCTCGAGTTTATAATTGTCTAGTTTTCTTCATTTGCTTTGTTTTCGGTGTATGTATCATTAATTTATTCCCAGATAAATGGTCTCTGTCTGAGGTATAACACTGCTTTTAATATGATCACACATATGAGACACTTTTTTTGATAAATCATTTCTGGGTGCTTTTATAATCCTCTGCCCTGAGAGTGCAGCTTTCTGGGCCTGCTATGCAGCTATCATTGCAGGACTTCTCTTCTGCTTTCATTCTGGGAATTTTCTTTATCCCTAACCTATGTTGGACTTTATCTTTCTAGGAGCCTCACATCTCAATTAGCGTCCTGATTAAAAGTGAATGGGAGGTCATTTTTAAGAGCTACATAGCTAAAAATGTCTAATTCTGCCCTCATTTTAAAAAAATTAATGGTTTGTCTACATTCACAAAGGTGAAAATACTTTGCCCTTGGAACATTTAAGACATTGCTTAGTTGTCTTCAAACCTTCAGGGTTGCTGTTGAGAGGTCTGATGCTATTTCTATTACTGATTCTTTGTGACACTTTTTTTCTCCTCCATCTTAGGGAGTATGTATGATCATCTTTTATTCCTGCTGTTCAGAACCTCATATTGAAGTATTTTGATGTATGTAGGTCTTTTGTTCAGTATTTTAGACTCCCCCCCCCCCCAGCTGTTTGGAAACTCATGCTTTTTTTAGTTCAGAGATACTTTCTCCAGTTTTCGATTTGGGGAATAAAAAACCTGGCTGCCACCGTTCTGGGAGCCATGTTGAGGGAGGTGACTGGCGACATAGAATCTGTCATACAGTGTGTAGAGTTTCACTTAATCCCTCAGTTTTTAACATGGTGCCTAACAATAATCCTCAACTATACCTGAGTCCGGAGTCTCTTTGGTATAGCCCTGCAGTCCTCAACCCCTGGCCTTCAGGAACCGGGGCCGCACAGCAGTAGGCGAGCAGCGAGCCAGCGAAGCCCCCCACCTGCACCCACAGCCAAAGCCCCCCTTCACCCACAGCCGCTCCCCATTGCTTCATCACTGCCCGAGCCCCGCCCCTCATCAGATGAGGCGTCAGACCCTCATAGGATCGCGAACTCCACTGCAGACTGAACGTGCGCGGGATCCAGGTTGCGTTCCCCAATGAGAATCCAACGGCTGATGATCTGAGGGGGAGCTCAACTCTCCATCCCCAGTCTGCGGAAAAACTGTCTTCCGTGAAACTGGTCCCTGGTATCAGAAAGGTTGGGGACCCCTGCCTAACCTCTCTCGAGTGAACTTATCTGCCTTGGGCTCGTGGGGGTAGGCTTGTGGCTGTTGAAGAATTGGGGAGTGTAATGATTTTTGACTTTGCTTAAACCCTCCATGTGCATTCAGTTCCTTAAATGAATCTTTCACAGGTCCTGTGGTGGGAATCAGCTTCTAGTTGGCTTCTCCTCCCTCTCCAGTAGCTTCGGTTTTGGCATTCTCCACGAAGTCAGTTACTGCTAGTATACTCACTTTTTCATCTTCTAAATTTTGTTATTAGAGAACTGTAGTATGTTTTTGTGCTCCTCTCATTCTCTGTCCTTGTGTGTCTAGTAGCTTAATACCTTTTTATTCCTTTGTTGTTATTTCACTCCGGATTTGGGGATGTAGTGAAGACATTTTTAGATTTTTTTTTTGAGACAGAGTCTCGCTCTCTCTCGGGTTAGCGTACAGTGGCGTCATGATAGCTCACTGCAATGTCAAACTCCTGGGCTCAAGGGATCCTCCTGCCTCAGCCTCCTATAGCTAGGACTACAGGCGTGTGCCAGCGCATCTGGCTAATTTTTTCTATTTTTTATAGAGATAGGAGTCTCGCTGTTGCTCAGGCTGGTCTTGAACTCCTAACCTCAAGTGATCCTCCCGCCTCAACCTTCCAGAGTGCTAAGATTACAGGCGTGAACCACCACGCCTGGCTTGTCCACCACTTTTACCTTAATTAGGTTTAAATCATTACTTGAATATTATTTTTTAGATGCTTACTGTGTTACAGGGATCTTACGGTATAGTATTTGTGGCTTTCCAAAAAACCCAAAATAACAATTGTGGTTTATATCATGTTTATGTATGATGTAATACACACACACACACACACACTCTTAGTTTTTTAGTGTGAAGCTCAGATAGACTAATATTTTGGACTACCCAATGCATTCGGTGTCTACAGTTTGTAGAATGTTGATAACCCATTAGAGGCATCTTCCATCTGTTCTAGATTTTAAATGTATAATTTTTATAGTATGAAACATTGTATGTAGTATTTTTAGTAAATAGAATGGAATAGATCTAAATGTCAAATTAACTTTATTACTTTTCTGCCAGTATTACTAGCAACCACATAAATTTCCATAGCCTATTAAAATATTTTAACCAGCTTCTCCTTCAGCAGGAGAAAAACAATTAATAAAACTAAGCTTTCCTACTTATTCATCCAGCACAGATTGTTATTTGAATTGAACAAATGGCTATTTACAAGATTGTTTGAGGCATAGTTAAGAGCAACATACTGGTGGACATATGGAATGAGTCACACCATCTGGTTAGAAGTCATACCTGGGTGGTGGTCATTAAAATTAAAACTCCTAGGGATCTGCTTATGACTTAATTATACTGCAAAAACATATTGGGCTGAACCAGTAGGTTACTTTGAACTTCTTGAAACCAATTAACTGGCGAACATGCTTTCAAAATATCAATACTGCAGTTATTGAATGAGTCGGGGTTTTTTTTGCAGAAAACTGGAAACTTAAAATGTGTATTTTAGGATCTGGAATGGGTGGTACTTCAGTATTGGCCCCGTAAAAGTGATGTGGTTTGCTTGCCCCACACTTCCATCCAATAGTTGTGACTAATATCATTACAGTAAAGTGTTTTATAATATAAACACTGAATTCACATAGTAGCTAGACTAGGCTCTGCAAAAAGGGTAAGTGGCACCAGCTCTAGGAATATACCTTAAAAATAAATATTTCAGTTTGATTTATTAAGTTTTCATTTAAATGATCAAATTTGGTAGGTTGAGAACATAGTCTGCTAATGAGAAAAAATTTATTTTGATTAGTATAAAAATTGTGGCTATAAATGGAATCAGGACTACAGTTTTTAATTTCTTAAGGTAATATACATTAAAATTAGCTTTTTTGATACACAGTTCTATGAATCTTAACATATGTATAGCATCATGTAACTGTTACAATCAGAACATGGGACTATTCCATCACACCAGAATACTCTTAGTCCTTGTTTCTCCTCAACCCCAGGCAACTACACATCTATTCTCCAGCACTGTGGGTTTTGTTTGTCTTTCTGAGAATGTCCTATAAATGGAATCATGATCTTTCCAGATTGCCTTCTTTCATTCAGCCTAATATCTTTAAGGTTAACCCAAGTTAGTTGTATATTTCAGCAGTTTGTTCCTCTGTATTGCTGAATAGTATTCCATTGCTTATTTATCCATTCCCCATTTGAGGAACAATTAGGTTTCTAGTTTTTGAGCCCTATGACTAGAGATGCTATTAATGTTTATGGGTGAATATAAGTTTTCATTTCACTTGGGTAAATACCTAGGAGTGGGATTGCTAGATTATATGTCCAGTGTATTTATAATTTTATTTAGAAATTGGCAGTTTTTTGTTTTTGTTTTGATTTTTCCCTTTGTACTGATTTGGAAGCTGTAAATTCCATATTCTTTTATGGTCACCATTAAAATTGTGCTGTTCATACTCACATTCTAATTAGTATTCTAACCTTTGTCTAGTACCATAAAGTCTTTAATCATGCAAAATATTCTCATTTAAGTGTTATGATTGGCGAACATGTTAAATTTTTCCCATTTTCCCCTTACAAATTGGACATTGTGGTGATCAGATGATGTTTGTTTAGATATGCCAGTGCGTTTACCAGTTTCTTTGCTCACCCCTTTATATCTCAAGACCTTCTTAGGTCATTTTCTTCTTCTTTTTTTTTTTTTGGCTTATAAACAAAAGACATTTATTTCTTACGGTTCTGGAGGCTGGAAGTCCAAGATCAGGAAGCCAGCATGGTTGGGTTCTGGTGAAGGCTCTCTTTCAGGTTGCAAACAGCCAACTTCTCCCTGTATTCTCACATGGTTAAAAGAGCCATTTTTCTTCTTAAAGTATATACAGTGTAAGTTTCATTAGTGAAAATCTCCTGGGGTAAACTTTTGTTTTTAATCTGAAAATATTATTTTGATCTTCTTCGATGATAGCTTTGCTGGGTTCACAATAGTTATTTTTTCTTCCATTGAAGGTAGTATTACACTGTCTTCTCATTTCCATTGAGAAGTTACCGTTAGTCAAATTTTGTTTCCTCTTTTCTTTCTGATTGCTTTTAAGATCTTCTGTTTGTCTTTAAGTTTTTATCAAAATGTTTCTAAGTGGATTTTATTTGTCCTCATTTTGATAAGCTGTGTTCCTTTATATCTGTAGATGCTGCCTTTTATTGGATCTGAAAAATCTCACTCATC
>NW_012142745.1:9258341-9258930 GCF_000956105.1 Propithecus coquereli
GGAGTTTCTTTTGTTTAGTAATTAACATATTTGTTGTATTTAGAACAGTAGTTCTCAGCTAAAGGGCTTTTGCCCCCTGGGGAAGATTTAGCCATCCCCCTGGGGAAGATTTAGCCATGTCTGGAAACATTTTTGATTGTCACTTTTTGATGAGGGGTGCTACTGACATTTAGTAGAGGCCAGGGGTGCTGCTCAACATCCTACAATGCACAGAACAGCCCTCCACAATAAAGAATTACCTGGCCCAAATTTCAATAGTGCCAAGATTAAGAAATCCTGATTTAGAGAAGTGAAGATAAGGTGTTCATGCTGGTAGATATCATAGGATTTAGTAGAAAAGGTTTTCCAGGTTTTAGAAAAATTGAAATAAGGCCTTAGAAAGGAAGACTGTTCTCTCCTTCTCTAATTCTTTAACACAGATATTTACATCTTTAAGCCAGGACTAAAAGTCCAAATCTTTTGACTAATACTATTTATCAATTGGACTTTATTTCTTGCTATGTTTTCCTATTATAGAATAAGATATATTCATTATGGAAAACTTGGAGAATAGAAAATTATAAATAGGAAAAAAAATCCATTCAATCCC
>NW_012142745.1:9261735-9263565 GCF_000956105.1 Propithecus coquereli
TTTTACAATTTTCAACTTTTTTGTTGGCAGTCATTTTAATAAGATTTAATAAGTTATTTAAAATGCTGAATTTCACTGTGTCTAAAAAAAGTTATTTTTGTATTCTATATTTAGATATTGTAGAATGTACTCATATAATGATGTATTTGGAATTAATGTCTACTACATAAATACTTTACCTTAAACCTAAAGTGAAACATACGTATTTTAAATTCATTAATGTTGAATGTAAAAGGCTTTTTTTTTTTTTTGAGAACATCTGGTATTGAAGTTACTGTTAGTCTTTGCTTTAAAAGCCAAAAAAAAGGAGGAGGAAAATTAGCTTTGTGATTATATTAAACTTGTTAGGCTGTTGTGTGATTAGCTTTCACTTGAGGTTCTCTCCTTCCTTTTTACTAAATTTTTAAACTTTGGGTGTATATGCAATGTTGAATGGTTATAATGCAGGTGCTCAGTAGGGAGGAGGCCAGTAGTTCTGAGGGGCAGCCTAGTGTCATGGCGAACTAGGTAGAATAAGGATTTGGAAATATTTTTCCTTCTCCTTTAATGGGCTTCCAGCAATTCCATTCTGTTTGTTTTTAGTTTTATGTTTTGCTATAAGTAAAAGTAGTGATCTAATATTTTTAAAATCAATAAAATTAACAAAGAAAGTGGACATCTTTTGTAATCTTGGGATAAGGATGAGCCAGTCAACCCAATTGATTAATAATGGCTATTATTATTTATAGAAAAGCCTGGTTTTCTAGAAAGGAAATAGTACTTTGGTTATACTATTCTTATTGCGTATCTTCGAATCCTTAGTAGACATAAACGAAATTAAATGTCATGATTTTATTAGTTTCAACTTTCTTTTACCCTTAGAAAATGTATGCAAGCATTTTGCTCTCTACCTCTCTTTCTTCCTAATATTTTGATAGTAATATCTTAAAATTGTTTTTCTACTTGTGAGGCACTTGTGTTTTTGGTTCTAAAATAATGAAGAAGTATAAATTCACAATTAAGAAATGTTTTAGAATACATGATTTAGAGAAAACAGCACAACTTCGAAGTCTCCAAATTTTCCCATGACATAATTTGAGTAATCAGATTCCAGAGTAATGTAAGTACAGTGTAGGAAAATAAAAAGCTGGATGAAAGAGTAGGTTTTTAATGACAGTAAGCTTAGAATAATATATTAACTGATTAAAATAAAATTTGAACTATTTGTATGAAATTTACAAGTGATATTAGCCTAGCAATACAAACTTGAGATTACTTTCTTAGAGTGTTAGCTTAGTATGCAAAATTTATAACAGTAGGTAAAGCAAGAGTAACAGAACAGTGATAAGAGTTAAACTCTTGGAGAATTTTAACTTGTAAGCTGAGTTTAAATAATAAGAATAATAAAAATTGGTAGTTATTTTAGTAACGACATATTAAGTATCGTTATAGGGTGGCAGAGTTAAGTTATATACTCATTTAATCCAGGATTTACAATTACTCTGTTGCTCACGGCAAGGTTTGGCAAACTGTTTCTGTAAAGGGCCAGATAGTAAATACTATAGGCTTTGTGGGCCACCTACAGTCTCTTCATATCCTTTTTTGAAACAAAAATTTTTTATAAAACAATTCTTTAATGTAAAAACCATTCTTAGATCAGGGCGGTATAAAAATAGGCCGGTGGCCCAGTTTGGTCTACAGATAGTTGATTGAAGAACCCTTGTCTATAGAATTAATTCCAAAGTTTTCAGCTTGCAATATAAATCCTTTTATAACCTTACTTATATCCCCAGCTAATATTTTTCTTATTTATTGCCAGCAGATATGTTTTAACTGCAATTATCTCTATTT
>NW_012142745.1:9263615-9265674 GCF_000956105.1 Propithecus coquereli
TCAGTCTGAATGCTATTAATATTTAAATGATTGATAGAATCAGTCTTCATGTTTTTCCTAAACTTTTATAAGTATGTAATATCCATGTACAAAGCTTTTGGAGGCTAAAAAAGTGAAAAAATCTTTGTATATCCTTGCATTTTGAATATAGTTAATTTCCCTGAATAAATGGAATATGAAAGAGCAGTTAGAGAAAGCAGCATGAACATATGTAAAATTTTCTTTAGGTTACTCAATTTGTATAATAAATGTGGCCTTGCCATTTTTGTAAATTCAGCGTTACTTTAAGTTCATTCAGAGAGAGCTCATTTAAAGATCCTGTAATGAGTGTTCTTGTTAAGTAGAAAAAAATATCCTTTCATAGTTTGATTATGATTATGTTCTGGTTGTATTTCATAAGTTCAAAATTTTGTTCACTTAGGTAATGTGAATACCTTCTTTGTGCATTAATGGACCGTGTGATATGGTAGAGCTTGGAGATATATCAGTTAATATGGTACACACACTGTACTGTGTAATGTAATTTAAAAAGAGACAGAATTGTTTTTATGAATTGGTGTTTCCTCATTGAACAATTTGAGAAATATAGGGGTATAATTCTTTGCTCCAAAATTTCCATAACATATACTTTTTTTGTAATAGTGTTTGAAATTTCCTCATTAAAAATTATTCCTTTGCCTTTACCATTTTTGCAAAAGAGATATTACCAGGAAGATGGAAAGGTAAAGGCTTGTCTGGAACAAGGAGGAGATATTCAGAGTAAGGAGAGACAAAGTTGAAACTTGAGAAGGAAGAAGTAGAGGCATTTGAGAGAAACAACTATAAGTTAATTCTTTGGGGACAAGGTAGGGTATAAGTATGTGTTATAAATGATTAAACTTCTCTGAAAGTGGAAAATTTAGTCTTGCTCTTACAACACAGATGAATTGGATGATACAGTGTAGTACCTTAAATAAACAATAATAACGTTTCTTAAATTTTCACTTTTGGAAAATTAGAAGTAATCGTTAGAGCCTTAATTTATGATTGCAAGTTGTAAAGACACTTGAAAGTTTTTCATACTGAAGTTATTTCTTCATAGTTCAAAAGTTTTGCCAGAATAAAATTGTTTAGTTTCTCTTCTTATTCAATCTTTATTTCTGTATTTTGTGACTTATCAACAGATAGAAGGAAAACAATTAGCTTAAAATTTAAACAAAGCAAAACAAAACAGCAAAACCCAAGTTAGCCTTTCTCCGCTTCAGAATGTGATGTAACTGGTCTTAATTCAGACCACGATCTGAAAGGTATGTCATTCATCTGTGACAAGGGAAAGGTGGAGGAAGAAGAAGCAGGATAGGAAAGTTGAGGAGCTGCTATTAATTCTGAATTGTTAGTGTTTTGACTTAAAATATTGTGATTTTCTAGAATGTTACACACTCTAGTTAATTATTCAAAATGTTTCCAGAATAATTTTGAAAGACTTTTGGTACATTTATTATTTTACATCAGTATTAAATCTCCCATTTAATTAGCATGGATGATTGCAAATTGATTATGACAAATTCTGTACAAATACTACTATAGTAATCTACTCTGGAATCCAGATTCCAAATGAGGCCTTTATCAGAGGACATGACCTCATGGTGTTTTATGGAGCTTTGTATAGGTTACTTGTTAACTTTGCATAGATTATTTAAGTGTTATTCTTGTGGGCGGACAGGCAACTTTATGATAATTGGACAGCATATAAATAGTTCTTAATTTCTGAGTGCATTTCTATTCAGTTTTTCATGTGCCTGATAAAATATCAAGATAAAGTCTTTTTAAAGCCATTCATGCAGAAAAGGCTTCAGGGTTGTAAAGGACCTCAAAAGTAATTTAATTATTTATCCAGCTATTTTTCGAATCCTTTCTCCATATCCCTACGGTTTCCTCTTGAACACTTAACTGACTCCTAAGGTGACTGAAAATGGTCTTATAAATCCTTACTTGAATTGATTGAGATGGGATTTTATTCACTTTGATTAATTACCTCAAGTTTCCTTACATTAGTTTTCACATAGTTTTCTAAATTAGT
>NW_012142745.1:9269389-9272187 GCF_000956105.1 Propithecus coquereli
GCTCTTGCTCAGGCTGGTTTCGAACTCCTGAGCTCAAATAATCCGCCCGCCTCGGCCTCCCAGAGAGCTAGGATTACAGGTGTGAGCCATCACGCCCGGCCCAGTATGATAGTTTTAATAAATATGAAAAGATAATTCACTGATAATAACATTTAACATTTTTAGCCACAAAATGTAATTATTGGAGAGAATAGCTTCCTAATGAGATATTTGAGGTTTAAAACTATCTAACTAAAATATTGAGGCACAATATTGCATTTAAAAGCATATTTCGTCAGTTTCTGCATATTTATGAAGAAATGCACACATTTTAAAGTCTGGCCTCTAAGTATTTTGAAAGAAAGGCATTGTACCATAGTTTTCTTTTAATTTTAGCTGAATCTAATCAGTAGTAATATAGTAATGTTTAAAATATTTACAGTGCATTCTTTGATATTAACTGCAGGCTTTCAGAGAAATATCTGATTATACTAATTAACAAAAAAAAATAGAAAATGTTATCTTTGTTTTGTACATGTGGATCTTTTTAAATGATGGCTGAAAACCCAGAACATTATAGAAGAAGCTAGATGTTGTTAGTTTGTAACTACTTTGAAAGTTTGTTTTTTTATGTTGATATCCCAGGTCACCTCACTGTGTTTATCTCCTTCTAGCTGTTTGCCTCAGCCATTCTAGTACCTCTCTCTCAACTTTACTCTCTTTCAACTTTACTTGTTTTTTCATTCTTGCCGTTAAGTGTGTTATCTTTTAAAAAAATCTTTGAATCTAATTAAAAATATAAATTTACTAGGCTTTTTTGTTCCTTACAAAAACTTTTTATTATGGAGATATTCATATGTTTACATAAGTAATTAATAATATAGCCAACTCCCATAAACTCATGACCCTGTCTTTTTATTATTTTGAATCTGATTCAAGATATACAGTTTCATATGTAAACTCATCAACTCATGTTATTGCTAAAAATACAAGGACTTAAAAAAATTAACCCCAGTACCATTTTCATGTCTACAAAAATGAGCAGTAATCTAGTCATCTGGTCAGTGTTCAATTTCCTAGTGTTTCATAAATTTCTCTTTTTTCCCACCTTCTCTTAACAGTATGTTTGAATCAGGATCCAAGTAAGGCCCACACATTATGAGTGGTTAATATGGGCATTAAAGCTCTGTAATGCACTTGTAAAGGCTTGGAAGTTAGATCACAGTCAGACCTGCAACGGGAGTAGGCAACTTCTTGGTGGTCTGGGACAGAACCAGACAGAGCTTTGTGTCGGACAGCAGGGGCCTCAGACCAGGCCGCTACTCTGGGGCTGGATACTGTGTAACCTTAGAGCCTTGCTAGCTTAAGTCCCCGGGAAATAGCAGCTTAGGTGACTTGCAGTGCCTTGTAGGCAGACTCAGGCAGCACATGTGTCACCTGGTATACGTTGAGTTGTAAACCTTAACTTGAGTATTTTCCATTGCTCTGGCATCAGCTGCCACTCATGCTCCTGAAAATTGATGATAGGTTCTTATTTCAGAGCAAGAAGCTTATTTAGCTGTCAGGACAGTAACTGGCATTCAGCTTGACAACAGAAGATGCCATCCGGTTGCAGGGTGCTTTATAAACTGGTAAGAAGAAATTTCAAACAGGCTCTCTGGGTCCATAGATTTTTGAGGAATTGGTGATGATGTTGAAGGTTTCTTGCTTCTATTTCATGAAATCGAAACCATCCTGCACGGCACAATCAGCTTTGGGTAGGAGTAGCCAAAGGCCATGCCTACAGGAACTTCTTGGAGATTTGAATTGTTTTTTTTGCCAGTCTCCTGCTGGACCATAGACCCACTTCCTTAAGACTGATCCCCATGCTGGTCTGTGATGCTGGTATCTTTCCAAGGATGGGATGGCTGTGAGCAGTCATATTTTGGTATGAGAATTTGTCCCACTTTGTGCCATCTTATAGTAGCATAATGCCATAGGTCTTAATGCAGGTAAGCAAGATCTCCTGGCAATGCCAATGCAGTGGTTCAGCAGTTACTCTGCCTGCAGAGAGCCTGGCTGGGCTACCTACTGCACTGTCTCTCTGAACTCGTGCTCATGGATGGTCATGGCAAGACTCTGGTCCTGGACAGAGGCTGCTCAAAACCACAGCCTAACGGCCAGATCTGCCTGTCTTCTCCCTCTGCCTGAACATTTTATTATGAAAAATTCCAAATATGCATAAAAGCTGAAAAATTGTACAGGTGTAATAAACATTATGCTATGTTTGCAGATATCTGTGTATCTATCCATTCACCAATCCATCTTATATTTCAAAGTAAGTTTCAAGCATTAGTTCACATCACCTCTAAAAACTTCAGTATATCTACCATTAATTAGAATTCAGTATTTGTTCAATTTTTTTAAAGTTTAATTTACATACAGTGACATCCAAGAATCTGAAGTGTACCTTTAGATGAGTTTGGATAATTACTTCCGATTTGGTAACTCAAAGCCCTATAAAGATATAGCACATAACCATCATTCCAGAAAGTTCCTTGACACTCCTTCCTATTCAGTCCTTCCCTTTTCCAGAAGCATTGTTGTGTTTTTTATTCATATTCATATAAATAAAATAATAAAGAATGCGATTATTTGTATAAAACTTCTTTTGAGTCTGTGGATGCGTGTGGAGCTTTTTCTTTTTTATTACTAAGTACTCTTCTATGAATAAATCAGAATTTGTTCATTTTTCTCTGTCAGATACACCTTTAGTGAATGTTTTCGCTCAGTCTGGCTTTCTCATTTATTTTCTTGTTGGTATCTTTTGACAAGCAGAA
>NW_012142745.1:9272785-9274770 GCF_000956105.1 Propithecus coquereli
GAGTCATGGAGATCAAGCAGGGTCGTCCCTGCCCCTCTGCTCCATTTCCCCCTGTCCCCTGTTGGCAGTTTCAGGCACTAAGTGGCAGAGCCTGTCTAGGAGTTGATGATTCTGTAACCTTCGACCAGCTGTCCAAATTGAGATGACTGGGCGTTTTGGGAAGATGGAAAAGCACACTGTGGGATCTGGGTGTCACTGGGGGAGAGAGCGAGAGTGACCACAGTGATTATTCAGATTACCTGTTTCGTATATTGGTTTTAATAAATTGGATTTTTCAGGGAATTGGCCCATTTCATCTAAGTTGTCATATTTATTGGCATAAAGTTACTCATAATATTAACAGTTTTAATCTTTTAATGTGTGTGGGGTCTATAATAATTTTGCTCTTTATTATTTCCTTTCTTTTGTTTACTCTGGGTTATTTCCTCTTTTAGCTTGTTAAAGGTGGAGCCTAAGGTCATTAATTTGACAGCTTTTATAATACAGTTTTGACCCTTGAACAATGTGGGAGTTCAGCGCGCTGACCCCTGCACAGTTGAAAATCGATGTATAACTTTTGATTTTCCAAAAACTACCAATAGCCTACAGTTGACTGAGTCTTACTGATAATATAAACAGTCAGTTAACATATATTTTGTATGTTATATGTGTTACACACTGTAATCTTACAATGAAGAAAGCTAAGAAGAGAAAATGTTATTAAGATTATAAGGAAGAGAAAATATATTTACTGTCATTAAATGGAAGTGAATTGTCAAAGGTCTTTATCCTCATTGTCTTCACATTGAGTAAGCTGAGGAGGAAGAGGAGGGGCAGGTCTTGCTGTCCCAGGGGTGGCAGAGGCAGGAGAGGTGGAGAGGGAGGCGTGAGAAGCAGGCACACTTGGTGTATCTTTTATTGGAAAAAATTTGCGAATAAGTGGACCCATGTAGTTCAAACCATTAACATTATAAAGTGATGAAACTTCTCTCTAATTTCTACTTTAACTGTATTGTACAAATTTTGATGTATTTTGTCATTCAGTTCATAATGTTTTCTAATTATCCTTATGGGTCTTCTTTAACACATTGGTTATATAGAAGTAGTTGCTTAATTTTGACATATTTGGGTTTTTTCTAGGTTCTGTACTATAACTGATTTCTGATTTAATCCTGTCATCAGTGAACATTTTCTATGTACTTTCAATGCTTTCTTTTTTATTGAGACCCCTTTTATGGTCCAGCACATGGTCTGTCTTGGTGAGCGTACTGTATGCACTAGAAAGGAGTATATTTTCTGAAGTCGTTGGATGTCGTGTTCTCTAAATGTCAGTTATAGCTCTGATTGCTAGTGGTGATCAGATTTTGTAGGGCTGCTTTACTGATTTTGTGTAGTTAGGCAATTGCTGATAGAACAACTGGACAACTGGTAGAGGATTTGCATATTTTTTCCTAAATGTGTCATTTTTGGCTTCATGTATTTTGTAACTCTATTGTTAGGTGCCAACATATTTATAGTTATTGTGTCTTGTTGATAAAAGTGTCATTCTGTCATTATGCAGTCTATCTTTGGTAATAGTCTTTTTCTTGAAATTTACTTCATACTGTTGTTTCTCTGTAGTGATGGGCCAATTTGAGGCTCGCTCTTTTTTTTCGAGTGTGCGTCTGCTGTGTCTGTGTATGTTTTTTTTGTGTTTTGTGTGTTTTTCTTTTTTTTGTTTTTTGTTCTTTTTTTGTCTCTATATTTTTGTTTTTCACATTTTCTTTTTTTTTTTGGAATTTTGGCCTTTTTTCTTTCCCTTTTTTTTTCTGCTTCATTCTTTCTGAGCTCTCCTTCTGAGAGTCCATTTGCATGTATTTTAGGCATGTTGATGCTATACTGTCTCACAGCTTCCTGGTGCTCTGTTAATTTTTTTCCCTCAATCTTTCCATTCTTTATATTGGATCGTTTCTGTTTATCCCCAGCTGACTCTTCTGTTATCTCCAAGCTCTAATTTTTTATTTCAG
>NW_012142745.1:9274820-9275179 GCF_000956105.1 Propithecus coquereli
CTAAAGCTTCCAGGCTAGGACCCAAAACAGTCTGTGGTTTAGTTTCAGTACCACTAATTTATGAACCTTGTCACCTTGGGAAAACCACTTTTCCCTCAGCTTCATTTTCCTTTGTAATCCATAAATATCTATCTTGCCTGTTTCAGGAGGTTGATTTGAAGATAGTATATATGAAAACATTTTGAAAATTGCTGTATTATGTAGATGTAAGATGGTGGTTTTAGGTGCAAAGATGCTTTTCCAATTGTTTCGTAAGCTCAGAAAATAAGGGTCCTATAGGAACATGGTGTGCTTTGAACTGAGCTTAGTGTAGAGACAAATTTTTGCAGAATTTCGGTCAGTATGATGGTTGTTTTTTT
>NW_012142745.1:9279474-9286558 GCF_000956105.1 Propithecus coquereli
GGTTTGGGTTCTTTGTAACCCATCTGGAACACAGTTCTATCTGATATTAAGTCTGTGAGTTGTTAAGTGTAGTAAGTTATGGGAATGTGCTGTGAGTTGTGTATACTGCCTTCTACTGAGTCTTCACATTAGGTCTGAGTTAGAGTTATCGGTCTCTTTTACAACCCAGATACTTGAAGTAAGTTTTCTAACTAACAATTTCCATTGCATTTCATTTCCTTCTAGTGTTCTAAATATTTGCTTCTTTCTTTTAATTTCATTTGTGAGCTTTCCTAATCCCTTTCCAAATTTAGTTTTTCTCTTTTTCTCTGTACTCAACAGTTATTTACAAAACAAGTGTTAAATACCTACTAATCTTTCATTAAAACTTACTGTGGTACTTTTTTTCCTATATTCTCAAGTGAATTGGTATGTTAAATTAGCTCTTAGATAGTCCTTGCTCTTGGAAAGTTCTTCCCTTCAGGGAAAGGCTTCCTTCATTTTATGCCCATTTCTGGCATATTCTGTTATTCCCTGTGCACATTGTAATACCTGCCTCTAAAACAGGTTTTTATTATCCTATTTAAATTGTTAGGGGTTGGCAGACTTTTTCCTTGAATGGTTTCGATAGTAAATATTTTAGGCTTTTCGGATCTTTGTTGCAGTTATTCAATGCTGATGTAGCTGAAAGCAATCATAGACAATAGGTAAGCAAGTTGACATGACCGTGTTCCAAGAAAACTTTATCTACACACACTGGCCCAGATTTAGCCCAGATTGCTGATCCCTGGCCTATACATGGTGTGAGAATTTGGATCAGTGAATTTGTTATTTCTGCTTAAATAAGTTGGGAAGCTAAATGTTTTCAGTCAGCATGTAAATTTTAGAACAAAAGAAAAATGATAATTTCTACTGTGCATACATTTCACGGCTGTTAAGGAAGTTGCTTTCACTCATGTACCACATGTTAAGTGCCTACTACGTGTCAGGTATTGAGCATACAGATAGTGTTGAATCCGAGAGGAGTTTCCTGCTTCATGAAATTTAATTTAAAAATTGTGAGATAAAGGGTATGAAAGTAAATAATATGAGAGTATATATCTGGGATTTGGTGTGGGGGTTGTTGCCCCTTTGGAGTGCCTGCTCAGCGAAGACGTTCTGAGGCCAGTGTAGCTGGAAAGAGTGATGATGTAAGTTAGTTTGGAGAGTTAAATCAAGGGTCAGATTCTGTTGGGCCTAGTAGGCCATGATGAAGAATGTGATTCTTAAGGAAGCCATTATAAGGTAGTTATTCTTAAATAAAGTAAATAAAAAACAAACTTAGGATAAAATACATAAGCTGGATTTAATATCTCACAAATGTGATATTCTCTTACCTGTCCATTTATGTGGCTGGTTCACAAAGGCACTTATGTCTCAGTGATCTGCACTATGACTTGTGTGTCTGTTTTTAGTAACTAAGTTGCTTATGTTCTAATTCTTTTGAGCACGTTTTATAAAACCAGATGTTAAGATGGAATATGCTGTGTAGTTCCTAAGAAGATATATAAATGCAGGATTATCAGTTTCTCTTGTTTTAGTCTCTGCAAGTATCATTCAATTTATGTATTGTTGAGCTGTATTATCACTGAGAAATACCAGTCAGCTGGTAGTCTAGAAATATTAGCACAGTCATGCTAATGTAGGCTAGATAGGTGTAGGAAATGGTGATAAATTTGTATAGGTTCATGATAACTATTTTCTGTTTGTTAATCTGTTTTTCTGCTTTTCAAAAGTGGATATTAGTTACTTATTCGAGAGATTTTCAATTTTTTAACTCTCCAATTATTTATTCCTGTGCTTCATGGGCAGTATTATTAAATGCTGTGATTATATCTTACATACAGAAGGAGACAGTAATCCTCCATCTCTACTAAGGAGAGAAGGACAAAAAAAGTCTGAAATCTGGTTGGATGTATATTGATTGGCTTAATGAAAAAAGATTCTCTAATTCCAGAGCATCTGTACTTTCCTTATTCTTATATCTTTCTACTTAGAGGTTGCAAACGGAATCATTTCACATTGTTTATTCTTTTTATCCTTTTTATGAAAATAAAGTTTAGTCTGAATAAAGGTGACTATGGTGGGGGTGAGGAGAAAACTTCCCCTTTCCCTGAAAGTTCACTGAAAGATCAACTCACAATTAAGGTAGGTTAATAAGAAAAGATGTTTATTTACCGTGCTCATGGGGAGAATCACAGAGTTATTACCCAATATACCAATGGGATCCAGATATTTTTATACCTTCCTTTTAGAGGGGAAAGGAAGATGAAGAATATAGATAATTCTGTTTAGGGGCAATATAAATGGAAGCAGATTGACTTGTGAATGATTCTCATTGCAAATTAACCTTGAGAGACAGGTATTATATTTAAAATGATTTGGGCCAGTTCTGGTTGTTTTCTTGATCTTTTTTCCTACAATACAGTGAGATAACAGGAAAGGGAAGGAAAGACCATTGTTCTTTTGGTGGGTCTGTCTAGTTTATGCAGAGAGAGGGAAAGCCCCTTCCAAGGCCTGTTGATCTCTAAGGGCCTTTAATTCAAAATACTCTTTATACCAAGGAGTCATATTGTGGCATGAAATTTCCTAAGCTCCTTCACTGTCTATTTTGCTATCACTGAAAGGATCACAAAGCTATAATGTGTGATCTCTACCCTCATCTATTCTTTCTCAAGCCTTATGTAACACTGTTTCTTGCCTTTCCTTTTTTATACACAAGTAATTGGGAATGAGTATGAAGTTTCCTATTTTTGGTATTCATAATTGAGTTTATTAAATTGCTTGCCCTGTATATAGTATTATTGTGATTTGGGTACTGTGCTGGATAGCTTCCAACTGTCCAACTGTCCTTCTAGCTCTAGTCTTTACCATGCTCTGGCAGCTGGTCTGTCCAGATATATAGTCATGCTCCCTTGTTCCCTGGCTTCTGGTTGGGTTTAGCTGATAGGGAACCTTGTCAACAGATCCAAGTAAAGAGGAGAGAAGTTAGGATATTTACTTTCTTGACTTCTTCCTGTGGGATTTCTGCAGCCTGGCTGCATCCTTGCATTGGAAGTTTGCAGCTCCTGTCAGGCAGCCCTCTTTGTTTTAGGGGTTTATTGACCTCTTTCTTTCTTTGTGCCTTTACTGCCTGGGTAGTAGTTGGCCCCTGCTATTACTAACCCTGGGATACTACATTCTCACTTGTGATTTCATTACAGCCTACCTATGCTTTGTAATAATCTCCTTATTAAACTTTCTTCAAATTACCTAAATTGAGTATGCCATCTGTTTCCTTATGGGAACCCTGACTGATAAAACATACTTAAAAATATTTTAGATTCTGTCAGTGGCTATTGTAATTCTAAGTTTATTAGCACTAGAATAAGGAAAAAATTACTCTGACAATTTCATGAATTTATTCTGTTGGCTGGTGTGATTTTATTTTTAATTCCTCCTTCAGATCTGGTTTTGAGGTAGCAATCTTTTTATTGAACACTTAATATGGCACAACCCTTTGCTTTAAGCATTACGAGGAGTCCAGAAGTAAATGAGACACATGCTCGATAGTTCTAATACAAGGCAGATTGAAATGAGTTTCCTGCAAGAGGTACAGAGTACCAGAAGAGGAGAGAGAGTGTTTTATCAAGACTGCTTTGATTCTGTCTGCAGTAGAAACCCACTATTTCCTGTGTTCTGTGTCTGCAATAGAAACCCACCGTTTCCTGTGTTCTGGTGAGACCTCCCTTCCCAGTCTTTGCTTATCTCATCTCTCCATAACTCACCATTGCAAACCACTTAAGGGACCAGGCCCAAAAGTAATATAGCTATTACTATTTGAAATCACTATATATGCCTCTTCTCAGTGTAAAACATATTAACTGATTAAACCCACTTAACCTCCCTGTGGTAGGTTTTATCATTATTTGTAGTTTACAGGTGAAGAAAAATTAACTTGCTCAAGTCACATTGCTAACAGAGTTGAAATTCTAACTCACGCAGTCTGATTCCTTAGTCCAGGTTCATTAACTACCACAACCACCACCTCTTCCATGCTTAGAACTGATTATCTACCTCCTCTCAAAAAGATCCTCACAACTAATTCCATTATGTGTTCAGCCCTTGCAAATGATGGCTTTTAGTAGGTGTTGTTTTTTCTCCTCAGTGCTGTTTTTAGTCCCTCACTCCCATGCTCCTCATGTCAATAGATCTTATCACCTGTTGTGTCTTGTTACAGTCATACCAATCAGTCCCCCTCATTCATTTTAGATTTTGGCACCCTAAATACTACCTTTTTTCCAGGAATGTTCACCATTTTGGCAGTCCCAGTATCCACATAAATAATCCATGTGGCCTCTTGAATTCGTTGATCTCTTCTCTCCAGTGATCCTTCATACCGTTTTAGACTTTTTATTTATTGATAACTGTATCATCTCTTAGATTTCAGTTTCAAGCATCCAGTTCTGTGACCACCACTGATCTCTCTTCCCAGCTTATTCTCTGTAATACCCAACTGCAGCAATTTTGGGACAGTCATCAGGACTTCATTTCACTGACCTCCATTCCTTCATTTTGTTAAACCTCTGTGTTGTCCATCACCCTCATCATGTCTTCATTTTTATTAACCTAGCTGAGATACATGATGTGTTATTATAACAACCCCTTTCAACACTGATTAAAGCCAACATTCTACCTACTCTGTACCTAAACAGCCAGACGAGGCCAGAGAAAAACCTACTCTTCTGACTGGTTTCACTTTAAAACTATTCGTGGCCCAAGTCTTCAGTGCTACCTACATTCTTAGTTGATTTACTCTTCTTCTTCAAACCTCGAAAAACTTTTCCTTTTAAGTTGATGGTGTTTATTATTTTACTAAAAAAACAAAAAAGCTAGAAAAGAGACTGTGTACTCTCCTTCCTATTAGCAAATGTACAAGCCTGAAAGAGAGCAATTTTAGTAGAATGGTGGGAGCAAAAGCCAACTTTTCAAGGATTAAAATGTGATTAGGTCATAAGGACATAGACACTGATGTTTTCCCAGGTGTGTCACTGGAATGCTGGCTCTGTTAAATGAATCTTGCCCAATAATAGGTTCACTGGCTAAATTTGGGAAATACCAAAAACTATATATAGTCTGAATCTATCTATCTATCTTTCTATCTATATCTATATCTGGTACAGAGACAAGGAGAGATGAATAAAATTATGGGTAGAAAGTTCATTGGCCTAGATTTTACTAAAGCATTGGTTTTCAGACTTTAGCCTGCTTCAGAATAACCTGGAGGACTTGGTAAAATCAGACTGCTGGGTATCACTTAGAGGTACTGAATTCGTAGCGTAGGTCTTGGATGGCTCCTGAAAATTTGCATTCCCAGCAAGTTTTTAGATAACAGTGATGCTGCTGGTCCAGGGACTTGGGGAATCGCATTTTGAGAACCTCTTGAGAAAGAATTCAACTGCCAAAAGTGTCAGGAATATATAGGATTTAGAGGAACATAGGAAATAGCTGCTGTGGGGTAACGAATGTAGTAGGAAATTAGAGCTGATTAATAACATCGAGGAACTTCGACACTGAGAAAGCATGAATTTGTAGTGGACCCACCCAGCTATTTTTAATGACTTTCTCTACCAGTTTGACCTGTCAGAGAGCAGGAACAGAACCACAGTAGTTAGTACAGAATTTTGTGTGAATCAAATGTCTATAAAGTTTACCATCAAGCCCTCTATCTTTGCTATGTATTACCATTATGAGTGCCAAGATGGCAGCTCTGTGATCTGTCTGCAGTCAGCCCATCTCTTTCATTTTATTTATTTATTTGTATGCTTATTATTTGTTCATTTATTTTAAGTTTTAAAAGTTGTATAATGGTAGGTAGTAGGGGTTTTGGAATGCAGAGACTAAATGTGATAAAGTGTCCTTAACTAATTTTATCAGTTATAGTTAATAGGTCTATGGCTTTGGGCAGATCACAACCATGTCTCATTTTCTCATTTGAGAAATTTTAAAATAGAAAAATTATAAACTTCCAGTCTTCTCTTTATGAATGTAATTGTAAAGCCACAGAATCTTTAAAAATTACATTTTGGAAGAATTGTTGGTTAGGTTTCTGCTTAAGGAGAGTCCCATGTAGTTGTTTCTGAGTGGCTAAATATTTATTGGACAAGCTGGGCCTCTTCAAGATTCATAGTATTTCTGGCAGTAAGTTGTATTACTGTTCCTGAATGTCTGTATTTGTCAGGCTTTGCCACAAAAATGTTTTTATAATGGGATTGTGCCTTAACCTAGGCCTTACAGGTGTCAACTGTTTCTGCCTTATCACTTTATCTGCACTGAGCTTGGAATAGAAGGGAACCAAAAGAAATGTTGTTTTGGAACATGTTTTTCTGTCCTTCCTCTTGTATTTCCTGTCCTTCCTCTTATTTCTCCCTTATCCAGTTCACTAGTGAGCAGGTAAGATTGAGAAGGATGCTTTTCCTTCTCTGATTTCTCAAATATTTGTTGGGGTTTTTGAAACCAGATACTATGTTCTTTTCACAGTGTCATAATTGGTTATTCCTTAAAATAATATAATTTTGAAAACTCATGGACTTGTTTTTGATAATTTTACTGAAGAATATTTGATTACAGTATCTTGTGCATATTTAAAGTACACAATTTGGTAAGTTTTGACTTGTATGTACCATGAAACCACCACCACAGTGACAAGATAACATACATTTTCGTTATCCCCTAGAGGTTCCTTGTGCCCTTTTGTAATGAATCCACTGATCCACTTTTTAGTGCTATAGATAAGTTTATGTTTTCTGAAATTTAAAATGAATGGAATCATACAGTGTATACTTTTGGGGGAGGCTGACTTCTCTTAGCATAATGATCTTGAGGTTTATTCATGTTGTTTCTTGTAGCAATATTTCCTTTTAATTGCTGAATAGTATCTTACTTTGGATATTTCACTATTTGTTTCTCCATTCTTCTATTTATGGACATTTAGTTTGGGGTTATTGTCAGTAAAGCTGCTACAAATATTTGTGTGCAATCTGAGTGTGGAAAAGCACTTTAGTTTTTCTTGGGTAAATACCTAGAA
>NW_012142745.1:9287125-9314739 GCF_000956105.1 Propithecus coquereli
CAGAAAAAGCATAGGAGACTATAAAGCTAGAGTTGTATCTGCCTTGTATTTGTGTTTATTATTGTTATACTTTAATAGAAATTGTTTATGATTCTACTACTTCTGATTCTTTTTGCATTTTTTTTTTAAACTTGTTAAAGGGCCTGTAAAATTGCCTTTACCCATAAAACAGAGGTTCAGTTTCTCTTTTATGGGTAAGGCAACTGAGATTCATACAGGTTACATGACTTCACTAATGGTTTATAATTTATGGTCATGCCGAGACCACAGAAAAACCCAGGTCCTCTCAAATCCCATTTTACTGTTCATTTCCCTATGAAGTACTTTTCCTTATGATTCTGTTGCTCAAATTTTACTGCCTTCTACAAGGTATTAAAATAAATTTAGTCCCTTCATTTCTGATTGTAATAAATATCCTCACTGAAAGCAGTATCATTAAAATTACTTAAGTAGATTAGTTTTCTGGAGAAATAATTTTTCCTTAAAATTTCATTAAGTGAAGATATTGAATTTAACACTTTTTTTTTTAATTCTTTTCCAAGGTCTGTAAACAGATTTGGCTAGGATTATTTGATGATAGATCTTCAGCAATTCCAGACTTCAGGGATCCACAAAAAGTGAAAGAGTTTCTACAAGAAAAATATGAAAAGAAAAGATGGTGAGTGAATAGTTTGTATTTAGAGTAAAGCCTCCCAAAATCACATTAATTATAGGTAAGGTTAGTCTGACACAATGAAGGACAGAAGACAGCTAGGAAGGAACTAAATAGGTAGATAGATAGGTAGACATGCGTTATCCTTTGGCTTTTTATTGGATTTGGTTACTAAAGACATTTACTTCCTACTTTATCTTTTTCTTTTTTCTCAAACAGGGCTGCTGCTAAACTTCCGCTTTATCTTAACTCATCTGCCTAGCAGCAGCCTTTTTACTACATTTATCAGGACTTCTACCATTTTTGAAAAGTTAGGGGTCCTTCCTTCTAACCCTTTGTAGTCCTGGTATCTTCTGTAGACATTTTTAGACCTACAAAGCCTCCTTTTAAAATCTTTGTTCGTTTACCAAATATTTATTGAGTAGTATCTTCTATATGCTGAAGCTCTGGTGTAGTAATAACTTAATTGTATCTTGCAGTAAGTTTTCGTTCAAAATATCCTTTACTTCCCAGCTAATAAATCAGTTTACTACCTGGTTAAGAAGGGTGTCTTGATATCCCCCTGACTAAATTCATCAGATATTAATTTTTTAAAAATAATTCCAACAGGTTATACATATAGTTAGCCCCTAAAGCAGAGCAGGGACTGTATCCATAGAGCTAGTGTTCTGTATCCATAGAGCTAACTCGGGCTTTTCATTTTGAGCTATGTGAGCACAATTTAAATATAGCTAAGACTTATTAATTATGAAATCTTTTGGTTGTTTCTTTATCAGTATTGACAATGTATGTTTATTTCTTGAGAGGTTAAGAAGATGGGTCAGAGAGTCATGAATAGAATAGATAATGGGGAAGTAAACAACCTCTTATTTCCCTGAGGAATTGTATTATAACCCAGAGAATGATATATTCAGAGCCTCTTTTGGTCTTGAGGGAACACTTGGCTGTGGTTTATGGGAGAGAGGTCTTTACCTTCATTCAGTGAGCATGTTAGCTCTGACATCTATGCTGTGTCAAAGTTTGTATTTCTGTTGCTCTCTAAAATAGACTGCTTTTGTGAGACAAGATTAGCCAGGGTTATATGCAGCTGCACTAGAGCCATTAGGTATGAATATAGATAAAAATACAGCAGTAAAATTTATGTTCAGGAGGGAAGAAACTATTCGAAGGTGAGATGATTCTTACAATACAGTACAATATAATAATTATATATTATAATATAGTAGTACAATATAGTAGCATAAATGATTCTTTTCAAATGAAAAGTATAATATTTCTTTTATCATTTTAATTCTTAATTTTCTAGACCTTCTGTCTTGTAGGTAATTCTGTTCTCCTTGCATAACCCTAACCTAATTTTTGGTTTTCTCAGTTGTGTTACTTTTACCAATTGAGAAAGTCAGTTTGATTAGGGCTTAGCTGGGATTTTTAGATAGATTAGCTCTAGCTATCAAGAGAAAAATAAATGTGAATAACAGTTCATAGAATTAAAACCATAGATCACATTTATAACAATTAATATATTATTAATTCAAACTATAACCCAAATAACTAAAAACCTCCAATAATTATGATTTGTTTTACATTTTTCTTTACTGAGAAACAGGATACAAACTTTTAAGTGGTTAATGGAGGGGAAGGGTGACCATCATTCAAGAGGCCCAGGACCTGTACATTTTTAATCCAAACTCCTGCACACCTGTAACATTTAACTAGGAAGCAATAAAATGGGTTTTTAACATGGTATAAGCACTATCCAAATGCTGTCTCCCTAAATTACTCACTGTGGGGAAACTAGACTTAATAGCACTGATGCTATTGTTATCCAATGGGATTTTGAATTGTTCTTTTGACTAGTTCTCACAATCACTTCCTAGCTTATACAAGATTAGCTCCTTTGTCAGATGAGTCTTCTGAACCAATAACTTTATTACCTGGTTTTTTGATAGGACTTGGCAGTACTGAAGAATTTATATCATCAGTGGTATACGCCAAATTATTGGAAAGCATAATTTTGTATATTCATTCTCATATCTCTTGTCCTTTTTTCCCATTTATTGAAAAAGAGCAATTTTATTATTTGTGATTATTATTACACAGTTTGATAACAGCTAACACTTATGTAGTTAAAGCCTGTACCAGGAATTGTTCCAAGTGCTTTACAAATGTTAACTTGTTTAAGCCTCACAACAACCCTATCTCCATTTTATAGATGAAAAAATGGAAGCACAAAGAGTTGAAGTAGTTTGCCCAAGGTTTTATAGACATCAAGTGGTAGAGCTGGGATTTGAACTCTGTCTTGGAATAGATGGTCTTAACCACTCTTGTTTTTCTACTTTTCCCCACCTGCTTGATATGGGGGGTCAGAAGGAGGGTAGGAGAAAACCCAGAATTATAAAGAGCAGAAGGCTGTCACATAATCCTACCCCTCAAGGTTAGCGTTGATGATACTTGGGCGTTATATCCTTACTGCCTCTCTTTCCTTCCTTCGCTCCTCTGCTCCCATGAATCCTGTATTTACATGACTGAGATCAAACCTGAAAGACCTGTAAAGTTTTATTGGCATCTTTCCTCATCAAAGCTGAGTAGCTATGTAGTATTATATTATACAAAGTTTAGCATAGCCTCTTTAAATATTTTTCTCCTGATAGATGTTGGATTTATTTCCCAGTTTTTTTGAAATTATAGAGTACTATGGTAACATCCATGTGTACATGTATCTATGTTTACCCATCCAATTCTTAAGGATAAGTTTCTGGAAGTGGTACTTCTGGGGTGGACACAGAGTATACCTATTTATATATTTCGGTAGATAGCAATAAAACATTTGTAAAGTTCACACATCAAACGTGAATGAAACCTTAATTTGCATTTTTGTTAGCTTATAAGTGTTATCATTTCTCTATCTCCTATGAATTGCTGCTTCTGTTCATTTTAAAATGGGATTATTGATCTTATAGATAAGGGTTTTTTTTGCTGATCATGAAGCAGTGAAGATTATTCTTATTGCTATAATAGGCCTTTATATTTTAAGCTATTAAGTATAATAAATGTTTCCCTACCATCTCATCTGTTTCTAAATGTTATTTATGATCTTAAGATATTTTTGTTTTTAAAAATTAAAGTGCAGTATTAACTACTCATCATGATGATTAACTGTAGGTCTTTTGTGGTTTAAAAAAAGCAGTTATATTGTATTTATTATCTTAGAAAAATCATAAGTAAATAATTGAAACACATTTAGTGGTTAGTCTTTATTACTCTTTCTCTGAGTAGTTCAATTAAGTGTAATCTTAAGCTGTCAATTCTGAGTGAGAGGGTTTACAGATAAGGTTAATGTTGAAGCAATCTTTTACAAAATTAGAGTTGAACATATCATTTTTTAGTATAGAATTCCCTACATTTTTCTTAGTTAACGGATTTTCACATGTTTTAGGTATGTCCCGCCAGAACAAGCCAAAGTGGTGGCATCAGTTCATGCATCTATTTCAGGGTCCTCTGCCAGTAGCACAAGCAGCACACCTGAGGTCAAACCACTGAAATCTCTTCTAGGGGATTCTGCACCAGCACTGCACTTAAATAAGGGCACACCTAGTCAGGTGAGTAGTCTTTGTAGGGACTTCTACTTAAGGGGGATTGAGTATCAAGAATTTGAGAATTCTTTTATTCTTGTATGCCAGTAGCATTATGTCCTCATGGTTTATAATACATTAAAAGATTGTTGGTTAAGTGGTTGAAATGTGTATATTTTTATTCTTTTTGCTGTTGCTGCTGAGTTTGACTTCTCTGCAGCTTTCTGAAGGTATACAGGGATGTTGCTGTAGCTACCTGTTCTACAGTATGCAATTAGTAAAACATGCATCTTTGATGACCATCACAGTTAGAACAGTATAGCTTCTGTGATGTACTTTTACAGGAAGGGATTTCTTAAGCAGTAAAATTTTCCCATGTGCCTGATTGTGAAGCATGTTTAACGTTGAAACACAGGTGGCTTTGTGTTATACCTTATTCTAAAAAAGTGTTTTCGTAAGTTGGCACCTAAAGTTTGTAGTTCTCTACTTCATCGTAGCTGACAGAGCTGTGACAGATCTGTTTCTGTGTGACATTGCAACCTCTATACAAGAATGGTTCTGAGGTGTGGTACTATGGATTAAATCCTACCCTTTTTAATAATGCATACTAGGGCTTCTGGATAGATTGCTCTGTTTACACAAAAAGTTTGAGTGAAAAAATGAAGAGAGGGGTTAGGTTAGTGTGCAGTAACTCTTCCTGCGTAACTGTGTTTCAAGTTTGGTGAATTGAAGATAGTTTTATATTAAAATTTTGCAGATCTGACTTGGAAAATCTTTATAGATAATATGTGGTTTGTAGTCCCCAGTTGTAGGTCGCTCTCAAGGGCAGCAACAGGAAAAGAAGCAGTTTGACCTTTTGAGTGATCTTGGCTCAGACATCTTTGCTGCTCCAGCTCCTCAGTCAACAGCTACTGCCAATTTTGCTAACTTTGCACATTTCAACAGTCATGCAGGTAAGTGTTTTCTCCCAAAAGCTTTTGCCAAGGCTGTGTATGAAGCACCAAGAAACATCCATTCTTTATTAAACTGAAGTATATGTAAACATGTTCTGTTGAGGCTGTTTGGTTACCCATAACTTTTTTTTTCCCCACCCATAACTGTTAACGTATAATAGGGAACCATATAACTGTGGTGCTTTTTAATCACAGAGGAGGTTTTATTTTATGTCAGATATTAACATGACCTCTTTACACAGAAAAGTGGGGAAGGCTTTAATGTATAATTTTTTTTACCCCTTTATTTTGGAAAATTACAGCTATTCGAAAGTACCTAGATAATATAATCTTTAAGTCACTCACGGCTAATCTTACGTAGCATTCCGCCCACTCACTTTTTTTTGAAGCAAATTTTTGACATAGTATTAGTTTATCCTTAAATATTATATACCTATATCTATAAAACAGAAGGGTTTTTCTTTGTTAAACATAGCCATGGTAGTATTGGCACTCCCTAAATAATAGTTGTAATGATAATTCATTAATCAGTATTTGAATTTTCATTCCAAAAGTTTTTTCCACACACACGTACGTACATACATACATGTGGTTTGTTCGAATCAGATTTGAAATAAGGTCCATACATTACAATTGTGAGATATGTCTCTTTGGTCTTAGTCTCTAGATTGTTCCTCCATCTCTTTTTTATCTCCTATATAATTTTTGTTAAAGAAACTAGGTTATTTGTCCTATAGAGCTTTCAGTAGTCTGAATATGTTGATTGCACTACTCTGGTACCATTTAACAAGTTCCTCTTTTCTTTGTATTTCTTGTAAATTGGTTGTTGGATGTAGAGACTTGATCAATTACAACTTCTTCATGTCTCGGGGGGGTTGTGGATAGGGGACGTGCCTACTATACTACTTAGGGTTTAAGAGACACATAATTTTGGATTGTCTTCTCTTTTTGTAATCTTAGCTATTGATGCTCAGTGCCTGAGTTCACTATACAAAATGATGATATTCTAAGTTTATTCCTTCATGTATCAGGTAAAATACTTACTTAAAAATCTTTGATTATTCTGAGGCATGATTTGTATAGGAAAGTCAGAATACATGAGTTATTTTTTTCAGTCAGGTATCAGAATGATGAGTTGATTTCCTAGCATTTTCAGTGGTGACTTTTTTCCCCTTTAGTATCATTATGACTTCGTGGATTTAAACATTTGCTACATCTCAATCTGTTGTCATTATTCTTATTAGTGCTCAGATTATCCCATTTTTGGAATAGGAGCACCTTCAGGTTGGTTCCTGAAGATGTAACTCTGTTTTGATAGCTTTTGTAGTGTTTAAACAACCAGCGCCCCACCCTCTTTCCCAGATTTAACATGTTTGATAAAAGAATTTAATGCAATTCACCAGAAATTACAAATTATGGAGTTTTAGTTTGTTAAAAAATATATAAACCTTGCAAAGTTACCTAGGTAATATTTAAAAATTTATTATTGAAGTGTAGATTTAGTCATTTGTCTCTCCTTAATTGTAATGGCAACAGTCTAATGGACAGGGAAGTGACATAACGTAGTGTTAACATGGACTTTGGAGTTGGCACGACCTGGGTTCAAATGCCAACTTTGTCACTTATTATCTATACCTTGGCAAATTACTTAACATTTCTAAATTTTCTTTCTTTCTTTCTTTCTTTTTTTTTGTTTTTTTTTGAGACAGAGTCTTGCTCAGTTGTCTGGGCTAGAGTGCGGTGGCATCAGCCTAGCTCACAGCAACCTCAAACTCCTGGGCTTAAGTAATCCTTCTGCCTCAGCCTCCTGAGTAGCTGGGACTACAGGCATGCGCCACCATGCTCGGCTAATTTTTTCTATATATTTTTAGTTGTCCAGATAATTTCTTTCTATCTTTTTTAGTAGAGACGGGGTCTCACTCTTGCTCAGGCTGGTCTCGAACTCCTGACCTAGAGCGATCCTCCCGCCTCAGCCTCCCAGAGTGCTAGGATTACAGGCGTGAGCCACCACTCCTGGCCTAAATTTTCTGTTCTATAAATTGGCTTTGATAACTTTCTAAGTGGTAGGTTCAAATGAGGCACTGCATTTACAGGGTTTAGCATGTAAATATTGTTTTTCTTTTCTCTCTTTTTCACATCCTCCCCATATATGTATGTATGTGTGTGTGTATTATATATTATACACACACACATATATACACATACACACTTATGTATGTGTATTTATATGTATACCTATATGCATTTAACAAAAAAGATTGTAGTTTTTGCTCTGTTTTAATCTTTGGATCTTAACTAAGATTTCCCCAATGGTTTAGATTCATTTCCTAACAGCTTGGTACTATTTTGAGTTTTTACAGTTATTTATTTATGCTTAAACAGTCTAAAAGCATACATTGTACTTACACTGGAAATATGTGTGGAAATGTTTGAATCATTGTATGGGTGATTCAAAGCATATCTGTCAGAGGAGTTTGCTGAGGGCTCCCAGTTTGCATCCTATGGTCTCTGTTTATCTTCCTCTCTCATGAGTATCTGTTTCTCATTGAAGAAGAAAGACAACTGTCAGCAAGATTCAGTCTCATTAACTTGGTGTCTTGAATTCCAAACTGAATTGATTCCTTTGTATTTTTTGAAATATTATTTAAGAAACATCTGTACTATTTTGTCACATTCTGTTTAGTTTGGATTTCTTTGTACGGAGATTGCTCAAGGGTCCAGATATTAATTTTTGTATCATTGAATTTATTTCAATTTAATTTTCAAAGTTGTGTTTTCTAAAGTTTCATTCTGTAGCACTATAACCAGTTGTTGAAGACAGCAAGTAGATTCAGTACCTAGAAGTAAAAACTGGTACAAGTATAATACTACAAAGCCATTTCTTGCCATATTGAATAAGTATTTGATTAATGTGTTGCGGTTTGGTTGGAAAACACTAGGAAAATATAAGTGTGATAAAAAATGGACTTGACTAATCAAATAGTTTGTGTTGAACTGATTTTTTTCCTTGATGGCATTTGAAACATGTTAAATGTAGATTTCCCCCGTGATGTTCCAAATATAAATTAAATGTATTAATAGACTGTGTATTATTATCTACTACCCATTCACATATGTTTTGGATTATAAGCTGTAAACTAGCTTAGGGACCTAATTCCCATTTCTACAAGGGACAAATGTATTTCATTTGTTGTTCTCAAATGTACAATTAAATTGTTAAAATTGGAATACCGTTTGAGTATCCCTTACCTGCAATGCTTGGGACCAGAAGTATTTCAGATTTTGAATTTCAGATTTTTTTTTTTTAATTTTGGAATATTTGCATTATATATACTTTACCAGTTGATTATCCCAAATCTAGAAATCTGAAATGCTCTAGTGAGCATTTCCTTTGAGCATCATGTCGTTGCTCATAAAGTTCCTCATGTTGGGGCATTTCAGAATTTCGATTTGGAATGTTCAACCTGTATAATCAACTCTACATTTGAGAATTTCCTTTACCATGTTCTCTATTCATTTAGTTTATAGTTATATTATCTAGATGTTACATATTTCGGCCTAGAACTATGTCTTTTAGTGGAACTTTCTTCTTTTTAGCCTAGTATTTGAAAACCCTTAAAGAATTTATTTCTGTTCATTCATAAGTTATAGAATCACAGTGGTGGGTTTGTAAGTTGAAATCATCTAGTGAATCCCCCCGTTTTGTTGTTAGAGAACTAGGAGAGCCAGAGCAATTGAAGGACTTGTCCAAGGTTTTATAGTTACTTATATCAGGATGGAATTTTCTGATTGCTGGTATTTTCAGCAATACTAGATGATAACTAGATTATATTATTGTTTAATCTTGTATGGATATTTCTTCTAAAATTATTTCTCAAAAAATTCATTTTTTTAATTTATCATTTATCCATTAGTATTTCTTCTATTATTTTTATTTTCTGAAAAGGAAATTTTTAGCATATAAAGAAATTGCATTTTGTCATGCTAAGTAAAAACAGTGACAAAGGATTACAAGGTATTCAGAAAATATAGCACTTACATTGTTAAGCACTAAGCAGCATTTAATTTAGGTAGTTCTGTGTGGTGTTTGAGGGATAGGGAAAACATGGTGTTTAAAAACGGTTTTCAAGAGTAAAGTATGAGCAGTGACATATAGAGTAGCACCCCATATTTCAGAGCACAAGAAGGGAAGTGGCACAGGTACCTCTTAAAAGGGACACATTTTCTCCCTTACTGTACTGACCTTTCAGATGTATACAAAACAGTAATTACATAAAATGCCCCACATTTTCCTGGTTTTCTTCCTAGGATAATGTTTAATTAATATGTTTCTTTGTTAGTGGAAGAATTTTTTGTTTGTAATTTTTTCCTGATTTTCTTTCTAAAATAATGTTAAATATGTTGCTTTGTTAGTGGAAAAATTTTTTGTCTAGTAACTTTTTTCTTTTTTTTTTTTTTTTGATCTAGTAACTTTTTTTGGTTTGTTTACAAGTAGAATACATATTCATTGCAAAAGCATGGCAACCTCAGGCAAACACAAAGAAATGATACTGATCTGAAATCCTGTTAGAGTTAACTAAAATGCAAATTTTCTATGCACACAGTACCATTATTTAGTTTAACAAAATTGGCAGATGAAAGTGTATGTTGAATTTATTAACTTGTTTATCTTATTTACTTTGATGTAAACATTTTTGTATAGGATTAAATATTCTTTTACGTGATTTTTTAATGGCTACATATATATTCCATCATATGATGTTTCCTAATATATTTAAGTGATCCCTTATTGGTGGTCATTTGAGTTTCTGATTTTCTCATTTATTATATAAAACACATTGTCTAGCTTTTAGATATAGCCATACTCATTTGCAAGATTATTTCTTTACTAAAACTTCCTAGAAGTAGAATGGCCTGCAAAGAATTTGCAGTGGTTATCTTTTGCTGTGTCCCTGACTTTTAATCTTTCTCTACCCACTGGACATGCTATTCATTCTTGGCACTTAACCTTCCCTTTCCCACATACCAACTATTTCTTATTCTCATCATATCTTCTATATAATTCTTAGCTAGCATCTGTTTTGACCTATTAAAAAAACTTATGAATTGTTTTATTTACTTACATAGTTAAAGTTTAGGGAAGTCTAGAATTTTGCTCTTAGGTTGAAGACCAGTTGGGAAAATGCAACTTGTTTTTTTTTTTTTTTTTCCTCTGAGTATGAGGTACAATTGTTATAATTTCTACTAGTTTTCATTGTTTCTTAAATTTTAATACGAGTTAAATGGCAGGCTTCTAATAGAATGTGAATGTCTTCAGTTTATTTGGTGATCACATCCTTGTTAAACATTCAAGGTTTTTTTTTTCTATTTTTATGTGACCATAGTGAGACATTTTTGGAAACTTTAAAAAAAAGAGTATTTAATTTATGTAATCAAACCATCTTTGTACTGTTATTGTAGATATTTAGCTTTTTAGATTCACATAGCTGATTACCATTTTAAATCAGTGATTTTTTTCAGAATGTATCGTTCATCTTTGCTTTAATGTAATGCACGTATTTAGTGCTATGAATTCAGCTTCCTTTGTTAATAGAGTCACTTTACAGTACTATTCTTAAGGTCATTCACAGGGTATTGTGTACAGATTTATCATTGCACAAAGTGTTTTTGGAAATTACTTGTAATTGGGTTAAATGCTGGTAGGATTTAAAATCTGGTTTCTAAATGATTCTCTATGAAGTGAAATTTGGATACATAGAAACTTTTCATAAAATTCTTAAATTCATTTGCCATGTATTTTCATTTATAGTTTTCATATTCATTAACATATGTTGTTCCTTACCATTTACAGCTCAGAATTCTGCAAATGCAGATTTTGCAAACTTTGATGCATTTGGACAGTCTAGTGGTTCGAGTAATTTTGGAGGTTTCCCCACAGCAAGTCACTCTTCTTTTCAGCCCCAAACTACAGGTAGAACTTCTCTAGTATGGTGCTTAAATGTTTACTTTAAAAAACGAAACACTCTAGTTGTAATTTTGAAAGATTATTCTAAACTTAAATTCTGCAATTATCTGATTTTAAAATAGTTCTATCTTACAAAGCTCTGGGGAAACCTGAACTCTTTATATTTTTCTATGTTCATTTGTTTTTCTACATTCTTTGGTATGTTGTCTAATTGGCAACATCCATTCCCCTCCTTTTCCTGCACATGAATCTTTTTTAAACCTCCCATGTACAGGGACATTAAAGTACTAAAGGTTTTTTTAGGTTCATGAAACATAATGATTTAGGTTGACATTATACCTCTGAATAAAGGAAGCTGATTGACTGCTTCCATACAACTAAAAATGTAAATAATTTTCAGAGCAACAAGCTTGGGAAGTTTTTTAAAATGTTATTCGTCAAGAGTAGATTATTTAATGATGACTTTAATAAAACTTGGAACCAGTTTTCTGTGCAGGAATTGGTCTTTAAACATCAAATACTCTCATAAACTGTACTGTTTTCCGAAACTCATTGAATCTTTATTTAGATCTTTGGGTGATTACTTTTCTTTCAACTTTTAACTCTGTGTATTGTCTTAAAGCTTTTTCTTTCAATTTTCTTTTCTTTTTTTCTTTAAAATTCATCATTTACATAATTTCTGGCTGTCCAGCATTTAGAATGCTTTCATCTAGCTGCAGTTTTGGTGAATTTACTTCAGCTTTTCCTCTCCAGGCTACTCACAGTAAGTTCTGTTGTCAAGTAGGCATCTTTCACTACTTTGTATGTTTTTGCTATATTTCATGGGTTTTTCCAATTATAGATTGTTAATCATTCTTTAATGATAACCCTTTATAAACTCTCACTTTTACCCTCCCTTTTCTATTACTAAACTCAAGAGTTAAGTAGGGAACATAATAGTGTATAATAAAAGAGTGAGTGGGTTTAATAATTTGAAATAAAAATTCTTTATAGAAATGTTGAAAGTTTAGTATGTACTTTGTTTACCAGCTACTTGTAACAGATCACCGTTTTAAAAATACAATCATATATTACTAGCTTTATTGAAAACAACCAGTTTAATACCTGAAAGAGATTTCATCAGTATAGATTTGTTTTAGAATGTCTAAAAAATAGATTGATAGAAAATGTTTGTGTTTTTTTAAAATAGGGGTGTGTGCATTCTGTGTTTAAAATATCTTTACGTTTCTTTGCTATCACTTAAAAATATAACTTTCTAGAAACATAGACAGGTTGTACATAACTATTTTGATTGCTGAAACCAAGGTTTAGAAATAAATAGTACCTCAAAAAGTGTAGGATCCCTTGGTTTTAGTCTTTTGATAGTACTTTAGGGAAGTCTCTAGAATAAGAGCAGACTTCAGAGATTTAGCAGGATATGTACCATAGTGATCCTTAGGTGAATTGTACTTTATAAATATAAGTCAAAAATTGCTATCATTTATTATGTACTATAATTTTTATACCTGTGTGATAGATGGGGCATGATTTTACATGATATTGTATGCACATTAAATTGTTATTTGGAATTAAGTAATAGCTCTTCAAGTAAAGTAAGTCTAAATTTCAAGAACCACCTTTTAAGAAATTGTGGATCGAAATAATACACCATAAACATTGTTGATCCCTACTCCTGAGATTTGCTTAAACCATGTTGCTGTGAAGCAACAAAAGCTTGAATCCTCCAAGTAGGATACTTCATATCTTGTTTGCAGTCTATTTAGGGAAAACTAATACAAGGTCATAGTATATAGCTGGATGTTCTATAAAGTAACTGAATCTCAAACCAGGTAGTATGGAGTTACTCCCCTGTAGGACATTCTTCACTATATGGTAAATAATAAACATAGAAACCTGTTACCTTACATGTTGCCAAGGCCTTTGAAAATCTAGTTTCACATACTATAAAAAAGTCACAGTCACACTTGTAAGTTGAATACCATTTGCCAGTCATTGATTTTAAGGATTTAGGATTGCTTATAGGACACTTAATTTAGGAAAAAAGGACTATATAGTCTACTAAAGGGTATTGGGAAAAGTTTAGAAATTTCAAGTGTTGTGTTTATTTTGTTACAGGTGGAAGTGCTGGATCAGTAAATGCTAATTTTGCTCATTTTGATAACTTCCCCAAATCCTCCAGTGCTGATTTTGGAACCTTCAATACTTCCCAGAGTCATCAAACAGCATCAGCTGTTAGTAAAGTTTCAACGAACAAAGCTGGTTTACAGACAGCGGACAAATACGCGGCACTTGCAAATTTAGACAATATCTTCAGTGCTGGGCAAGGTATTAAGCTTTAATCAAAACAAATACAAATTTGTATATTAAACAGTGCTCTAAATTTGCTTGTATTTATTAAAATCTGAGGATGTTATGCTTTTCTCAGTTGTATAGAAATTTTTTCCACACTAACATTTCAAGTAAAATGTTTACTTGGCACATTTTGGACCTACAAAACTGAAGATATAGAAAGTAATTTGTAAACTTTTAGTTTTAAAAGAAAACAATTAAGAAAAATTTTTATTTTGTTTTAGAAAGCATGCTTTACTACTCTGGCCATAAAGGGCCAAGAAATCTCATTAATGGAGCTGACTGCTGGAGGGTTATTTGGTGGTTTCTGTAATATATTTTGAACTATTTTTGTTAACATCTTGGTGTTTTTTCTTTTTTTTTTTTTTTTAAATCCATGATTTTTACAGTATATTTTTATGCCCAGTTTTGGTCTTAAGGCCAGTAGCCTCTAAAAATGCCTGTTGCAGTGGTGAACGCGGGGCTCTGGTGCTAGACTGGATTCTGCATTCTGATTTCTGGGCCTGTTTTTCTTCTCTCCAAAATGAGGATGATAATAGTATTGAACTCATGGAGTTGTGTTCTATACATATTGCATATAAGGCATTTAGAACAGTGCCCAGCACATAGTAAGTGCTCAGTAAATGTTTCCTATTATTACTATCTCTAGTTTTTTTCATGGAGAACCTTGAGAAAATGATACTTCTAATATGTTGTTCACATTAAGTCCAGCACTTCATGACTTTCTGTGTTCATTTGAATGAGGTCCACCTGTCCTGGAGATGTTAATGAATCATTTTGATAATTCCTTCTTTATATATAATCTAGACATGTTGGTACAGAATCTTAGTTTTTGTTATGGAAACAGTATTGTCTTTACCACAGTGGTATGTGTAGCAACTAATCTTGTCCAGTATTGTCTAGATTATTTATTAGATTAAGACTCTAGAATCCTGTTCATTTATTTGCTTAGCTCCAAATCAGTTTTTAAGTTTACCTGTGTTTCATGGCAAATGTGGTTGATAAATTGAAAGTATAACTTAAAATTTTTAGTGTAATTTGATTTTGTTTGTTCCCAGGTGGTGATCAGGGGAGTGGCTTTGGGACCACAGGTAAAGCTCCTGTTGGTTCCGTGGCTTCAGTTCCCAGCCAGTCGAGTGTATCTTCAGACAAGTATGCAGCCCTGGCAGAACTGGACAGCGTTTTCAGTTCTGCTGCCACCTCCAGTAATGCATATACTTCCACAAGTAATGCTAGCAGGTACCTTGTCTTAGCCAGCATTTCTGCTTTGTGTTTTATCTTTTTTTTTTTCCACTCCAAATAATAACATGGTTAAATAATGACTATATGGGGGCAAATTTAAACATTTTTGAATATTTCTGTAAATTTGAAGAAATTGCTAATTAAAATATAATCTTTGAATAATTGCCATAATTTTATCTTTTCATTGAATCAGTTTCTGTTACTTTTCATCCTTGAACATTATAATGTATTTAGGAATGTGTACACATCTCAAATGAACAGTTATATACAGATTGTACTCAGTAGAGAAGCCATTTAGCAGTCTAATTATGTGCTTTCAAGATACAGTTTTCAGTCACGAAGACTAACCAATGAAAGTGCCATGTTGTAGCCTTAGTTATAAATACACATTTTTAGAAATGTTTGCACCCAAGCCCAGCATCAGTTCTATATCTCTTCAGTGTCATACTCATACTTATAAATAGACACTTCTGCTAGTATGTTCAAATATATCTGTTATAAAGGAATTCTTGGCAGTAGGAAGTCTAACACATTTTAAGGACATTACACTTTTAAAAAACTCTTCTAGTCTTAACTTTATTTTAGAGTTAAAGAAACAGACTCATAAGTACAGGTGATTTACCTGTACAATGTTTTATTCATCTGTTTCCCATTCCTGTGGATTGTATCTGCTTCTTTCGTTCGTTATCCTAGTAGCTTATTTTCCTTTAGCACTTTTTCTGGAGAAAAATGTTAGGATTGTAATACTAGTTACTTGGGCTCTCTGATAGTAAATTTTCTATATGCCAGATGGGAAAAATTGAATCCAAAGAATAAAATTTGGGGTGGTTTATATATGTTTTGCTTTATTAGTATTAACTACATTAGACATGTAATAGTGGACTACAGCAAAGTGGCCAAAAAGTCTGGGAACATTGACAAGTTGGGGATAACAAATGATTTATTGATATTACATTACAGTACCTCAGTGGTTTGCGAAGTGTGATCCATGGGGTACCTGAGAACCTTTCAGGGAGTCTGTTAGGTTAAAACTTTTTTCATAATAATTCTAAGATTATTTACATTTTCATTAATTGACATTTGTATTAATGGTATAAAAACAATGGCATGTAGAACTTGCTGGTGCGTTAGCATGAATGAAGATAATGGTACCAAACTGTACTGGTAGTCTTCTGATAGTCATTATATTCTTCACGAGGACACATTCAGCTTTACTTACGAATATTCTTGATTCAGTTTATCTTATGAATATTGTTGATGGAGCAGTAACAGTTTTTAATTTTATTGAATCTTTACCCTTAAATATGTCTTCTTAATTTTCTATGTGTTGATATTGATGCTATGATACATGATGTGTTCAGTATTACCTGTTTCCACATTTTATGGCTACCATGTAGATAGAGTACCCCCCCTTTTTTTTAAATATGAACTTTTTCAATATTTGTTTTCAGCAGTGTTTTTGGAACAGTGCCAGTGGGTGCTTCTGCACAGACACAGCCTGCTTCTTCAAATGTGCCTGCTCCATTTGGAGGTAGGTGCTTCTGGTATATATACTGGTTTTTATAAAGAACCTAAATATATATCATATAGCATTTTTTAGGGATACCAGAAGATAGTCAAAGCAATGATTTATTATCAGAAAGCTTGAATTTTCTATCTTGATAAATACAGTGAACAAATATTTTGAATCTCGAATACAAGATGTACTAGGATTTTATAGTGTATTTTATAATTTTTTAAAGCTACGCCTTCCACAAATCCATTTGTTGCTGCTGCTGGTCCTTCTGTGGCATCTTCTACAAATCCATTTCAGACCAATGCCAGAGGAGCAACAGGTAAGAAAAAAAGACAGATTATGGAACAGTAAGCTTTGGGGAAGGTATTTATCACAAAAAACACCATGTGAAGAACACCAGAAAATGTGATCTCTTCCTTACTGAAGGGAATGGCAAATGGATAGAAGAATTTATCCATAAAGAAGAAGTTTATGGAAAGCTGAAAGTTTATAAAATCCTGGAATTAACAGTTGAGAGAGACCTTAGAAATTAACTAGAGTCTACCCTTCCCAGTCAAAGCTTTCATTTTTCGGGTAGGGAAGCCCAGACATGGAGATGAGACTTCTTAGAACTACATAGACAATTCATGACAGAGATAGGACTTGAACACAGTAATTTTGACTTATTTGGTGGTCTGGTTTCAAAATTACTGGCTATAACTCATTCAATCTTTTTTTTTTTTTTTTTCTCATTCAGTCTTAATAGAGCAATTTTATGAGAAGTTTTTGTTTTTTCATGAGATTGTATCAGATGAATTTGTTACATGAGTTCTTAATAAATAGGTCTTTGTAGTGCATATCTTTTTCAAGATGTTAACATTTTTTAAATCGTGGGAACCTGATGCAATTTTGGGTATAATATTGAATGTTTTCTCTTTTGATATTTTTTTTCCCTATTTCTCTTTACCCTCCCCTCCCATTAATTAATATTGCAAGCCAGGCACATCTTTCTCATATCGTACTTCTTTGATTTTGTCTTATTAACCTGAACACCAGAGCTATTTGCCATCACCTTGCGATGTCAACTAGTGCATGTGATATGGCTGGGTATATGTTACGTCTAGAGTTTATAAGCTTTTTTGGTATATATATGACACGATAATTTTAGAACTCAAGTTTAAACTCCACTTATAGCAAACATTGATATTAAATCTTGAGAGAGGAGGTACTTCTATGTAACATTACAATTAAACTATTAAGAATTAGTAATTATTAGTAAATAGTTTTTATCATTGATAAGATTAAAAATTGTGATTAGGAATTTGAACTGTACTATATTCCTTTTCACATAATTGTCTTTAGTCGTAATTTGTTGGTATCTAGTAATAAGTGTTTAATAAAATATTTGAATTTCACACCAAATTTAACTTTTTAAAAATGGTTTGTTTTAATTCAAGTGTACCTAATCAATGATTGTTTTAAACTTCCATTTGTACTATTTCTTCATCAGATGTGATCCATGCAACATTTCTATTTCTTAGTATATTATATTGACTCAGTGGAATGAATTTGTAAAATGTATCATGATACAACAGGTTTTGTACATTGTCTCATTTAATCCTCAACTCTGATCATATATATGTCTAAATCTCTGTGTGACAGCTGAGCGAACTGAGGCTCAGAAAAGTTAAGTGGACACGTTTTGACTATAGCCAGCCAAACTTGTGTTCAAATTCTGATTCAGTATTTACTTGCTGGGTGACCCTAAGAAAGCTTTTTGTCTTTTATTTTAATGAATAGGGTAAGGATGATGGTGGGGTGGGGGGTGTTCTAACATTTGTTGAGTGGTGAAGTTGTTTGCAAGATACTGTTGAGATGTTTATGTTATAACCCCATTTAACAACTAAGAAATGGAAACTCAAATTGTACCTTGACTGAGGTTAATTGTGTGGACCTAATTTCTCTGAGCCTGTTGTTCTTATCTATAGAATTTGAAAAATAATCTCTTGGTGGCAGGATTGTTGTGAAATTTTATGATGCAAATCACTCTTTGTGGTCTTTACATTACAGAATATACTCAGTAAATTGAACCTATTATTTTCCTCTCATAACTACCTTTGAGTTGGTTCTGTCATTAGATTTAAGGGCTTTTTTGGCTTATTTTATTTAGAATATGAAAGTCTTTTAAAAGTTAAGGTTCTATATAGGATATAAAATAACATAAATGTATAATATGTGCTCAACTGATATAAAATAATAGCAAAGTTTATTCAAAAGATAAATCTGTGTCCACTTATTTTTATTTCAAGGTAAAATATTTTGTCTGTTATAAGCCATTTGGAATTCATCACATTGATCACCTTCATTAGGTTATTGTTGAATTGACTACATCAAAGTAAATGGTAACTGCATATGTTTCTATTGAAGCCAAAATATAAATAATACTTTGACAAATGCCTAGGAATTTCCAGTGTTTTATATCATAAAAATTAATATTCTTTAGGATTTTTTTTGTTGTCCTCAAATATGCTTGTATTGCAGAATTACATGTTGAGGTAACCTTTGAATATTGCATAATCTGTGGAAATTTGAAAGTTTTATTATATTTTATTCTTAAAATACATATTTAAATAATCATTTTTTTTCCTGGATTTTAAACTTTGAAGCTTTAACATTTTTTTTCCCCATATTACATAGGATCCTTCATTAGGTGATTAGCCTATATGGCCTAAGGCCTTTTTAATTTTCAAACTCTATAATATTTAGCATTTTTTTTGCCCCCCTCTCCCTCACATCTTTAAATATAATTAATGGAAGTAAAATAATTTTCAATTTTAGGAAATGTCCTTATAACTCTTAAGTCTCTCCTATGTTACTGAGTGATTAGCCTTTATTTGCTAGCATTTAGTTTAACGAATGAATGGTTTTAAAGATTCATTTTCTTCCCAAGGAGATAAATTTATAAAATACAGAGCTGAAAGATTTCATAGATAGCATCTAGCCCCCACATCCTTGTTTTCTTACCTAGGTGGAAACTGATTTGCAAAGATGTTAATGGATTTGCCTGAGGGTTCAAAATTAAGTAATGGCTGATCTGACCTCAGTACCCAAAATGCTTCTAAACCAGCACTATTTCCATTCCAGTACAATTGCCTCTAAATTTATAATTTAATTTTGCATTGATGAAACATACACAAATTAGTGTTGTATACTATTCCTTGTTTATATCTAAATATTCAGTAGGCTCATGTCACCTGTGTAGTATACTCTGGAAATCAGGATTGATACAAAAAAGGAATGGGGGTAGGTGAGCAAAACCAAAGGAAAAAAATTAAATAGAAAGTTACATTGGGCTATGTAGGACATATTTTGTTTATAGAATTGTTGAATTACTCTCCCTGTGCTCCTCACTCTCAATTTATTTTTCATATTTAGATATCTCTGACATTTAATAATCTGCAGTTGGTACTTTTTGCAGCCAAAAGTGAAAATTGTCAACTTGGCAATAAAAAAAGACACAGGATAGTTGTAAAAATTAACGTAACAAAAAATTAAACTTCATAGCAGGTCTGGAGAAAATATTTGCAAATCACGTATTTGATAAGGGACTTGTATTCAGAATATATAAACAACTCTTAAAACTCAATAATAAAAAGGCAGCCCAGTTAAAAAATGGACAAAAGATTTGAGTAGAGATTTCTCCAAAAAGTTGTACAGATGGTCAATAGAAGATAGACAATAGCAAGCATTAGTGAGGAGGTAGAGAAGTTAGAAACCTCATATATATTGCTTGTGGAAATGTAAAATGGGACAACCCCTTTGGCAAACAGTTTGGCAGTTTCTCAGAAAGGTCAATCTAGAGTTACCATATGACCTAGCAGTTCCACTGTTAGGAATATACCCAAGAGCAATGAAAACACACTTCCACACAAAAACTTGGACACAAATGTTCATAGCAGCATTATTCATAATAGCCAAAAAGTAGAAACAACCCAAATGTCCATCAACTGATGAAACCAAATGTTGAATAGCCATACAGTACAATATTATTAGATAATAAAAAGTAAAAAAGTATTGATACATGCTACAACATGGATGGACCTTGAAAACATTATGCTAAGTAAAAGAAGTTAGTCACGAAAGGCCACATATTTATGGTTCTATTTGTATGAAAGGTCTAGAATAGGCAGATCTATAGAGAAAAAGTAGATTGCTGATTGCCAGGGGCTGGGATGGTGGTAGTGGTGGGGCAGCATGGAGAGTGACAGCTGATAGGTATGGATTGCTTTTGGGAGTGGTGGTGAAAATATTCCAAAATTACATTGTGATGATGGTGGTACAGCCCTGTGAATACATTAAAAAAAATGAATTCTATACTTTAAATGGACGAATTGTGTGGTATGTGAATTATATCAAAAGGATATTGAGGTCTAAAAAAATTTTATAGCAGACCAAGACCAGATCTTGGGTGGCATATTCGTTACACAGTGAAGTACAGTGGTTAATATTGGCTAATATTTACTGTTGACTAAAAGTCAGTTTTTGCCAGTGTATTTTATGGACCATGTCTCCAGGCGTGTGTTGGAGATATTAGCAGTATTCCATGGAAAAGGATTCTGTGTTGAAATAAATATGGTACATGCTGGGCCAAACACAATGTAACCAGTATTATTAATACAGGACTTCTCAGATCCTTTAAAGTGCTCTGAGAAAGGAGATAAATGTAAAATGATTAAACTTCTCATAGAACTCTTCCCCCTCAATTAACATTTTCTTGAATTCAGAATACAGTGACATCATTTTAAGTTAGCAAGAAAAATACATTCATTGAATGTTTACTATATGGCACTTTAATTCATTGTTACATTAAATCCTCTCAGCAGCTTTGTGACATAGATACTGTTACCCCTGTCATTCCATCCCCCATTTGTAAATGCAGAAGCTGAGGCTTAAGACATTAAGTAACGTCATGCAACTAGAAAATGACAGAACCAAGACTCAGAACCACTCAATCTCTTAATCACTGTTTCCCAAATGTATGCTTCTTTAAAAAGTGTTCTAATTTAAAGTGCATGGAAATATATTTTAGAAAAATCCCATTTCTGATCATTAAAACAGAAAAAGGTTCTAGTATTTAACAACCTGTTTACTTTCTGTTAACTTCATATGACTTGTATGTAGCCTCTCTACCCTCAAACATGCCAGGTAAGATCTGCACAAAATGCATTTTTCTTTCTTCTTTTCAGCCATTATATTTAGAGCTGAAAATACTGCTCACCTTTCTAATAATCTAATATGTTTAATAATTTTCCCCTTGTAATAAATTAGTTCACTTGAGTTATCTTTAGTTCTAGTTAATGTGCTGACTTGTGAATAAAAAAAAAAATTAAGCAATTATTCAGGTGCTCTCTCCCAAGACTTGGAAGTTTTAATGCTAAATATGGATGCTAGATAATTTTAGATGATCCTATGCATAGCAGTTTTGGGTGTAGCTCATGATGCCTATAAAGCCTTTTTTATGAATATAGTTGTGTCTTCACATAAAAAAAAGTGCTTATTTTAAAAAATGGATTTCATCAATGTTTCTTCATTTCTAAACTCCCATTTATTTCAAACAGTGTAAATTTATGTCATGAATATGAAATAAAAAGGCTCATTTTGTGAATGTTTTTATTATGTATTTTTACGCTACCTGCTTGGCAAGAGTACATTCTAATTTTAGAACTTTTTAATGAAACAAATTTACTTTTATTTTAACAATAGTTATCCATAAATTAATTGACATTGGTCTCTTTATGGCTTTCCATAAGGCCTTTCTGGAGCAATGCATTCTCAAGTGTTTCCTCACGCTCATTTTGGTAGGTGGCCACAACTAATATCTAGATTTGTGTGGCAATTTGTCTACCTGCTTGTGGAAGCTTCTGCTACTGTTCTGGATCCCTGCATGTGGAATTAAGTTTTTTCCATGTTTTCAAATGGAGTGGGCATGGATGTGTGGCATTGGGTAAATTACATTGTATTTAAAATTACATGGAAATCTTTTGTAGTGATTTATGTGTTAATGCTGAAAAGCATTATTGCTTACTTCCATGGTCACATTAGAACGTTAGTAGCTGTTTTGGTTCTTTTTCTTGAGTTTGAATTCATAGTTCTTTGATGCCTTTTTGATATACCAAACCATTTTACCGCATTATTCCATGGAGTTTGGTTTTGCTTAACTGTTATCCAAGTTTTGCTTTTTAGTGCTTTCTTAAAATGATTTGTCAAAGTTGTGTCAGTGCATTGTCATCTGTTATGAAACCCTTCTGTTTCCCTTGCAGTGTGCTTATTCTTTAATTCACTTGCTTCCCAGTGGCCCATTTTTCCTTTTTTCCTCCTCAATAATATAAAAATAATTTTTAAAAATGTGATATTCTGATTATTTTTGTTGAGCAAAATTACATTGTCTGTAAACATTAGGACTACTTGGGACAACATCTATAACTTGTTATTCAGTTTTTGAAAATTAAGAGACATAATTCTATGTAACATTTTTAGTATTTAATTTCTATACCTTAAGTCAGTGAACAAGTTGGTAAATTTTTTTAAATCGGGAAATTTAGTGAATTACGGTTTTTTGATAGCATAATGCTAAAAATATTTTATTATGTAATTACCAGTGGTAATTAAGCCAACATATTTAAGCCAACATTATTGACTCTTATTTCACTGAGACCTTTCCTAGAACACATAGTTAGAAGGTTCTGTTTTTAATATTCACTAGCAATAATGTACTGTTCTACTGCATGTGGTTCCATAATGCATATTATTTCATAAGTGTTTAGTAAATGGGGGAATGATGGCAGCATACTACATACGTATGTAGCAGAGGTTCACACACAGATTTCCCCCAGCATGGTAATGCTCAGTCCACCAAGTATTAGCAGCTAGACATGGCAAGCCAAGGAGGAGTACAGTAGTACTAAACACTGTGTCCATTTATCCTACATTCTTTGTCTCATCTAAGAATGCTCATTTCACTCTTTTCTAATATTTGTGCATTTTGCACTAATTTCTGTAGATCAACAGTACTAACCTTCCATCAATCTTCTTCCAAAGCTGTCTTCGTTTCCATCTTTCAGAAAAGGGTGGGAATCCATATATTTCTTTTAAAATTAATTTAATGGGAACTTAACCTGTCCTTTTAATTGTGTTAGTATTTTTAGTAGACTCAGTCTCTCTCTCTCTCTCTCTCTCTCCCTCCCTCCCTCTTTCTCTCTCTCTTACCCTCCCTCCCTCTTTCTCTCTCTCTTACCCTCCATCCCTCTCCCTCTCCTCCTACCTCTCTCCCCCTCTCCCCCCACCCTTTATCCCTCTTTCCCTCCCTATCCTCCCTCTCACCACCACCTCCTTTTTTAGCTCTAATTACAAAGCTTCATAGGTTTTGAGTGGTCTGCCTCTAACTAACCTGTGTGTTTTATGAAGTCCTGTTATTTTTACTGAACTATTTTGCAGAGTTTTTAAAATTTTTTTTCCAGGAACACATATATTACATCATAGCAGATACTTCAGTAGATAAAATTAAAATTTGGGCTGTTATTTACTGTATATGGCAAAACAAAACTAAAAACAAAAATGTATACTAGTATACATATGAATTAAAAAATGATGGACTTTAAAAAGCAGACTATTGTTTAGACTTGAACTTTATATAATTATTTTGAGAAATTTTCTTAGGGTTTCAAATGACAGCGTTTAGTAGTTTCATTCTGGCTATTGAATTTTAGGAGAAAAAATTTCATAGGTTATGTTAAACTCTGTAGTGCTAAAACTCATTACCAACTTTGTTGGGATTTTGGAATTTAAAATGCCTTTAATGTACATCTTAATATTTTTCAAGGTAAATGATATCTATTCTACAATGTTGATATGAGAAACAAAAATACTCTTGTGTGTAACTAATCAGCCCTTCTTTTCTCCTGTCAGCGGCAACCTTTGGCACTGCATCCATGAGCATGCCCGCAGGGTTTGGCACTCCTGCTCCCTATAGTCTTCCCACCAGCTTTAGTGGCAGCTTCCAGCAGCCTGCCTTCCCGGCCCAAGGAGCTTTCCCTCAACAGACAGCTTTTTCTCAACAGCCCAATGGTAAGATCTAACATTTGGCTAGCAGTAAGTCCCCTTTAGGAATTCTTTGTGTATCATAATGTTAAGTGCTTGGGCACAAAGACTGCTAAAGAATGCTGTAGTATTATCTACTGAGTGTTTACTGCATAAAAATAGAAGCTTTTAGTGATTTGGGCCTCAGATAACTGAGTGATTTTATAAGTTGTTGTGACTGGATGACAGATTTAGGAGAAATCAGTGACATCTAAAGAGTAACACTTTGTTCTCAGAATTTCTTTTTTTTTTCTGAGACAGTCTCACTCTGTTTCCCGGGCTAGAGTGCCATGGCGTCAGCCTAGCTCACAGCAACCTCAAACTCCTGGGCTCAAGCAATCCTTCTATCTCAGCCTCCCGAGTAACTGGGACTACAGCATGCACCACCACGCCCGGCTAATTTCTTCTATATATTTTTAGTTGTCCGGCTAATTTCTTTATATTTTTAGTAGAGATCGGGTCTTGCTCTTGCTCAGGCTGGTCTTGAACTCCTGACCTCAAACGATCCTCCCGCCTCAGCCTCCCAGAGTACTAGGATTACAGGCATGAGCCACCACACCCAGCCAGAATATTGTCTTTTTCTTTTTAATTTGTCTTGTGCATTCTAATATGCCTCTTGATTTTAAAAGACTTTATAGACCTAGTGTATTAGGGTTTTTTTTCTTTCATCACAAAAATGTTGCTTGTGTACTTTTTTTATGTAAGGATTTGTGTTCTGTGTGTGTGAAGTAGACTCATTTTCTAAATAGTTAACTGTACTGTAGTTCGAGTTTATTACTTGTTTTTAGGAAGAGGGGGGAAGATTCACTTGACCATTTTTTTTAACCTATTTCTCTCACTTCCTAAAATTTGAAGTCCATAGATTTGAAGATTATTCTTGAATTACAACTGCATGTTTTCTTTTTTAAAGTTAGTGGTTATCTAAAAATTTGTAAGTATGGTCCACGGAAGAGCCATAAATAATAACAGATTTCTTGAGACATACTGTGTGGTTCACATAGATATCATTGTGTTCTCTGCATAGCCCCTGCCAAATAGTCAAAAGCTCATGTATTAATTAAATCCTATGAATGTCAGTGATTTACACAGTTGAGATTAGTTGGAATTAACCATTTCTGAAGAGCTGAATGAAAGTTCTTTTAAGATATGCCACAGGAAGTTAGTTTGCGATATCTGAAAGAGCGTGAGACCTAACAATTTAACTGTAATATTTTATTTTTGCTGCTCTGGTAGAAATTTCTCTGAAAGTTATTATTAGGCTTTATAAGTATCAGATTGTCTCTTGAAGACATATAATGGTTATAATTGGTGATTTCTGTTTTTAACAAGGTGCAGGTTTTGCAGCATTTGGACAAACAAAGCCAATGGTAACCCCTTTTGGTCAAGTTGCAGCAGCTGGAGTATCTAGTAATCCTTTTATGGTAAGTGAAACTCAATTTTAAGCATTTTATAAGTTGTTGCATCTTATTTTCACATTAGGAAAATAGACATTAGGTAGGATGTGAATACTATTGGATGCTATTTGGTATTCTTTTTTTTCTATTTTGAAATTTTTTTTAGCATTTTTTAACTTCTTTCTTATAGCCACTAGATGACCAGGGATATTTGGTATTCTATTGATATGACATCATAAGGTTATACAAATTGAGACAGAGCCAGTGCATGATCCTTTTCTGACTTTTTAAAATAAAAAAAAATTTGTCAGTTGGAAATCAAAGCATTGACAGTGAACAAGCTATTTTATAATATAAAACATACCTGCTTTCTTGTCAAAATAATACTTTATGAGAGGTCTTAGGAATTAGTGAATAGTATGAAAGGGAGTCTTGGAGTCATAGGTTTTGTGTGAATCACAAGTGCTTTTCCTTTTAGGGCCAAGTACCTTCTTAGAATCTATTACAAGAATTGTATGAAATAATGGATATAACAGACATAGCACAGTGCCTGAAACATAGTAGTTTTATTATAGTATGTTGCCAGTAACAATGATGAATAAATATTATTGCCAATAATAATAAAATAATTCTAATCTAAATAAATTTTAATTAAATAAGATTAAATTACATACAGGTTAATATTTTGTATTTTTGCACACACAGTACTTTTGTCTGTTTATTTATTTTATCTTATATTTTCCTTTAGACTGGTGCACCAACAGGACAATTTCCAACAGGAAGCTCATCAACCAATCCTTTCTTATAGCCTTATATAGACACTTTACTGGAACGAACTTTTATGTGGTCACATTACATCTCTCCACCTCTTGCACTGTTGTCTTGTTTCACTGATCTTAGCTTTAAACACAAGAGAAGTCTTTAAAAAGCCTGCATTGTGTATTAAACATCAGGTGATATGTGCAAAACGGAGGGCTCCAGTAACAAGTTTTAACCTGTGAATTGGCAGAAAAAGGTAGCGGTATCATGTATATTAAAAATTGGCTAATATTAAGTTATTGCAGATACCACATTCATTATGCTGCAGTACTGTACATATTTTTCTTAGAAATTAGCTATTTGTGCATATCAGTATTTGTAACTTTAACACATTGTTATGTGAGAAATATTACTGGGGAAATAGATCAGCCACTTTTAAGGTGCTGTCATATATCTTGGAATGAATGACCCAAAATCATTTTAACCATTGCTACTGGAAAGTTACAAAGTCAAAATTGGAAGATTTTATTCATTCTTGAATTTTTCCTTTCTAAAGAGCTCTTCTATTTATACATGCCTAAATTCTTTAAAAATGTAGAGGGATACCTGTCTGCATAATAAAGCTGATCATGTTTTGCTACGGTTTGCAGGTGAAAAAAATAAATATTAGAAAATATGCTATTGTTTTTGTGTTCTTGCTGCAATGCCTTTACCAAAGTGGCCTTAAATATGAGTAGTGAATTGAGAACATCTTGAATTCTTAAAAGATTTCTAGTGACTAACTTTTTATTAAAAGGCCATGTAGAAAACTTATTAAAACTACTTTGACTGCTATATTCAGGAATATGTCAATGGTAAAGCATTTAAATGTAGCTTGTCAGATTTACCGTAATCCTTCTAATTTCTTTGCAACTTCTTAATTTTGGTAAATTTGTATATATAAAGAATTTGCATGTATGTGTATTTACAAATTTTTCTAAGTATCTTGAATTCTCAGACTGCAAAAGGCCTATTTTAACTATTGATTTTTTTAAAAAAATTGTCTTTGAATGTATTGGAAGTAGACACGCATTAACTGTGACATGATTGCACCTCAG
>NW_012142745.1:9317579-9318539 GCF_000956105.1 Propithecus coquereli
TACAATTTTAAAATTTACTTTTAATATGATTTTATTAAAATTTGTGTTAAAGTAACCTGTTGTATTGATTTCATCCTCAGTAGTTAAGCTCTTCTATGTAGTTTCTACCCTATACAATTTTAAAATTTACTTTTAATATGATTTTATTAAAATTTGTCTTAAAGTAACCTGTTGTATTGATTTCATCCTCAGGAGTTAAGCTCTTCTTTGTATATTTTAAAATACAGTGTTATTAAACTTTTTATGTAGTTGTATTTGAACAAATATATGACCATGATTTAATCCAGTGTTGTGCTGGTGAGTATTTGACAGCCATCTTTCATGAAAGAGAAAGGTCCCTGTTCTGTAGTGTTTATTGATGTTTGTGGTGTGAGTATGCTCACCACAGCTGATTGTACCGACCAATCTGATTTCATTAAACGGAGTTTGAGGGCCTCTCAAGCCTTTGCAGGCCCGCTCCAGCACAGCACTGAGATGTCCACAGCTCATTTGTTACATTTGTTGGTCATTTGATGATTGTACCTAATATTTGAAGAGATTTTGTTTTATATTGTTCATTCAGCAAGCATTTGGGTGCTAGTTCATTTCTAGAAGTATACTGGGCACTGAGGTATTCTCAAAAGACTCAAGCATTTGGAACCCTGTTTTTAAAAAGTCTGAGTGCTAGTACAGGGGTTGCAGATTCTCAATTCTGTCTGCAGTTCTGTTTTTTTGGCCAGCACAGTGTTTTAAAATGTTGGATTTTGATTCCAACTTTTTACAGTGGGGCATGCACTCTTAATGTGGCAGCTAGCCTTCTACTCCAGATTTTCTTAGCCTCAAACATTCAGTGCTTTTCAGAGCTTTTGAGTTGGCAAATCCTGAAAACGTTCTTATGCCACCTCTTATTGTGGTATTGGAGCCAATGTGTAAGGTTTGAGTTAATCATGGTATTTTCCAGTAAACACTTTTGCCAAGACT
>NW_012142745.1:9318589-9321507 GCF_000956105.1 Propithecus coquereli
ATTTTTTTAAAAAAATTGTCTTTGAATGTATTGGAAGTAGACACGCATTAACTGTGACATGATTGCACCTCAGTTTTTTCTCTTTTTTGAACAAACTGATATAATCTATACAACATTTGTTTATGTTTGTTTTTTGGGGGAAAGAAACTGGAACTCAGTGTTACCTTGAAGTCATGAAAGACTTTGTTTAAAAAGGCGAAGTTACTAAGTTCAGTTATATCTTTTTGTTAATATTCAAATGAACTTGTTTAAATATTTATGTATAAGTAATGCCTCATTTATCCAGGGATAATCTGGCAGTCTCATCAAAACGAAATATAATTAAAAAACTTGGAATAGTTTTTTTAAAAATGCCTCTGAGGAAGCCACATGATTCACAAAGTATATATGTTAGAACTCATGCATTTGTTTTTATGTGAGATTTTAATAATTTTGATTATTTGATTTCCCAGCCCATTGCATATTAGCAGTTGAGAAGGGATGGCTTGAAAGGAAGGAAACTGAAAAAGCTATGAGGAGCATACACTGTCCAAAAACATTTAGTGTAGGGCCAGCCGGCCAGCCTATAGAACATCACTGCATTATATCATCTTCTGATAATTGTCCTTTAGTATGCCTCTGGGTCATCGAGAAAGGGTGAAATTGCATATGCAAATATGTAATACATGTTTGAAAAGTTTTATCTTAAAATTTTTTAAAAAGCTTTGGTATTAAAAAAGGTAAACAGAAGTTTCCTCAAACATTTTATTCATGTTGAATGTCTTTTGCAATGATGACTACATGAGTTGTTGTAGTATTTTAAAATCTGTATAGTGTTTTAGACTTGTTAAAACATTGCTGTCCGGTGTACATCTAGCTCAGCGTGTGGTTTATTGGAACCATTTTGATAAGCAAGATGACTGGAAAATCTCTACCCCTTTCTGAGCAGTGTGCTTCTTCTCTTAGAATTAAATGAATGCTGCACAGGTCCAGATGTATGTTGGTATAGCCTTGAAATGTCTCTACATTTGGGGGGACTTCCTCAGCCCCTTTTTCATGGAGGGAAAATTTAGGAAATGTCTTTGAATTTCTGTTTTAGATTGTATTGGATCCCAATTAATTCATATGTACAGAGTTATGCTATATAATTGTAGGCCATTATCCAAATAACCCACTAGGCTTTCCATCTAAGAAGTAAATTAAATAGTTGTTATTAAAATAATTTTGAAGACTATTTTTTTCTGGGCATATCTTGACATTTGTAATTAAATGGGAACACTTACTTTTAAATGAGTGCTATAAGATCAAAATGTTTAAGAGATCCGGCTTTAGAGTGGTTTCTCTAATGATATTTACTGTTTATTTTTAAAAATCTGCTGTTGTTAGACCTCTATATTTGTATTGGCTTCTAGTTTTATATAGACTGTCAAAATTCTATTGAGTACTAGAAAGGAGAAAATCTTAGAAGGTGATAAGAGTAAAGAAAGACCTTCAAATTTCCTGGCCTACTAGTCGAATCATTTTCTTTCCTGTTCTATTTTTGTTTGGGAAAGAAGTTTCTCTTTTAGGGTGACAAACTTTGTTGATACAGTTTAAAAGGCATATTTTGTTCTTATTTTTTGAAATAGAGAATATTTTATTCTCTATTTTTATGAAAATAGAGATTAGGTTATTACTTTCTTCCTTAAAATAAGCCCTTCTGTAAATTTGAAAAAGCTTTACCTGTGAAGTACCCTTGCCCCCAGTACACACCCTCTTTGGTACAGTTCCTGTAAATTGGCAGAATAGGGGGGTGTAAACTAGCTGCTGCTTTACCACTGTACCAACAATTCTGAAACATTTGGTCTCAGGACTATAACTCTTAAAAATTACTGAAGATCCCCGAAGTGCTTTTGTTTATGTAGCTTCTAGCTCTCATAATTTACTGTATTAAAAATTAATGCTGAGATATTTTAAAAACATAATCGTTCATTTAAATATAACAATAAATCCACTAGTTGTTAACCTAAATAACATTTCTGGTGAAAAATAGCTGTTTTCCAAAACGAAAACTAATGAGAACAGGAGCATTGTTTTATGTTTTGCACATCTTTTAAAATGTCTGGCTTAATAAAAGCAGTGAGATTCTCATACTGCTTTTGCATCTTTTTTTTTTTTTTTTAATATCAGACAGCACATAGACAACAGAAAACTCCATTGTGCACTTGTAAAATCATGAGAGGAAAAAGGCATATGACCTCCTAGTATTATGAAAATATTTTAACTCTGTATAGCCCTTCAAAGGGTCTTGGACCCTTCAAGAGTCCCCAGACCACACTTTGAGAACCACTATGCTTTAAATTTGTGTGTTTCTGGAATGGTATTTACTTGTAGAGTGAACGTACTACTCCTTGAACCTCTTGAGTTTTTTTGTTTGATGGGATAAACAGAAATTGCAAACTTTTTAACATTGTTTACTTCAAAGTAGTAATACTGGTGATATTAAGGGAGTATGGCTTTTAAGCCCTTTCAACGTATCAGACACTTGCTAAACATTTTGCATATATTATCTCATGCAATCCCTGAAGTGGACCCATACTTTCAGAATGAAAGAAGCAAGGCACAGAGAGAGGTTAAGCTAGTGACAGCTTTTGCCCTGGAGAACAAGTATTTTATTGTTGGATTAAAATGCTATCACATTTATGTGTGAGTAGATTCTTTGTTAATCTTTTGAAATTCTAAGAAAGTTACATTCTACATCTTAAATATATATAAAAACCTAATCATTAATTTGAGTTCCATTCATCATTTGATGAAATTAGTACAGCTTATTCTCTAGGGTTATATTTAAACTTTAGAAGTAAATGAATAGGGTAGTGAGTGGAGCATGTTTTAAAGTGAAGATGCATCCGAAGTATCACAATGACTCCTATTTTGTGAAGCATTCCACCTTTATTGAT
>NW_012142745.1:9322477-9343307 GCF_000956105.1 Propithecus coquereli
GGCTTTTGTAAAAAGGAAAAGCGATCCTGGATAAAATATTTTAATTGGTGCTTAAAATGCCCATCTATTAATTTTTATTGGTTCTCTGAAATTGTGAGTAGATACTTTCCAAGTTACAGTTTGAGCAATGAGAATACAATTTGAATTCTTAAATTCTCAGCATTTTCCCTCAATCTTGAATGGTGGGAGAGAGGAATGAAACACCAGGAAGCCTTCTGATTTTGACTGTATGATCATGAACTAAAGGCAGCAAGGGATTGTAAACTAATCTCAATATAGTTAATGTTTCATAGAATGCTTTGGGAACAATCAGGTTTTTTAAAGACTTTAAAGTTTTTGTAATGTATGTTTATGATTTTTAAAAATTATGCAATATGCAAAGGGTATAAAGTGAAAAAGTATGTCTCCCTCTGTGACTTCATTCTCACACCCAAAAGGAATATAATTGCTCGTATTCTTGTATAGTCTTTCAGAAATGTTATCATTTATTTTATGTATCTATATATGCCTCACACTGTCCTTCCTTATTTTAAATGTTCAGTTTTGTAACTTGGTTCTTTTTGTTTAACTTGGTTGACTTTCCATATTACCACATCCAGCTCTAATTCATTATTTTAATGGTTCCAGGATTCCATTATATGGATGTCCCTTTGGAAGAACATTTGCTTATAGACTTTTCTACTAAAAATATTGTTACAACGAGGATATCCTTATGCATATATGAAGATTACTCTTGATTCTGCCTGGCTGGAAACTTTCAATAAATAGATATCATTCTGTTTTGAGGCTCGCCAGCTGTTTAAGTATGATCTTGTGCTTCTATTTAAGAAATTCTTCTACTTAAGGAAGAGAAAAATCCCTCAAATTGACTTAAGATATTTGAAAAATCCTGTGCTTTTAATTAAACTATAAAGGCATTCAGTTCATTGAAAGATTGTGCAAGTTCACATCTGTCTTGCACCTTAATTTTTCCATTGTCTCTACCCATAACTCTTGGAGTTTCTAAAAGTGTGGTTTGGGATTATTATTAATTTTTTTACTATTTGTTCGTATTGTGCCTTTCCTTATCTACGTTAGCCTAGACTATATGTTATTTTTAAGGAGATAAAATTAACTATGACAAAATCTATTTTGACGCAACCACGTGTTTTTCATTGTTTCTTCAAAATTAGCTTTTGTTGCTTTAGAAAAGATCTGAGTAATAATGAAAGTTTTGATTCTGATTCCTCAGATTAGAGGTCAGAAATTTCTTAACATCTATTTACCATTAGTCAAGCAGAGGATTATGCTTCCTGCAAAAATTTTTTTAAATGAAGAATACTTGTTCTAACAGCTGATAGAAAGTGCCTTGCACTTTAAGATTAGAAATAGGGAAAAGGGGGACTTTTACTGTGAAGTTCCAAAGAAAGTGTAAGAGGACCTTCTAATCAGCAGGGACTGTTTGGAAAAAATATGCCAAGATTTTGGAAGACCAATTTTAGTGCAGGAGGTGGTTTTTAGGTATTGGATGAAAACTTGCAGGCTGATTTCAATATTCACTTCTAAAATACTTTAGTAGATAAATTTGGTTAAGTTCTTGTTCATTGTGAAATATTGTTGGAAGAATTTTTTTCAAAATAAAGACTTCTGAATTTGTGTACCATTTGAGAAATAGCCTCTTTTCTTTAAATGAATGTGTCACATAATATAACAAGACATCTGGAATGTTGGAAGAACAATCTTTGTTCCTTTCATCATTCACATGTATTCCTATAAAGCAACTCATGCATCTACTTCCAGCTTATCCTTTTTTATTCCATTAGTAGTAAGTTATACATTATTAACTGCCTTTGCCACTTTTTTCCTGCTTTTTAAATTACAAAACATCTTCATTGTTAAAAAACAGGACTTATTTGTTACTTCCAGTATTCTTTTTTTCCCCATAAAGACTGACCTTTTTTCTTGAGATACAATTGGTGAAGGTTGGTTTTAAGATAGCATTGTAATGGGATTTTACCTACACTACTACTTATAGAAATCAAAAAGGTAAATCGTCAACTGCCCTAGTTCTTCTGTTTCATAAATTTTTTTTTTTTAATCAGAGAAGGATAACTTACTCAGATCCTCTACTTGTATTGATCGTTAGGCTTACAAACTCTGTATCTGCTACACACAGAAATGGCTGTTTTTCTTTGGGGTGTTAGTTTCACTATGATATGTCTGCATGTAGGTGTTTATTTTTATTTTTTGCGTGGAATTTGGTGTGCTCCTTGAATCTTAATTGCTGGATTTGTTTTGTTTTTTAACCCCAGCAAGTTTTCAGCCATTCTATCTTCAAACGTTATTTGCCTCATTCTCTTCTACAGTAACTTCTAAGGTTTACAAAAGTTTTAAAGAAGGAACTAAATAAAATTCTGTTGAATCCTTAAAGGATTTTAAACATTTAAAATGTTTATGGTTATCAATATCAATTCTGACTACATTTCCATAAAGTTATCACAGAAGACGACTTCTAAATTTAGAATATGTAAGCCATGATACAATTTTAGAACAGCACAGTTCCTTTCAGCCTTATTATTTCAGTTACTATGTATGGCTAGCTCTCAGAGAGAAGAGAGAAACTACCAGGCCTTTCAGATAAGATTTCCAGTATCCTAACTATGAGAACTTTAGAGAAATTTGCAAATTCCAGGGGGACATTTCAGAGACTTCCAATATTTTTTTTTTAACTTAGAAATAATACTTTTTAAAATGCAGAACGATTTTGACTTTTTAAGTGATGTTTCAGAATTCCTGTAATTCTCACAACCTTGTATGTAGATATGATTTTTGTTTTACTAGACAAAAGAGGTTTAGGAACAATGGCTTACTTGTTCAAACAAAGTAAGTGGCAGAACTGAGCTTTGAACCCAGCTCTCCAATTCCGTAGCAGGTGCTCAGAACCACTCCACTGCAGTGCTTCCAAGGGACTGGCGATCTGGGTGGGGGACGTGTGGTGTGTATAAAAGTACAAGTCCAGGGCAGGGAAGTGGGGCTGCCGGAGAATAGGGGACATCTCAATCAGACCCAGTACAGACATGTGAAGGAGTAGTAGAATTTAAGACTGAGGGGCAAGGGTGCGAAGGAAGCAGGAGGAAGAGAAGTGTGTATATTGTGGGTATGTTATATTGATGGACAAGCAGCTGTACGGAAACAAGTTGGACAGTTTTTTCCCCAGGTCATTTGATGAGAGGATGGGGTGTGTGTGTGTTTGCATGTGCACACACACTGTAGGACTACTCATTGCAAAACATTTCCTTACTAGATTGCTGTGGCATGAAGAACATGGAAAGGGTTCTAAGAGTCAATAATAACTGTGTTTAAAATCAGTGTAAAATAGTATTAGGTTGGAATTCTCTACATACCACCTACGGCATAAAAAATGATCACAGTTATTGGCTACTCAACTTGTGGTTTGAGGGCCTGCAGCCTGGACGTGGTCACCTGGGAGCTTGTTAGCCTTGCCGAATCTCAGGCCGAATCCCAGGATAGTAAATCAGAATCTGCATTTTAACACAATCCCCAGGTGATTTGTATGCAAATTCAAGATCAAGAGGCACTGATTTAGGTCCTACCTGTTTTAGATATGTCATTTTTGTATCTAGCTTTTAAAGTCTGTATAAAAGTTAATTTGTTTTGCTACATTGCTCTGGAGAATTATGAAAAGTAGGTTAAGAAAAATTCATTTATAGAAATTCTGTAACAGTACATGTGGATTAAGTTCTCTTTTAAGTGTGTTCAGTTTTAGATGTGTTTCCAGGAATTAGGAGTCCATGCAGAGTATTTTATTTACGAAGAAGGAAAGAAATATGCGAGTATCACCCTCACACACATAAAGGCATTAAGTAGGTGATGCTGTACAACGAAGGTGTGTGTAATGGCGGTAGGGTTTTCCTCTGGAGGGTATTGTGGAAGAAGACAATTGGAAGATCACAGGTTTCACTATCGCTGTGAAGGCGGCCACTGGAAGAGGGAAGGAGGCTCTGCAGATGACAGAAGCACCCGAAGACACCTGAAGTCTTTCTTGGTGCCGGTCCTCACTGGAGCAGTTAGCTCAGGCGAGTGGTGGCAGGGCCTGGAAACTGGCCGAAGAGGGACAGTCCTGTGATGATATTAAGGAAATGGTGTTTAAAATTGTTTTTCTTGTACCCTATTTACCTTCGAAATTTAAAAGCAATCACTTCACAGATCTGTTGTGTTTTTACAAAAATAAAGTGTGTGCATTGAATGAAATTTTTAAAGAGAGTCCTCCCACCCCTAAAATACACTTAACCTCATCGCCCTGAGATCACCAGCATCAACATTGTGGTGTGTATTTCCCCCCCAGCTATTTTTTGTGTGTGAGTATGTGCATTCTATATAATTGTTTTCTTGTGTACAATTTATGCGAGATTGTATTGTCTGCTTTCAAAATGCAGTAATTCGTAAGTACCTTTTCCCATCATGACATAATGTACAAAACCATATTTAATAGCTACACTAAATGTCTCTTACAGCATAAATTTCTTCACCAGTGGTCTGCAAACTTTAAATGTCTGTATAGCATATGTTTTAGACTTCGCAGGCCACATGGTCTCTGTCCCAATTACCAGACTGCCCTAGTAGTGTGAAAACAGCCATAAGCAATATGTAAATGAGCTCAGGTTTTTGTCAGTGAAACTTACAAAACCAGCCTGCAGGTCATAGTTTGTCTACCCCTGTCTAGTAGAGCCTTTAGGTTATTTGCATTCTTTCTGATCATGAGCCATACTTTCAGCATCTTTGCCCAACTGTAGAGTTTGCACATAGATTAATCCCCACAGGGGATGTTTCTGGGCCAAAGGCTATGCAAAACATTGAGTCTTTTAATTCACATTATAGTCCTCCAGAAAGTTTTCCCAACTTAGGGTTCCTACAAGCTTTTGAGAGTGTTTATTCCTCTGGAACATTGATAACACTAGTTATGTTTTAAAAATTGTCAATTTGATAGGTAAAAGATGTCATCTAATATTTTATGTTTCTTGTATTACTCTTAAGGTTGATCATCTTTGCATGCTTTGTGAATTACCTTTTCATGAGATTTACCCCTCTTTCCTAGTATGGTCATCTTTAAAAAAAATTTTAGACCTTTTTGTATATCACTATTAAGTAAAACCACTGTTATGTATTTTGCAAATATTTCTGTTTTTTATGTATGTAAGTTTTGTGTGTTTATAAAAAGCCAAATCTGCCCATCTTTTCTATAATTTCTAACTTTGAATTCATGTTTAAGAAACACTTTACCAAACCAATGTTATATAAATATAAATCTGTATGTTCTTAGGATATTTCTGTGGTTTAGTTTTTATGTATAAATATTAATATTCAAGGTTGATACAATTTTTAAATTTTGAAATAAGGTTATTAGGAGTAGTACTAGAGAGGACATCCTGTGTTGATTGGATAGTGTACAATTCTCATGGAAATTTAGGGTCAAGAATATGAATCTTATAACAAAAGCCCACACAGTAGTAGTGTTGTTATCTCTTGCAGCATAGGATGATTTCAGCTTCAGAGTTTCAAAATCCAGAAAAGACATAAAGGACAACTAGAAGGATGTTAAATGGATGTACGCATTTTAAGAGGGACAGGGTGTGATGGAGCTAGTAAGATGGGTGGAAGACGGGAGACTGGAATAGGCCAAGAGTAGCCAGTTTTCTTCATTCTATGAAGAGAACATGCTATCTCTGTGGGCAGACAAGACACCGCAAATGCCAGTATTCTAAAACGTGTACGCTGGCCAAGCAGCCTCTTGGTCCTGCAGAAGCACATTGGCTGCTATTGCTGACATGGAGGAATGTAGCCATCTGCGTGAGGCAGCTGCAGGGATTAAAGTGGTAATTCACTGAAAAGTTTGACAATTTAGTGGGATGTTTTTATAAGGAAGAGCCAGGCGAGATCACCCATTTAATTGCTTTAGAATATCCTCAAGAAAACTTTCTATGGAGCCCATACAGAACATCGTACCATAGCTGCAAGGGTTTGACTCTGGGTTCACAATAGCTGCCTCAGAATATAAGTAGAAAATAATCAGCATTTATTTTTTAAAAGCAAATACTTTCTGAGAATAGACAGCCCATAAAGTGTGTAAGGAATAAAGAGAAATATAAAAGTGCCTGCCTTAAAGGAGATTATAATTTATTTAAAAAGAGTAATGTGTACACACGAAAAGATAATTAGTAGGTTATGAAGTATGAAATGTCCAATTTCCTTAAGTACTAAGTTTGAAAGTTGATATCTCTGACACTTTTCTTTCACTTTGACACTCCCGTTTTATTTTTATCGTGAAGTTACATCCTCATTCTTTCAAATGCATGGATTGGCTTGTGATTATCTTTCACATTTGTTTAAGAGCAATTTTTGTGAAACCATGGACAAGTCAAAAATTTGTGTTATTTTCGAATGTGAGTTCTGTCGTGGAACCAACGCAGCACAGACAGCTCGAAATATCAACAAAGTGTTTAGGAAAGATGTGGCTAATGAACACACAGTACGTCAGTGGTTTGAGAAATTCCGTTCTGGTGATTTTAATCTTGAAAATGAGCCACATGGGCGACCTGAAACCAAGGTGGATAATGATGAACTGAAAGCTGTAATGGAAGCGAATCCATCTCAACCTATGCGTGAATTAGCAGCAAGGTTTGACATTACTATTCCAACAAGATTGGACCATTTGAAACAAATCAGCAAGGTAGAGACGCTGGATAGATGGGTTCTGCATGAATTAAACGAATGTCAGAAGAGAAATCTCAAAGCTTGCCTTTCTTTGCTGTCATGACATACATAAGGTGAACCATTTCTACACCGTATTGTTACATGTGATGAAAATGTGTTCTTTTTGACAATCGCAAGTGTTTAGCACAATGGTTGGATAAAGATGAAGTGCCAAAACACAGTCAAAAAAAAAAAAATGGTGTCCGTCTGGTGGTCCAATGCTGGTATTATCCACTATACTTCATGAAACCTGGTCAATCGATTACACTGGATGTCTACTGCAACCAGCTGGGTGACATGATGAGGATGCTTGCAAGTAAGCAGTAGAGATAGGTCAATAGAGACAGGCCAATCCTCTTGCAAGACAGCACTTGACCATACGTTGCACAAACAACACTGCTCAAACTACAGAAGCTGGACTTGGAAACTCTCTGTCATCCACTGTACTCATCAGACCTTGTGCCACCTGACTACCACTTCTTCCAGGCTTTGGGCCACTTCTTGCAAGGAAAAATATTCAGTTCTCAACAAGCTGTGGAAAATGCCTTTCACAATTTTATGGCCACTTGCTCTCCAGGCTGCTTTGCTGCTGACATGAACAAGCTACCATTAAGATGGCAAAATTGTGCTTATAGTTTAGGTGCATACTTTAATTGTACTGCTTCTTGTCTGAGACATAATAAACTACACTTTTGATTCGAAATCAGACATTTCATATTTAATGATCTAATAAGAATGTTTCATTTCGTTCTTCCTAGTCTTCTGGACTCTTTAAAAAGGAATAATTATACATTTTACTGTAAAATTAATACGCTTTCATGCTAGATCACAGATCAGTAAACTACTGTACTGCCTGCTGGAGAAACCTGGCTTGCCACCTGTTTTTGTAAACAAAAAGTTTTATTGGCATAAAGCCACACCCATTTCTTACATATTGTCTATGTTGTTTTCATCCTGCAATGAGAGTTGTGACAGAGACCTATGGCCCAGAACATCTAAAGTATTCTTTTACAGAAAAACTTTGCCAACCCTTGCTCTAGGTAATTAGGTAAATGCAGAAAGTATAACAATTTTAAATTGTCCATAATTTCACTTTTTGCATGTCTGTGTGTACATCTTACACACCAAAATGTAAAGTGGTTTATATGGTTATATGCACATTTTTAGCCATTTTTATGTCATTAAATATGGGAAAAATAAGAGTTTTAATGCCTGCTTAGTATTTCATAACATAGGTATGCAGTAATTTATTAAACAATCTTGTTTCCAGTTTGCATTAGTATAAATATTTTAATAAATATCCTTATACATAAATTTTTTGTGTTTTTTTAAAAAGACAAATATCAATGTATAGACTTATTGGAATTAATCTATTCAAGATTCTTATTTCATTCTTCCAAATTGCCCTCCAAAGACATTTTATTAAGTTTATACTCCCACCATTAGGATTATGAATGTTCATTTTCCTTGGTTCTTACTAGTGTGAGATTTTAAAGTAGTCTTACACTAGTAAGCAAAACATAGTGTCTCATTATCATTAAATAGAGAAGCTGACTATTTTTCCAAATGTTAATTTGCTTGTTCTAGTTTCTCTTTTTGGATTTGCCTATTCATGTCCTTAGCACATTTAATTGCTTATGTAAATGCAACATTTTTTTCTACTTGGAAACATTTCATTACCCGATGCTAATTCCAAATGTAATTTTATTACTGTCAACTGTATCTCTAACCTACTTATGCATGCCTCTGCTTAGCATGATATTTCATTTATTCATTTGCTTCCCCACTAGGCAGTGCTCTCTTCCATGACAGTAGCTCTGTGTCAGTTACCTCTGGATTACTATGACCACCACTGGCTGGGAAGGTGCTAGACATTCAATAAATGTAGCTTGGATGAATGTGTGGTTTTTGGATCAACTAATGGGAAAATAAGAATTAGCACTGGTAAGGTAACAGTCTTTAAAAGAGTTTTATTCCATACCTTTTGAAAATGTTATCTTCATCAGCATAAATATCAAGTATGTACTGTAAGCCAGGAATCAAGTAGGTACTGGGATTTAACGGTAAATAATATATAGTGCCTGTCCTGAAATCAAGTGGGAAACTTGGAATTACAGTAGGATATAAATTCCAGTATAGTCAGGAACATAGACACAAGTGCTCAATGAAATAAGAGCTATGGTAGAGGCTCAGGTGCTATGGATACAGGTGGGAGAGGCCAACCCAAAACTAACCCAAACTAGAGCATTGGGGAAAGGTTTTCTATGGGAAGAAATAGCCAGCTAAGTCTTAAAGAATGAGGAAGGTTTATCTAGTTCAGTGTCAAGGGAAATGCAGGCACTGAGATCACCCAGTGCAAAGATCTAGGGCTTGCAGGAAACTTGAGGCTTTAGAAGAATTTCAAAGTATGGGGAAAATGGAAACGGGAAGCAAAATGATGAGAGATCAGACAGAACAGATAGAAGCCAGATGTTGATGGGCCTCCTGTGCCATTTCAGGAGTTTTGATTTGTTTTAGGGCAGTATAGAAGAGGAGTGGTTAAGCATTGACAGGTGCTAAGCAGTTAAATATTATCAGGTTCACAATTTAGAAATATGACTTTGGCTGCAGAGAGGAGAATGGATTTACTGCAAGAATAAGACTGGAGGCAGGCCAGGCACGGTGGCTCACGCCTGTAATCCTAGCACCCTGGGAGGCCAAGGCGGGTGGATCGCTCAAGGTCAGGAGTTTGAGACCAGCCTGAACAAGAGCGAGACCCCGTCTCTACTAAAAAATAGAAAGAAATGATCTGGACAACTAAAAATATGTATATATAGAAAAAATTAGCCAGGCATGGTGGCGCATGCCTGTAGTCCCAACTACTCGGGAGGCTGAGGCAGGAGGATCGCTTGAGCCCAGGAGTTTGAGGTTGCTGTGAGCTAGGCTGACGCCACGGCATTCTAGCCCGGGCAACAGAGCCAGACTCTGTCTCAAAAAAAAAAAAAAAAAACTGGAGGCAAAGAGACAGTTGTGAGATGGTTTTAGTAATTTATGTGGCCTGAGCCAGCAGAGTGGGGAGATGGTGTCAGGTTTAAGGGTACAGGAAAGAGCAATCACTCAAGACTCTTGACTTCTGGCTCAGACAATTGGATGGAAGTGAGTTAGAGAAGCAGTTGGAAGGGAAGATGATGAGTTCAATCTTAGACATGTTTCTGAAAGTCTTGTATGTAGATGTAATCAGTAGAAGGTCACAGAGATTCAAGTGAGAGGACTGAGCTGGAGAAAAGCATTTGAGTCTGGGCATTCTTAGCATGTAAAAGCCAACTAAGTTTATGGAAGAACTTCCAGCTTCAAGTGATGGTAGGGGGTGTAATTCCTTTCTGACCAACACTCTCATAAATAACTGAATTCTGGAAAAATACTGAAAACAGTTATCTAAAGGCACTGGAGAGCGAGCAGTAGCTGACACAAATGGGAGGGGAGTTGACCATTGAGGGGAGGGAATAGCACTGAGTTTCCTGTCTGGATAGCTCACCGCCTAAGCACAGGCCCCAGTCACCTTTATGTGGAACAGCTAAGACTTGACAAAAAATAAATAACTGTAGCTGAACTCTACTTATATATCAGATTGAACTTTGTATACACAAGGCAGACTCCAAGCATCCCGGCTCTGTTGGCCGGGCTAGAGTGAGTGCCCTGGCTTCAGCCTAGCTCAAAGCAACCTCAAACTACTGGGCTCAAGCGATCCTCCTGCCTCAGGCTCCCAAGTAGCTGGGACTACAGGCATGCACCACCATGCCCGGCTAATTTTTTCTATATATTTTTAGTTTTCCAGCTAATTTCTTTCTATTTTTAGTAGAGACGGAGTCTGACTCTTGCTCAGGCTGGCCTCAAACTCCTGAGCTCAAACGATCCTCCTGCCTTGGCCTCCCGGAGTGCTAGGATCACAGACGTGAGCCACTGCACCGAGCCAATATATTCCTTTTTATACCTTTAACTGTGTGGAGAAATTCTTAACACTCAACAATAAAAACCAACCCCCAAAAATGAGCAAAGGATATGAATAGATATTTTCCCAAAGAAGAAATGGCCAATAATAAGTATATGACAAAATGTTCAACATCATTAGTCATTAGGAAGACACAAACCAAAACCACCAAGAGATACCACTTTGCAGGTACTGGGATATCCTGTGTCAAAAAGATGGGCAGTAACAAGTGTTAGCAAGGACATGGAGAAACTGGAGCCCTCACACATTGCTGTTGGGGATGTAAAAAGATGCAGCCGTTTTGGAGAACAGTTTGGCAGCTCCTCAAAAAGTCAAACATAGACTTACCATATGACCCAGCAATTCCACTGCTAGGTATATACCCAAGAGAAATAAAAACATTTTGATAAAAAAAATATATGTACAAATGTTCATAGCCACATTATTTATAAGAGCCAAAAAATGAGAACAACCCAAATGTCCATCAACTGACAAATGGATGGATAAGATGTGGTCTGACCATACAATGGAAGAGCATTCAGCCATGAACAGGAATGAAGTTCTGACTCATGCTGGAACACGGACGAACCTTGAAAACATTATACTAAATGAAAGAAGCCAAACACAAATGGCCACATATATATGACTCCATTTATATGAAGTGTTCAGAATAGACAAGAAGTGGAAGAGAAGTGCCTGGGCCGCGGGGCAGGAAGGGATAGGAAAGGACTACTAATGGGTGCAGGGTTTCTTTATGAGGTGATAAAAATATTCTGAAATTTAATAGTGAATTTTGTGAATGCACTAAAAACCATTGATTTGTATACCTTAAAAGTAAATTTTATAATATATGAATTATATATCAATTTAAAAAATGCAAAAATAAAATAACTGTTTCTATGGATAAAATATTCAAATACTTATTCTGCTCTCCTAGACTCTGGGGACTTGATCTGAACCCCTGGCACAACACCGGCAAGTGGTAAAGTGGCAGCCACTCTTTTCTGAGGAGCAATTCAACAAGTGACTGGGTGAGTGAGCTAAATGCAGATACCCTAAATAAAATTGCTTTGACTCTTTTCCCAGGGGTGATAAACTTGGGTTCCTATGACTCATTTCCCAGTGATGACGTCTGCCCTCCCTGCCGGGTCTGCTGCTCCCCTTTCTGGAGTGGGTTTTGCCACCAGCCATTTACTCAACATGGACCACTTGCTCAGGGGACACGCAATGAGCAGCCCAGTCGAACTGATCATGTCCCAGCCCTTCGTTGATGGTCCTCCATATGGGACACCATGACAACATGGATGGAGAAACCAGATGGAATGTTTATGTAATGAAAAAATCCAACTACTTTTACTCTCTCAGGTATGGGTTGGGGGAGGATGAGAAGATGCAAATGGGCTGCGAGAAAACAGGGGTGGCAGAAATTGCTGAAGTACAAACGGAAAATCATCCTGCCCTAGTTTGGAAAGAACCTGATATCTATGTTTCTCTGCTACTTTTTATGTAACAGTAAGCTGACGCTGCTCAAATCAGGAGTTTAGTTGTCCTTCAGATGTTCCCTGATAAGTTGATTCTCCTCATCCACAAAGAATGAACAATTTTAGTAGTTACTACGAAAATACAGGAAAGCATCTAGACATCCCCGCCCAGTCATCTGCCCTTGTTTTTCCAGCAGCCCACTGTTTCTGTGACGCTGCTGGGGTTCGCGGAGCAGGGGCAAAGAGCGTGGGCTGTGGATCTCTCAGATCTCGATTCCAAGCCCCGTCCATGCCTCAGAACACTTGCATTTTTGGCAGCTTATTTAGTAATCATTTCCTGAATGTTGGTTTTTCCATTTGTAAAATGTGGATCGTGATAATGATCTTTCATGGTTGTCATCAGAATTACATGAGATGGGTGTATGCATGCTCTCAGTAATGTTACTATTATTATTCAACTATTATGTAACTATTCCTAACTATCAATGTGAGTTTTATTTTCAAGTTTTTTCTTGTTCAGAGTCTAAATTTCTTTTAGGTCTGAACTAATTTTTATGAGTAAGGTTTGGCTCTATCTGCTTATATTAATTTAAATTACACTTCTAGCATTATCTGCTTAATCTCTGACCAAAAAAATAAATTTGACTGAAATTGTTTCACACATTACTTGTATATATCAAGTGAGTAAAAATGAAATCTTTAATCCAGATCAAATGAAAATAACCCCTTCTACCCTCTTTAGACAAATCGGCAATTCCCTTAATAAGCGCATATCTAGGGAATACTTCTTAGTAAAAACAGAGCATTCTGTTTTGTCATGGAACTCACTTAAGAATTTAAGAGCTGGAAGGGACCCTTGGGAGAGTCTGACCTCCCATATCTACAAGGGAAGAAATGGAGGCTTAAAAAGGTTTTGCGACTTATCGACAAGCAGGCAGACACACAGTGATAGGGACAAAACCTGATCCTACCGCCTCCTGCTCCCATTCGATGCTCGTTCCAAGGCACCAACTCCTGTATTGAGAAAAAGACAAATAGTGAAGTGGCTCTGTGCCCTTAAGGCTCCTTCATTGTCTGTACTCACCACCGTACATCGTCTGACCCACCATGGTCCATCAACCTTACAACAACCAGGCTCTCTTCTGACCTCAAGTTCAAAAGGCTTCGTAAAGCTGCCGGTGGTGATTATAGCCTCCCACATGGTATTCCCACGGTCTTATTAGAGGGCTGATTACTTCCGGGCAAAGGTACTCAGCCCCATATCTTGGGCCTCCCATCTAGAAGTGTTTGGTAAAGATTTTGTTCCGACCTGCTGGCTCCTAGTGGGTTAGCAATGTTGTCCAGACACCTGTTTTATGTTCCCTTCAATGGCTGTTAGTTTCCAATTCTTTATTCTGTTCTGTGTTAGAATAACTCAAAGAGAAAAGAATATCTGTTAACATCCTCCTTGAAAAATAGCCATTTTGAAGGCCATTTTGAAGAACTTGGGTCCTGGGAAAAAGATGTATCTCTTTGTTCTTGCTGGCAAAACTGTTTACCCCTGGTCCAAGAAGGGGTTGAACAAAGGAGTTGCCCGCTGGGCCTCGTGTAGCTGCACAGCAATTCCAGACTGGGCGCTGGAGGGACGTCGTCTGCAGATGCTGCCTGGTGGGAGGTAGCTGGCGACCAGTCTTCTCTTCGGAGGCTTTTCCAGCTATTGAAGACCTGTTGAGACAGTTAGATGGAGCATGTCATGAAGTATCCACATCGATTAGGCATTTTAGATACTTCATTGCAAAAGTTTTCTTTTCATTGCCCAACTATTTGGCCTGGGTGCTGGTTTTTGTTTTTGTTTTTTGGTAACTCAGTTTTGCTTATATCTAATTATATCTTTTGTGTAACAAACAATAACAACAAAAACTCTAAGGGAATTGAGGGGGAGATCAGCCTAATATCTTTTTTAAATTGTCTTAGCATGATTTTATAATAGCAGGTAATACAAAAAGGAATGTCTGCTTTCAAAATGGCTTTATTCTTCGAGTTCCCATCATCTGTTCTGACCTCCTGGAACCTTGGTAGACCCCAGAGGTCACTTGGCCATCCCTTTTAAAAACTACTGATTTTATTTGAATGAAATTCAATGTATTATTATGAGGCTTTCCTTTCTCTGCTGTTTTAGATGATATGTCTTTTTTAAAACAACAAAGTTTTAATTCAAAATATTTCTGGAAGATACACTTTTGCTTTTGGTTTTTAGCTTTGCTGCTTTGTTTTGTGAGTTTTCTATGTAGAATATCTTTGGCCAGAAGCTTAATGACACAGCTGAATTGTGTCTTTTAATGAGAAGGGAAGTAGTAGGTCTTCTGTGTCTGGCCCGTATGCCTTACATAAGACACTGTTCAATAGTCATCATCACTGGCCTTGTAAATGGCTTTAAATGGATTCTTGATGACGTGACCACCTGCTGTCATCCCCTGGAAAGAGGGTGAAGTCATTTATTCATCAAATATTAATTGATGGCATAGACTTTGAGAAGACCTGGGAATTCAAAACCAAAAACATGTGGTGTTTGTCCTTAAGAACTTCAAGGTCTCGTAAACAAGCACATATGTTACAGTGTCGATAGAACAGGAAGATCACGTGAAAGCAGATGCTAGCACAGGTGAGGAAGTAGCTGACGCTGAATGATGAGGAAGGGATCGCTGGCAAGAGAAAGACTCACAGAGCTTTTCTGTGTTCTTCCAATAGGCATTTATTGAGCATGTGCGTGGTATGGTTGCAGCCACCAGGAACACAGCACTGAACGGGTGGATTAGGCAGATTGGATGCAACTATCCTGGAAGGAGAGGTAAAAATAAACATAGGCCAATGCATAACCAAATATCAGGAGTGTACAAACCACATAACCTAAGGGCAGTTTTAGATTGAACAGTCAGGAAAGAGCGCTCTGAGGAAGTGAGATTTAATTTCAGAACTAAAAGTTAAGTGGGAGTCAATTGTGCAAAGATCTGGAAAAATTATTCCAGGCAGAGAGAACAGCTATAGCAAAGGTGCCAAAGCAGGCACAAGCTTTATGTGTTTGAGAAATGGAAAGAAGGCAGTTGTGCCTGGCAGGTGAGGTCGGCCAGGTAGGTAGGGCCTTGTAGGTTATAACAAATCCAAGGTGTGAAGAGAAGCCATTGGTGGGTGTGATATGGTCCAAAGTCTAGCTGCTGTGTGGAAGATGGGATTTATCGGGAATGAATGAAGCGGAGACAGTGGTGGGAGGTGATAGCAACCGTTCAGAAAAGAGACAGGGATTGGGACCAGAGGTTGATTCAGGTGCTGGAGGAGGAAGGGGACATTTGTGAAAGAGGAAAGGAATGCGCACGTATACAAGATGAAGATAGGGCAATCCAGAGAAGTGAGTATGGGAGAATCACAATCAGTTCTTTATGATCAGAGCTAACTAAGGCTGAGCCAGTGGCGTGGCCAGAGACGAGGCGCAGACATGGGCTTCGCATGGTCCACTTAGCCCAGAGGCAGTATTGATATAGACATGTTGCTCGAAGATTTTTTAAAATTCATTTTTTAACTTTTTATTTTGCGATATTGTAGATTCATGTGCAATTTTAAGAAATTAATACAGAGGGGTCCCATGTACCCTTCCTCCAGCATCCCCCCAGTGGTAACTTGCATAACTATAGTACCCGATCACAACCAAGAAACTGACCTGCCATTGACTGTATTCATACTTCACCAGTTTCACACACACTCATTGGTGTATGTTTACTTCTCTGCAATTCTATCACGTGTGTAGACTTGCGTGGCCACTGCCACAGTCAGTGAACAGTTCCATCGCAAGGACCCCTCCTGTCCCTTTTACAGGCACACCCACCCCTTCCCTCTCTTCCTCTCTAACTTCTGGGAACCACTAATCTGGTCTCTGTGGGTTTGTCATTTCCACAATGTTATTAAAGGGAATTATGTAGCATGTATCCTTTTGAGATAGCTTTTTCATTCATAATTCCTTGAGATCGTTCAAGTTTTGTGTGCATGAATAGTTTCTTCTTCTTCTCCTCCTCTGCCTTCTGCCCCTCCTCCTCCTCCTCTTTCTTCCTTCTTCTTCTTCTGACAGGGTCTCGCTCTGTTGCCCATGCTGGAGTGCAGTAATGTCATCATAGCTCACTGCAACCTCCAACTCCTGGGCTAAAGCCATCCTCTTGCCTTTGCCTCCCAAAGTGTTAGGATTACAGGCATGAGCCACTGAATCTGGCCCAGTTTGCTGCTTTTTATGGGTGAGTGGCATTCCATGGGGTGGGTGTACTATAGTTTGTTTAACCGTTCATCTGTTGGAGGAAAGATGAGCTATTTGCAGTTTGGGGCTGTTGTGAATAAAGCTGCTATAAACATTTATGTATAGGTTTTGTGTGAGCATAGGTTTTCATTTCTCTGGAATAAATGTCCAAGAGAACAATTGCTGAGTTTTATGGTAAGCATATGTTTGATTTTGTAAGAAACTGCCGTGTACTTTTCTAGAATGGCTGTACCATGTTGCATCCCCACTAACAGTGTTTGAGTGACCCAGTGTCCTCACCAGCATTCAATGTTGTCACTATTTTTTATCTTAGCCATTCTGATAGGTGTGTAGTGGTATCTCATTACAGTCTTAATTTGCATTTCCCTAATGTCTAATGACGTTGAACATCTTTTCATGTGCGTATTTGCCAACTGTATGTCCTTTTCAGTGAAATCACTGTTCGTACCTTTTGCCAATTTTCTAATTGGTTGTTTTCTTATGGTTGAGTTTTGAGATTCTTTATCTATTCTAGATACAAGTCTTCGGCTGAAATATGGTTTGCAAATATTTTCTCCCAGGGTGTTGCTTGTCTTCTCATCCTCTCAGCAGGGTCTTTCACGGATCAAACTCTTTTGATCTTGGTGAGATCCTATCTGTCGATTTCTCCTGTTATGCTTCCTGATTTTGGTGTCAAGTCTAAGAATTCCTCACATAGCTCTACATCTCAAATATTTTCTCCTTTCTTTTTTTCTAAAACTTTTATGCTTTTATGTATTATATTTAAATCCATGAATCCATGATCAATTTTGAGTTAAGTTTTTGTATAAACTGTGAGGTTTAGGTTGAGATTCTTTTTTTTTTTTTTTTGCCTAAGGTTGTCCAATTGCTTCAGCATCATCTGTTGAAAAGACTTTGAATTGTTTTTGTTCCTTTTTTAAAAAAAAAAAATCATCTGGGCATATTCACATTGGTCTTTTTCTAGATCCTTTATTCTGTTCCATCAATCCCTATGTCTGCTCCTCTTCCTGTACCATACTGTCTTGATTACTGTATGTTTTATAATAAACCTAGACATCAGGTAGAGAGATTCTTCTCACTTATTCTTCTTTTTCAAAAATTGTTATAGGTATTATAGGTCCTGTGCCTTTCCATACAAATTTTGGAATAAACTTGTCTATGTCTAACAGAAAACCTTGTTGGGATTTTGGAGTTGCATCAAACATGTAGATCAATTTGGGGAGAATTGGCATCTTCACTATGTTGAGTCTTCCAATCCATGAATGTGATATGTCTCTGCATTTATTTAGGTCTTCTTTGATTTCTTTCATCTGCATTTTGAGATTTTTAGGATGCAGATCCTGTTCTTGTTTTGCTAGATTTACACATTAAACATTTCATATTTGTGGAGCAATTGTAAATAGTATTATTTTCAATTTTTTCCCATGTGTTTGTTGTTAATATGCAGTTCATTTTTCTTTTCTTTTGAGACAGAGTCTTGCTCTGTCACCCTGGGTAGAGTGCTGTGGGGTCATCATAGCTCACCGCAAACTCAGACTGCTCGGGTCAAGCAGTCCTCTTGCCTCAGCCTCTCGAGTAGCTGGGACTACAGGTGTGCACCACCACACCTGGCTAATTTTTCTATTTTTAGTAGAGACAGGTTTCTCGCTCTTGCTCATACTGGTCTTGAACTCATTTTTCTCTCTCTTTTTTTTTTTTCACCTGTCCTCAGATGAAATATTGTACCTTTTTGTGAATGTAAATCACTCAGAGAATTGCTAGTGACCAATTCGTGATTTCTTAAACATGATTCAAATCCTGAATTTCTGAAATCTTCATCTGGGAAGGGTTAGAATGCCTTTGCATCCATGAGAGCCTGTGACGTTTGGTTGGGTTTTATTGTGAGTTTGTGTGTGTTGGGGAAGAGTGATCATGGTTTCTGGAGAAAGAGATTTTGTTGTTGTTCAAGTGGCCACACTACTCTCTGCTATTTCTGGCTCTTCTGACATATCTAGTCTTAGGCAGCTGTCCTGAAAGAACTTTCATATAAGCGATATTTCTTTCTGAATGTACTTGCTGTAACAACGTGCTTTATTTTTTTCACTTATTAGTTTAAGAACCAATGACAAGATAAGTAATTTTTTTGGTAGCAATGTTGATCATTGAGGATAGGGTCAAGGCAAATTCACCAGGAGTTATGAAGTCAAAAACTGCTATTGTATTTTTTATTGTAAAATGCCTGACATCATAAGGAGAGTGTTAAACACCTGGCACTGTTAGGGTGATTGCACTTCCAAACCCCAAAGTGGGCTTTATAGTTGAGTAAATGAGTTCTGAGTTATTATTTGTTCATATTAAAATTGCATGTATGGTGAGATGTGTGTGTTCCGATATGAGCCTAGAAGTACAGGGTAGTTAACAGGAAACACTGCATTGTGGACTATATTTGTGCACATTTAGCAGATGATATAGTCTTAGTGAGAAAAAATGCTTCCTTCAAAATAATAGACTTCATCAGGTCATAGGTCTAAGAAAAGGTATGGAAAGGAAATTCTGAAGGCAAGGTAAGTATTAAAAGTGACTAATGCAAAATAGTAGTAAGAAGGTATTTTCTCTGGTTTTTCAAATCTGCATTGCAAAAATGAGATAGAAATAGTTAACTAGTTGTCTATCATAATGAAATGTTACTCCAAACCTGTAGTGGAAGATGGCTTCTTCCCTAATATTGATACAGTCCAAAGGGTCTCAAACCTTAATATATATCAGAGTCACCTAGAAGACCTGTTAGAACACAGATTGCTGGACCTCACCCCCAGAAATCTCTGAGAATTGGCCTTTCTAACAAGCTCTTAGGTGATGCTGCTGATCCCAGGAACCTCACTTTGAGATCTATAAATATAGTCCATTTCTAACTGCACTGAAGGCTAAAAAAATTAGAGTTGCCAGATGTCATTAAAAAAAGAAAGAAAAAGACTGAAGACTGTCCTCAGGTCTATAAAGAGTTTTGTCGAGCAGACCCTTGGATGCTACCCTTTGGTCTACGGTGGATAAGAAGAAACGAGAGAGCAGGGAAGATTTCAATTGTGCATATAGAATACTTTAAGCACCAGGGTGACAGTGTATTGGGGTGGGATGACCCTGGAGTCGTGGATTTGCTGTACCTAAAGTCCTTCTGAAGAAAATAGGCCACCCTTTGTCCTGAACTGTTTAGAAGTTCTCCTGTCTAACAGTAAATGATTAAGTTTCTAAAAATGTAGGGTATGCCACAAGGTCAGTGTAAATTAATTCTTTCCAATTTCTAAATCTACTAGGTGTAGTCCTTGAATTCTCCACTTATATAGATACTTTAACTTATATTCTCTCACTTACACATGAGGACCATTTTCCTGGGTCTTGAACAATCAGGTACTCATGTTACATTCTTAGTTTGGCTTGGTTAAGTGTCATTTCAGTCTATATCCCTATGTTGCACAAGGGCTTAAAAAAGCTTCATCCTCTTGCACATGGATGCACGTAAATAATTTGGTGGGTCCTTGATCAACATCTTAGATCCCATTTTGTACGTTTGCTTTGTTTGTTCATTTCACAGGAATGAGGTGGAGAATTGTTCTCAGAAACTGGCAACTATAAAATCAAACCATTGTCACCATTTCTAAGATTGATACTAGAGTAAAAATAAAGAGATTGAAACCTAAATCTTCAAGTGTGGTCCTAACCTGGGGTCAGTGAACTTTCATAGCAGCTGGATACACTCCTGCTCCCAATACATTCCAACCCACCCCGGCACAGAGCCCATTCTGCATACGAGCCGAATACCTGCTTGCTTGACCTGGTTGTGTCCTCACCTGAAAATCTGTCTCTGTGGCATTTTGAATCCAAGGTCATATGCTTCCAACTGGGATTAGAAAAGGAAAGATTTAAGGCAGATTTGAAAATGTATTACATTTGACTCATGATTATTCTTTTCAGGGATGAGTCTGCTTATTTGGGGTAAAGCACCGCTGTTCTTTTGGAATGGCACAACCCAAATTGAGTTCCTGCTTCTTCGACCCCACCCAATGAGGGGGGATGAGATGTAGGCATTTTTGGAGTAAATTATAACATTCCCATTGACTTCAAAGAAATGAATCCCACGAAAAGCACGACAGGGAAATTGAACTCTGGTGAGTAAGGCATCTGAGACCTGCTCCCATGTGTGAACAGTGTTTCTGCCCTGGGTATTGGGCGCACAATGCATCTCAGCACGATGCTGAACATAAAAGAAATAAATCTGACAGTAGGGGAAATTCTTCCCAACAAGGGTTTCTTTATTTAACTTGGGTGAATTGATAGAACACAAAAAGTCCTTTCACAGCAAAGCAATAAATAAAAGTAAAA
>NW_012142745.1:9347432-9348859 GCF_000956105.1 Propithecus coquereli
GTGTTTTAGCTGGGTGAAATTTTCAGCACCTACTTGGTGTTTCTCATGGACAAAATCACACATAAGCAAATGCAAAATTTGCATTTGTTCCAATTGTTCCCTAATATATCAATCTCCTCGGGACACATTTGCATTTTCAAAAACAAGTGTTATAGCAGAACTGACTGTATCATAGGCCAGGAACTGTGCTAGGCACTGAGGATTTAATTCATCGATCCCCTGTATGTTTTCCACTTGGCCTTCTGTTATAGGACTTTTCATATCCAATTATTATGGTTTGCTTCTGTGTCTGTCTTATTTGATGGACCTTACATACTTCCTTAGGGCCAATTTCATCATTCATCTTACCCGCCCAAGTGCTGCTGTCTGGAGTGTAGTAGACAATCATTAAACTTCTGATGAATTAAACCCAAGAAGGGTTATGTACAGCTCCTCCTTTCAGAGAACTACAGTCTGGAGTTGTGCTGTCCACTGTGGCAGCCACTCGCCACATAGGGCCAATTAAATTTACAGTAACCAAAATTCATAGAGTAAAACATTTTGTTCTTTAGCCTCATGAGTCATATTTTCAGTACTCGATAGCCACATGTGACAAGTAGCTACCTTATTGGCCAGCTCAGAATAGAACATTTCCATCTTCCCTGAAAGTTCTTTTGGCAGCTCTAGTCTAGACCTGAGTGGATGGAGAGTTATAGCTCCTTCATTGTTCAGCTCATTTTCAGAAGACCTGATGATATTCCCCTCCTCCCTAGAAAGAAAGGAAAAATGATCCTACATTTTGGAAAATATCACTGAAGATATTTGAGACTGAAGGTCTTCTTCTGAGAAATCAGATTTTAAAAGAATGTAGATCTCCAGCCTGAGCAACAGCGAGACTCTGTCTCTACTAAAGGTAGAAAAATTAGCTGGGCATGGTGGTGAGCACCTGTAGTCCCAGCTACTTGGGCGGCTGAAGCAGGAGGATCGCTTGAGCCCAGGAGTTTGAGGCTGCAGTGAGTTATAATGATGCCACTGCATTCTGGCCTGGGTGACAAAGTGAGACCCTGTCTCAAAAAATAAACAAACACGTTAATTAATTCATTTTAAAAAATGAAATAAAAAAGAACATAGATCCAGGTTTTAGGTCATAAAATATGAAATGTCCAATTTAGAATCACGAGTTTAGTTTATTATATCACAAACAAGAAGCTCCCTGTCTCTGCCATTCTCCTATCCCAACACCATTGCCCCCTCACTTTCCCTGCCCTTGTTAACCTCTTCCTTTAGTATGGTGTCATGCAGATATGACCAAAGTGTAAGGGGAAGACGAGAACGTGTGACTGGGAGGGGATGGCATGTGAACTGCATCTTTAAGCGTGAGTAGGATGCTGATGGTGGAAGAGGACACTTTAGAATAAGGCGCAGCCACAAGGGAGGACCGGGTGGGG
>NW_012142745.1:9349844-9378170 GCF_000956105.1 Propithecus coquereli
GCTCTTGCTCAGGCTGGTCTCGAACTCCTGAGCTCAAACAATCCGCCTGCCTCGGCCTCCCAGAGTGCTAGGATTACAGGCGTGAGCCACCGCGCTCGGCCGTCCAGCTGTTTTTGATTAAGCCAGACATCACAGAGATTTGCAAAAATATAAAATAATGCCACTGTACTCACTCATTTTGTTTTGGAAAATGTAGTCATTTCCCCCCCCAAAATCTTATTTATGTAAGCGTGTAATGAGCTTGTATTATTATTTGAAGATGAATTAATAAATATTTTTCAAAAATCTCGGTGTTAATTTCTAATGCAATAAATATCTATAGATATAAACCATAAAACAAGAGCAATTCGGGGTCCTACATACTGTTTAAGAGCATTAGGGATCCCAAGACTGAAAAGTTTGAGAACCACTGCCCTACCCTTTCTCTTTTCTGCGGTAAATGTGTTAATGTGCTTTTCTAAATCCACCATCGAACGTCCTGGGACTCTCTCACGTGAGGATTAAGTGACAACATTGCTTTTTAGACTGGAAGTAAGTCCAGTGGTGGAATGGCTGGAGCTGAGGCATCCTTCCTCTCCCCCTTTGAGAGCCACAGAGCATGTGACAAGTAAAAGCCTCTAAGAAGACCAGAGTCAAAAAGTCTGATTGGCTGTATTTACATTTATTATTTCTCAAATGTATTTGAATGTTTTTTTGTATAGTAGTGTCTTGTAACATCCTGGGGAACTAGTGCTCTACCAGGCAAATGTTGGGAAGCCCAGGACTGATTGATTGTTCCCTTTCTTCGTGAATTCTGACCCAACACTCCAAAGTCAGATGAGAGTCTTTCTGGGGACAGTGGAGCCTTCTGGGCCTCTGAAACCTCATCTCAAGGTTGCCTTGTTGCCAGCTCTGTCATTAAGATCGGACCTCCTAATGTGAGTCGTGTAAGACTTCATCGCGAGGCAGAAATCCGAGGGCGAGAAGGTACCAAAGGGGGAACTGAGGACTGTGCTTCTCCAGTGAGGGTGATTTCGATAATCCCCTAAATGAGTCCACTGTTGGTGGTCAGCGCATCCCTCCCAGGTAGGAGAAACAGACATAGTGCGAACCCAGATGCACGTGGCCTCTGAACTGTGACTTCCAGACCAATGATGAAAACAGCCGATGTTGCAAGCTACTTCCTTTATATGAAGTTCTATGTTCTCCTCCTACTGAAGTGACCCTTAGAAATTTCTTTTTGGAGATGTGTCAAGGGAAATATATGATTCCCTTGGGAAAATATTAGTGTGCCAGGAAAACGTCAATGGGCAGATGTATCTCCCTGGCTCCCCGGCTCATCTATGCCAAGACTGGCTGTATTTGAAAACAGGAATAGGTTCTTTGCTAAATATTGCCAGCTGTTGGAACAGAGGTAAATTTAGCTAAACTGAAAATAAGTGACTTAATGAGACTAAAGATGTCTAGTATGGAAATAAACAGGAGTCTGAAGTTTTTCTATAGAAACTAAAATAGACAATAACAAGGAAGTGGTCACGTGTCTTCCCTCTCCTTTTCCAGCTGTTGGTATATAAGGGCCTCCCCCAGCAGAAGGAGGCATCAGACCTCCCTCACCTCTCCTGACTCTCCTCCTCACTTCACCTGAGTCTTCTCTGCTGACACCATGGGTTGCTGTGGCTGTGGAGGTTGTGGTGGTGGCTGCGGCGGTGGCTGCGGTGGCTGCGGTCGCTGTGGTGGTGGCTGCGGCGGTGGCTGCGGTGGTGGCTGCGGCGGTGGCTGCGGTGGTGGCTGCGGCGGTGGCTGTGGGGGCTGCGGCGGCTGCTCCAGCTGCAGGTGCTACCGCGTGGGCTGCTGCTCCAGCTGCTGCCCCTGCTGCCGCGGCTGCTGCGGGGGGTGCTGCAGCACGCCCGTGGTCTGCTGCTGCTGCCGCTCCTGCGGCTCGTGTGGCTGCGGCGGTGGCTGCGGGAAGGGCTGTTGCCAGCAGAAGTGCTGCTGCCAGCAGAGCTGCGGCTGCAAGAAGCAGTGCTGCTGCTAGGTGCTGCCTGGCTCTGCCCCTGCCCGGGAGCTGTGGGCGGCCGCGCTCCCTCCACAGGTAAGACTGTGCCTGGCTCACTCTCTCTACTCCTCTCCCCAGCCCATCTGTCACCAGCCTACCTCCCTGCGCTTCATGTGCCCTATGCTTTGTCCTTCTGAGATACTTCTTTGCCCATAGTCTGCACAAATTTGACCAAACCATACAACATGAAATAAATATGCAAGCAAAGAATCAATGATAAGATAACCGGATAAAATCAGAGCCAGGAACCCTGAAAGTTTATTAATTTTTAACGTTCAGTCTTTCGTAAATATTCAGTCCCGGATCTGACCGTTTGGTGCTTAGTGCCTTTGTGCAGTCTTCTCCATTGCTTTTGTTTGTATTTGCTTTTTAAAATGTTCTAATAAAATGCCTTGATACATGCCAAAAATCTCTTCATTAGTCATCTTTTTTATTAGTTCCTTTGTTAGCTGTTCTGTCCCCTGTACTGTGGGTCCAGTTCTGGCTCTCGCACTTCTGCACCGTCCTGAAGCCACCGTGGGCCCAGACCCTGGACCCACAGCTGTTTATTAGAGAGGCACACAGCCCTCTGTGCCACTGTCCTGAAATGACATTTTACCTGAGGGTTCTGTGTGCTCAGACTCCCCCGGAAATGTTCTAGAGGGGACGAAGGTAGTGGGGATTGTTGTTGGTGGTGGGTCTTTGTTTCTTCTTGAAACTTATCTAGGAAATGAAAACTGGGTCCCAAGGGACGGAAGAACCCACCTAGCTTCTACCCCGTGGTTCCCAGTGGTTTCACCAGTGCACGGAGTGCGAGCGCTGTGGGGGGTTCCACATGGCCCTCGTCCTTGCTGGTGTCCTTGGTCTGGCAGCCCACAGCTGTGTATCTCCTCTCTCTTCTGCTGATTCCATGCAGTAAACTCAACTGGGCAGGCCCTCGGGGAGGGGGGACCTGCAGTTTCCAGGCTGACTTGGGTAAATTGAACTCAGTCGGTAGGAGTGGAAGCCCCACTTCCATGCCAGGTCCAAGCTCTGGTTTCCAGCCCAACTCCACCAGCAGCTCAGCAGAGGGGCCTCTCTCCCATGTGGACCCTGCTCCCATGTTTGTTCAGAAAAGACAGAGTGGGTGATGAGTTCCCTTGGACCCCCCTCTACACACACATCTCCTTCTATTCCTCATGACAACCCGGGATGTGGGCTGTATTAGACCCATTTTACAGATGAAGAGACCAAGGCCTAAGGCAGTTAAGAAACTCACCCAAAGAAACACAGCTAGTAAGTCCTGATTTAATCCTAGGTTTCTCTGACACCAAAGCCCATGATCCGTTTTCTATACCATATTTGTTCTCGGAGTTTAGAACTGTTTCCTTTTTTCATTTCTTCTTTTTCCCTTTTTCATCTTCCCAAGTTTATGCCCAGACACGCTGTCATGTAGCTGTTCTCACCCTGCCAGGGGGTGCTTGGATCCTGCTTCCTGGGTGGGAGCCGCACTCTGGCTTAGTTCCTTCTTGGCCCTCCTCAGAGATGTTTCTGGGCTGCACAGGGGCATGCTTTCTGCTTTTCAGGTGACAGCTGCTTTACCGATTTGTGACTGGTAAGATGTACATGTCCACCAACGCCTAATGTTGGAAAGAAGATGCGTCTCTCAACAGACATCTCCAGACGTGGTTCTTGAAGTTGCTGTGTTGATTCTAGGTTCTATAGTAGATTATGCGGGAGACGTTCCTGAGCTGGCAGGGCTTTGGCTTTTTTGCAAGTCTTGTTATAATATTTGTGCCTCTTGAATATCCCCAAGGCCTTTTAGAGTGGTGTGGTTTTGACTTACACCCATCTTCCCCAATACACCTCCCCTGCCCTGCCTCTGTCTACCCTGGGGAAGTTATCTGAGCTCCCCTGATAATGCTTTGTTTCTTTAGTACCAGATAATATATTCCATATTTTACAATTGCTACTATGAACAGAAGATTATAGATAGATACTCTCCTCTTCATAAACTTGTACTTAGACGCACACACACATATGTATAGTTTTTTCTGTTCTGTTCCACTGACATGGAATGGGTGTCTCTTTAGGCTCCAGGGTGAATCCTGACATGCCGTGCATGTGCTATGCTGAACGCCGGGCGTGGGAGATGATGACCTGTAGTCCCTGGCCCTGTGGTGCTCACAGTGTGATGGGAAGACAAGCGAGTAAGTGGTAAGTGCCATGCAATGCCATAAGTGCCATGAGGGAGAGCAGCCCAGGGTGGCATGGGAATACAGACAGGGCAGCTGACCCAGGCTTGGGTGGGGCGAGAGGTGACAGATTGCTGATAGCATGCTTCACGGAGAAGGCAACACTGGAACCAAGTCACGAAGGATGAAGGTAACCGCTGGGATGAGGGTGTGCTAGGGAGGTTGACATCAGCCAGAAGCAGCTCTGTGCGCAAAGACCAGAGGTGACAGGTGTCAGGAGCAGGTGGGGCATAGCTGGGGAGTTGAGGGTGCGGGTGTACAGTGGTGGGAGGTGAGCAAAGTCCAGGTCGGAAAGCCCTTTGCTCAAGTGTTTGGACGTGAGTCTCCATGCTATGAAAGATTCTTTGAAGGATTCTAGTGGGGGAGTGCATGCTTTGTAGAAAATACTGATCTGGCAGCACAGGGAGAATGGATTGGAGGAAGGCGAGTCCTGAAGCAGGAAAACAGACAAGAAGGGCCTGAACCACAGACAATGGAGAAATTTGAGAAATGTTTAAAGGTAGAGTGGGAACTAATTACTAAGTAAGTGGACTCAAGGTGTATTCAAGAATGATGTTCATGGCTTGGACAGGTGGTATGTGATCTAACCTGGACAGATGGGGGATCATCTGGTCACCCGCTGAGATGACAATCATGCTGGGAGCAGCTGGTATAGCCAGCAAGCACCATCTCACCTAGTCCTCACAACCATCCTAAGAGGCAGGCTCCAGTGTCATCACCACTGTTTCCTATAGGAAATCGAGGTTGGGAGGGTACATCTCTCAGCCATGGTGTGGTGGAGCCAGGATTCAAATCCAGTCTGCTTGACACCAATGTTCATTTTCCTAATTCCAGACCGTGCAATTTGTAGGGAGCAGTTTAGGAGTAATGCCTTACTAATCCTTGTAGCCTTTTGGAACCTGCCATGGTATTCATGGTGGAGGCTCCCAGAAATGCTTCTTGGAGTGAATATAATTGAAAATCTACTCCATGGGAAATAGGACCTTAAATTCTTTTTTTTTTTTTTTTTGGACCTTAAATTCTTTGGATTCTGATCATCCGTGTGTCTCCCCTCCTTCCACAGTCTATTAGGTAGGAAGTAGAGCCAGGTTTATATATAGAGAACCATGGCACCATTTAAATACCCGGTCAGCACCAAACAGTGTCAAACTCTTGTAATGTAAGAAGCAGGACTGGGGTTGTGAGGAGGCTGAGTCAGGCAAATGCAGGGGCTGATCCTGTTTTTAGAAAAAATTTTGATATTTTGTCTGTCGTGGACTTTTTGCACTCATTTTTCTTTTAAAAAATATTATTTATCTTGATTATTTAACTTGAGTTTTTGGTGCCATCTTGAATTTTGCACCCCAGGAAAGTGCCTCATTTACTTCCCACAGCCCTAAGAAAAAGTATTGTATAGATCCAAATATTCCCCTGCCCATCCCACTACTGTTATTTCTATGCAAATTTAAATAAATGTTCTTCCTGGAGTAATGGGCATTTGTTGGAAAGAGTGACTACAGATGCTCCTAGCTTTAGGGTGGGGTTACATTCTTGAAAAACCCACTGAAAGTTGAAAATATCATAAGTTGAAAATGCATTTAATACATCTAACCTACCGAGCATCATAGCTTACCCTAGCCTTCCTTAAATGTGCTCAGAACACTTACATTAGCCTATAGTTGGGCAAAATAGTAGTTCTCATGCAAAGCCTATTTTATAATAAAATGTTGACTATCTCACATAGCTTATTGAATACTGCACTGAAAGTGATAAACAGAAGGGTTGTATGGGCACTTGAAGTATGGTTTCCACTGGACACATAATTGCTTTCACCCCACGGTAAAGTTAAAGAATCATAAGTAGAACCGTGGTAAGTCAGGGACCATCTGTACTTCAAATGGTTATTCCTAGACCGTGACTAGGCAACAGTAATCATAATGACTTGTAAATAAATAGGAAAGTCATCCTAACACTGGTTATGGGAACAAAACAGATTCCACTTAGGAGGGAAGTCAGCTGTGAAAGCCCAGAGAACTGCAGGCTCGTTCACTGTGGGGAGAGGAGAGCACCAAACTCACGTTGCATTGTAGCTCACCATGGTATATATCAGGCCCAGAGCAATTTGCTTGCACTCAAAACTTCCTTTTGGACTAAGCATTCTGCATGTTCTAGACAAGGGTTTGGCAAATTTTTTCTGTAAAGGATCAGATGTAAATATTTTAGGCTCTATAGGTCAGGTGATCTGTTACAACTTCTCAACTCAGTCATTCTAACTTGAAATGGCCATAGAGAACACTTGACTGTATGAGTTTCTGTGTTCCAACAAAATATTATTTACAAAACCAGATGGCAGGCCAAAAGTGGGTGTTAGTTTATTGACTCTGATCTAGACATTGAATTTCAAAGAAAAGAAGTGCAGCGTTGCGCACTGGTGAAGAGGGCTGGCTCCAAGTTCAGGCTGTCTGGGCTGGTTTTCCAACCTTCTAATTTCTTTCTGATCTTGGACAATTAATGTTCCAGTATCTTACTCTTTCTTCATCCTTGAATTGGGATTACTAAAATATATGCTTTGCAAGTTTGTTTCAAGAATTAAATTACATGATACATGTAAAATACTTAGATTTGTGCCTGGAACATTATGAGAGTTCGAAAATATTGATACAGAGAACCAGAAAGGTTTAAGCATGAAGAAGGAAGTACTTGTACAGATTTGACTTTCTTGGCAATTGGGGAGACACCTTCTTTGTGCTCCAATATACTGACAGACCCTAATCTTGGCAGGACCACAGGGGGCACCTGAGGTCTTTCAGGGAGTAGGTTCTCTTCTCATTCCTCAGGGTTTAGCTCAGATCCCATCTCCCTCCAGAGACAGGGCCTTGGGACTGCTCTCTCCTGTGACTCGAGGTCCCCTCACATGTCCCTGATGAAACCCTTTGACATTGGACTAAGAGTGTCTGCTCATTTCCCCTCAGCTTATGAGATGACCAGGGTTTCTGCACCAGAGCGAACCCCATCTCAGTCACCTTTGTGGATCACTCCTCTTATTGCCACCCAAGACCAGCGCCCAGCACGACGATGCTGGGCAAAGAGGCCTGCAACATGACTGGGTTGTTCTCTTCGCGGGGAATAACAGGGAGCACGGCCTGCTTGTGTTTCTGTTGTCAACCGTAGTCCCTTTGGAGAATTATCTCTACTGTATTCCTCAGTGTGACGTATTATGATGAACAAGAATTTCAGTAAGACTGCACTAGAGAATTTTTAATGAGGATGAAATTCCCTAGCAATATCCATCTCTCTGGCCTATCTCTATGTGTTCTTCTTTAATTTAATCCTATGAGCTGCTGAGGACTAATTTAGTCCTGAAATGCCATTTTTACCATGCTATATAATTCTCTCGTAAAAGAAATATCAAAGTCTCCACAGCCTAAAATTCATAACTAGTCTCAACTTTTATTTCCAGTTTGAATATCTATTGATTCCTTTGAATGAACTTTCCACTGGAGGCAAATTGCTTTTCTTTCTGTTTCCCGAGTAAGTCTTCTACTTTCTCTTTTAACATGTAGCCTACGTTGAAATACTAACATTAGCTGATGTTTATTAAGTGCTTACTATGTCTCAAGCTCTAGTCTAAGTGGTCTAAATGTGCTATCACATTTACATTTCACAAGAACCCTATGATATAGGTATTATTTCCATCATGGAATTAAGGTGTAGAAAGATCAGGTCACATCTTTCTGGAGGTAGAGGATCAACTCACGCAGGACAATCCCAGACTGAGTCTTGTACCCTCCCCTCCTCCTTCTTCTCCACCTATTCGAGTCCAATTTTCCATTCAAGACCCAGCCCAAGCTCTGCCTTCTTCATAGAGCCTTCCTTTCTTCATATGTAATTAGAAGTAATTTGTCCCTTCTCTTGTAAGTCTTAATATTCACCCGGAACTTCACCAGCCACTATTTAGAGACAACTCTTCTTTTATTGGGCTATCAGTGAAATCTTTTTTCTTCCTTACTTTTCTCAATTATTTCTTCTCATCTCTCTTATTAGTTTGAATTAATTTATATGTGTATATCTTTGTTATCACCCATATTGCCTTGTATATTACAAGGGTTGAGCAAATGCTTGTTGATTAAATTTGATTTTGCTCAAATGTTTATCTTTCGCAATAGAACTACAAGCAGGAAGTTGATAGATGCACCAGATAGCATCCTCTATTTAGGGTAGCAACACCTGATTATTTTTAACTGGTATGCTTATGCATTTGAGCCATGCTTTATGTAGGAACTTATGCTACTGACTAACAGGTTGCACATTTGAATCTCATATGGTTTCTAATGACCTGGGTTTTATAGGTTGGCTGATTGGGGGTTGGGGTTGTTGTCTATCCCCATGGAGCCAGGCTGAGCTGATTGCCTCTGTGTAGATGAATCTGAGTTCAGATACACTTTGAGTGAGTTCTATTCATTGCCCAATTTTTTTTTTTTAATTTTGGTTTAAAAGTTTAAGAAAAGCAAAGAACTCATTGGATGGCATGTGTGTAGGAGTCTAACTTAGTCTTTGGGTAATTATAGGGATTCCTGCACTATTTCCATGGGAGGCATTAGTGTCAGTGTTAAATAGGGTAGTCTAGGATTTACCGGTAATGTTGGGGTGCTCTGAGTCCTGATTTCTCCAGCCTCTATCTACCTTTTCTCAGCTTACCTCGCCCTTTTCATCACTTCTTTGGTTGTGTGAAGTGTCCCTAACAAACATCCTTTTGCCAAATTCACTGGTGTCTGTTCTTTCCTTTGGGGCAGTGCATCAGTGCACAGAATGCTCTTTGCTTTCTTGTAAGAAGGAAAGAGAAGACTTTTCTTTAAATGAAAGTGCTCTCCTACCCATCACTTACAAAATATAGGAAAAGAAATTCTCATAGTTAACAATGTCCTGGGTGAAAACAAATAATTCAATTTTGTTTGGTGACAATAAGAAACTTTTACTTATTAATCCATTCCATGTACGTCCAATCAAGAGCAGAGCTTCCACACTGCTATGATACTTGTTGACTAGCTTATTCAATTAGGAAAAAGGAGTTGAAAATCCATTTTTATCAGTTCTACCTCCCATGATGTCATTTACACTCAGGGAGTGACTGTACCAGTTTAAACTTAAGTTCCTTGGTGAAGTGGGCTTGCCAGGGGTCTCTGGGGATGATGACTGGGACATCCTAACAAAACAAAAACAGAAACAAGTAGAGTTGTTTTAAGGGAGAGGAGTCAAACAATAAAGTTTGGCTCTATAATAATGTCCCAGTTATTAGAGATATTTTGAATAGTATACATATTATTATGAATATATATATTTTATATGATGAGTGGTACATATAAAATATATATCATAGTTCCATGTTGTGGACCTGTAAAAATTGCATCCCACTACAGACTTGGGCCTGGGGCTCATGGAGAAAAGACAATGAGAAAAATTCCTTGTGAGACATGGAGAGTCCAGGGCAGCATTTTGGGACCAGGTAACAGAGTGTGGTACAAGGCCAGAAAAAGACATTCTCTCCATTGCACCAGAGGGACATCAGGCTAGCATGACATTGGCACAGATGCGGCCAGGAATGTTAGCACTGGCAGCAACTACAACACATTGTGGTAACTGGTGACAGGGCTGGGGTCCACCATGGCATTACTTTGTACCTGCATGGGACCTTCAACCAGTGCCTGCAGGGGGTGGTGTCTGCCACGTGCCATCACAGTCTTTCTGAAATACAAGGCCTCAGCGCCGCATCACTGCTGGCCCTGGGAGACTGGCCAGGGCGGGAAGACGAGGCAGATGAAAGGGCCACTGCATAGGGCAGCAGAGAGAGCTGTGTTTGTGGACACACTGACACCTCTTGGGGACTCCCAGAATAATGGTTGTCAGGGCAGGAGGACTTAGAAGAAAGCGAGAGGAACCACATAGTACGTAATGATGGATAAATTTAAATTAATAACCTAATTGATCAACACATTCAACAAGTATTTATTAAACACTGACTGAATGACTAAGGCCTTGGGCAGCCCAGCCCTCATGGCTTTGCTGGGCACAGCCCACACTTCAGTTCTCATGCAATGAAGTCCGATGCCTTTTAGCTTTCCTGGGCTGGTGCTGCACACTAGTGATTCTACAGTTCTGGAGTCTTGGGAACAGCCCCAACCCTACCATTCTGCTAGGCACTGCCCTAGTGGGGACTCTGTGGTATCCTTTGAAATCTAGGCAGCGGCACCTCTACCTTCACAGCTTTTGCACCCTGCGGGCCTGCAGATATAGCACTGTGTGGATACTACCCATGTTCATGACCAGTGCCCCCGGGAGTGGTGATCTGAGCGACATCTGGGACTGCTTAAGCCACAGCTGGGATGACCGAAGAATGTTGCACTGGGACACAGGGAGCAGAGACCTGAGGTGGCCCTGGGCAGTAAGCCACCGGGTCTCATAGGCGCCCTGTGTCCATTCTCTGAAACTATTCTCTCCCCAAGGCCCTGAAGTCTGGGCCTGTGATGGGGGCAGGGGCATCTGAAATGCCTTTGGGGTCATTCTGCCACCGTCCTGATGAATAGCACCTGGCTCCCTGCCATCCATGCTAATCTTATCAAATAGTTGCTTGGGCACACTCTTTTTTTCTCTCCTGAACATGCTTTTTAAATTCTTTACATGGCTAGCGTGAGAATTCCCCAAATCTTTATGTTCTGCTTCCCTTTTCATTATAAATTCCATCTTTAAACCATTCCTCTCTTCTCACATTTTACCATCTGCAATTAAGAAAAGCCACACATCACCAAGAACACGTTGCTGCTTAGAGAGTTCTTCTGCCCAGTGTCCTAGTTCAATGCTCTTAAGTTCTGCCTTTCATAAAGCCCTAGGACACAAACATAGCCACGTTACAACAAGGATGGCCTTTCCTCTGGTTTCCAAGAGGATATTCCTCATTTCTATCTAAGACCTCAGCAGAATGGCTTTAATGCCCATATGTCTACTAACAGCCTGTTTAGGACAATACAGGCTTTTTCCAGCATTCACTTCGAAGATATTTCAGCCTCTACCCACCACCCAGTTCCAAAGCCGCTTCCACATATTCAGGTATTTGTTACAGCAACAGCCCACTCCTCCAGGACCAGCTTCTGTCTTAGCCCCTTTGCGCTGCTATAATAGAATACCTGAGACTAGGTTATTTATGAAAAACAGAAATTTCTTCTCTGTCTGGAGGCTGAGAAGTCCAAGGTCAAGGGGCTGGCATCTGGTGAGGCTGTGTCCTCACATGGCAGAAGGTGAAGGGGCAAGAGAGGGTGAACTGTGTATCCTCATGTGGGGTGAACCCACTCCCAGGAGCCCTTTTTGTTGCGGCATTAATGCATTCATGAAGACAGAGACCTCCTGACACCTCTCCCAGGCCCCACCTCCCACATTGCTGCAGTGGAGGGTGAGTTTCCACCACACGAGTATTGGGGCCACGTTCAGACCACAGCAATGCCCACCCATGTTGGTGAAGGTGATCTTTTTTATTGAGTCCACTGATTCAAATGCTAATGTCTTCTAGAAACATTCTCACAGACACATCCAGAAATAATGTTTTACCAGCTATCTGGGCATCCCTTAGCTCAGTCAAGTTGACACTTAAAATTTCCCTTCACACAGGGAGATTACAAGTTCCTCCAACTCAGGGTCCTGCATGGCGCGGAGCGGACTCCCAGGCTGTCCTTGTCTTGTGCTGCCTGGAGTTGCCTTGGGTGACTGACAAGAACACTGTGTTCCGACAGTATCCAAACAGGACCAGAACCTGTGGATTCTGGCTTCTTGATTGTCTTCACTATTTACCTTTGACAGAGGAGAGTGTTCTATGTGAGGAAGGCCAATTGGAACTAACCACTTCGGATAAGCATTCCATGGGGGTCTGTGCTCACCCAGGCACCAGGCAACTGTCAGAAACATGCCTTCAGATTTGTCCTTATTTAATAGGCTACTGACAGCAGAGGCCACTTTGGGTTTGGCAAGTGACTTGGGAATGGTCAGCTTAGAGGATGTGCTTCTCCCATCTGACACAACACTCAGGGTGCTCTGTAGTAACCACTGAAAATGAACTATTCCCTCTTCTCTGAATCAGAGAGTTTACTAACTCATGTTACGGGACAAAGAAATACCCAAGGACCTCTGCCTAGAGAGGATGAAATAATATAACCTGGGATCACTCTTTCTCTTTCATTTTTCAAAATGTTCTCCTCCATTTAAAGGGATGTTTTACAAGTTAATAAATAGTTATAAATGATGTAGGAATGAAAAATTTTTGTTCTGGGCTGAAACAACTGAAAAACGTAACAGTAGCTGAGGGGAATTGTAATCCCACTCTGATTTTTATAATTACTAAAAAAAGAAAAGGAAGTTGTTAGTTGTTTTCTGTTCTAAATTAAAGATGGTTTTAAAAAGACATGTAAAAGCTAAATTTAGCAAGTTTTTCAGGTCTGAAGGACCCACTAAGGAAGTACACAAAAGACCATGTGAGATTCTGCTACGGATATTAGCACAACAACAACAGGGAAGTAGCATCAAATCTTAGGTCAATATTCTCCCCCAGCCTTGGTACATAAGGGCCTCCCCTGGCAGAAGGGGACATCAGACCTCCCTCCCCTCTCCTGAGTCCTCCCTCCTCACTTCGCCTGAGTCCTCTCTACTGACACCATGGGTTGCTGTGGCTGTGGCGGCTGCGGTGGAGGCTGCGGTGGTGGCTGCGGTGGTGGCTGCGGTGGCAGCTGCGGTGGTGGCTGCGGTGGTGGCTGCGGTGGTGGCTGTGGCGGCGGCTGCGGCGGCTGCTCCAGCTGCAGGTGCTACCGGGTGGGCTGCTGCTCTAGCTGCTGCCCCTGCTGCCGCGGCTGCTGCGGGGGGTGCTGCAGCACGCCCGTGATCTGCTGCTGCCGCCGCTCCTGCAGCTCGTGTGGCTGCGGCGGTGGCTGCGGGAAGGGCTGTTGCCAGCAGAAGTGCTGCTGCCAGCAGAGCTGTGGCTGCAAGAAGCAGTGCTGCTGCTAGGCGGGGGCAGGCCCAGCCTCTCCCTGGGCAGGAGATGCTGGAGACTTTCCTCCACCTTGTTCACCTGCCTTACCTGTCCCCTGAGTATCCTGGTAGTTATCCTCTTGGGCTGTGACTTTACCCCTGGATTTTAGGCTTTTGTCTTTTCTTCTTTGGGTGTCTCTAGCCTTTCTTTCTGAAAAGTTTCCTACCTACTAGCAAACAGCCGAAAAGAAGAGTCCACATCACTGAGCTGAATCAAAGAGGATCGTGATTCCCAGCATACTTTTTGATGTTTACAAGTATTTCCTTCCCATTTATGTGGTTTTCTCTGCTCCTTTTCTATCTCATATTCCTGTTTTTCAACAGCTACATTCTAAATTTTCTAATAAAATAAAAATTTGTCATTAAAAGTTTTTCTTTGCCTTTATTTTGGTTGCCCATATCTCACATCCTAGAAAATCCTAACCTTTCTTAAAAGGCCTCTGGCATTCTGTCAGGGCTGGTGGAGCAAGTCAAGGATGCTGACCCCAGCCTTCCTGCCCCGCTGCCCGGGACTGTCATTCCCAAAGATAGTACTTGACAGTCTGACTTCTATCTATCATTTGAATTAGATTTTGAGGTGGGAGTTTCATTTAGAGATAGACAGGTTTCCCAAATGCATTCAAAACCCTGTTTTAGTCAAAAAGAACCAATTCAAACAAAATTGCGGAAAGATATTTATTACCAAAACATAGGCAACTACATTTGCTTTAGATTTCCATCTCCTGGGGCCATTTCCTCGTTGCCTGGAGGGCAGAGTTCCATCTCTTCTGAGCAGCCTTTTGTCTTTGTACTCCCCTATAAATTCATCCAGCAGTGCATATTTGGAGCTTTGGTATTATTCGTTTAGCTTTTGCATTTCCCTAACTATGCAGTGAATGCATCGGGTTGTGCTGACCGAGCGGGTATTTACGGACACGGGTTTATCTGGGTTCTCCTGTCTCTCTTCAGTCTTGGGCCCCACTATTTGCCTTCAAGTGAACTGCTGTTTGCTTTTCTGTCTAAATTAATTTAGCTGTGATTGGAGTATTGTTAAGGTTTCTGGTTTCTTTCTAATTCATTTCAGGTCTTACTTATTAACCTAAACTGTGATTTATGCTTTTGTTAATTCTTTTCTAATCTTTTTTTGAATTTATAAGTCTCAGGGGCCTTGAGAAATCATCTAATGTGTGTCCTTTTGTCAGACAGAGGAGTCCATTTCTGATAGGAATATCTTCATGCAGCACCTATGTTTCTTTTACACCTAGAGAGAAAGCTAGACAATCATTAGCTAAAGGGAATAATCATCATTCACTTTGAAGATGCAAATTGAAAGAAAAATGGTATCTTATGATTCAGACCATGAGTAGTCTTTAGAAGCATTGAGGATTTTTATAAGAGACCACTTTCTGTGGACTGATGTTCATGGAGAAACTTCTAGATACAAAGGCAGGTCTGAGGGCTGAGGCCAGGTCAAAGATGGAGCAGTTCCGGCTGCGGAGTGTCTTTGGGTGCGGGATTGTGCACAGTATTCCTATCAGTGCTGGAAGATAGTTCTCCTGAAAACATTTGGAATGGCTGCGTAGCACTAGATCTTGAGGCTTCTTCTTTCCTGTGGACTTTTGAGTATATTTTCTCCCCGTCACAAATGGTCTATTTTGGAGCAGTGCCAGAGAGGATTTCGGGCTGGAGGCTGGTGCAACTACGTGGCGGAGGCTGTGGACCGCAATGTGAAGTTCAGCCAGCAAGTCTGTGCACTAAGTTTCCTCAGCCCTTTGCCCCAGGTGTTAGTTTCTCAGATCGACTAACTTTCAAAAAGAAAAAGACGGATCCAAATTTAAAGAAAATATAAATATTTCTGTAGTTCAATTGTGCCCAGCAAATTGTTTCCATTTTTCAATCTGATATCATTGTCATTGGTCAGCAAATCCCTATAGGCCCTGCCTAGAAATTCCCCTGCTGTAAGGGACATTGACCCTATTTGTGCTGATTATTCAAAGACCCAAATCTGCAATTGAATTACAGAGAGGTACATGCAGCCATTCCAGCTGAGGTGAGAGACAGATTAGGTGCCCCATACATGCAGTGTGCTCTTCCCAGCACCTCCAGCTCTTGTCCCAGCCCCCAGGCACCGACCCTGATTTCCTCATGGATTGCGCTGAACTCCAGTGGTAGCTTCATGTGTTGGGAATTTAATGTGAAAAATGCTTGGGAGGAGGAAGAGAGCCAAGAGTGGAAAGGAAAGCCAGGACCACACTGCATACACATGCCACATTGTGGGTACAACCACAGCGTGTTCCTTCCTCTAAATATCAAGGACAATTTGTCATCTATGGCCATATCACCCTGAACGCACCTGATCTCGGAAGCTAAGCAGGGTCAGGCCCGGTTAGTACTTGGATGGGAGACAGTTTGTCACACACATGCACCTAAGCTGTGACATCTCTTTAGGCCCACAGCTCAGCCCCCACACAACACGTATGTATGGCTGGCACTCATCACACACGACTAAGAGAGTGTCTCCATTTGCCAGGGTTGCTCAACAAGAGGAATTTAGTTCCTCGTAATTCTGGAGGCTGGAAGTCCAAGGTCAAGATGCCAGCAGGTTCGGCCTCTTCTGAGAGACTTTCTCCTGGGCTGGCAAATGATTGTCTTCTTCTTGTCTTCACGTGGTCTTCCCTCTGCATGTGCCTGCGTTTTAATTGCCTCCTCATATAAGGACACCAGTCATAGTGGATTAGGGCCCCCTGTAATGACCTCATTTTAACTTAATTACCACTTTAAAGACCTTATCTCAAATACGGTGACATTCTGAGGACTTCAACATAAAAATTTCAGCCCCTAACAAAGGAGTAACAAAACAGGGACCTTATGTGCTTTGTTTTTCATTTATGTAATTTGCGAGTGAACTATGTGCAGTGTAACATGCTCTTTCCTTTTTTATTCGGTAGCCATATCCAATAGTCTTTTCCATTCCAAATCATCACCTTTTAAACTGAAACAATTTTGTCTCGGTGTCCCCCGGTAGGACCCAGAACCATGCCTGGCAAATAAATGTTCAGTAAGTGTCACTGGTGCACTGTAGGCGAGCCGCGCGATAAGGTCAAACCTGCCACAAGCTCCCCTTCCTGCCCTCCCCTGATACTCAGAGGCACCAATGAATCCCCTGGCGCCTGCTGCTTTTAAACTCCACCCTGAACGCACGAGTGAGCCCCTGGGTCCTCACTCCCCCACCTGGCTGAATTCGCTCTGTTGGTGCTACCTCCCCTGGGAGCCCTCTTGGCACACAGGAGCTCCATCTCTCTAGGACCTGTGAAGCCAAAGACCTTTGGTGTGCTGAGCCCCTCTGTCTCTTCCCATAGACGTACCTGACTGATCATCTCATAAAAAAATGCAAACCATGAACCCTTCCACTTGGGTTCTTTATTTCACAAATCCGTGTCAACGCTGAGTAATGACACCATGGTAAATCCTGACAGCCACGTCTTCTACTTATGCTGGCTGAAAACAAACTCTCATTCTAGTGAGTGGGGCAGGGAGAGTAAGAGCCTTACATGTGTTGGGTTTCGGTTTCCAGAAGGGGCTGCAGGTCCTGGAATTCTGCCCACCATATGCATCGGGATCGCCGTGTGGGAAAGCGGACTCAAGGGCTTCTCAGTGAGGAGAAGCTGACATTCCTGGCCATAGGGTAAGATGGACAAACTGGGGCCTCTCTCCTGACCCCTCCCTCTGAGCTGAGAACAGCTGTGTGGGAAGGGGCAGCTCTAAGGGCAAAGCCTGGGAGGGCAAGTGTGAGTCAGAGGATGGAGTGCTAAAGGCTGGGAGTAACTAGGGGGCTTTGGGTAGCCTGAGGGCACTGGAGGTCCAGGGAGGTAGAAAAGGAAATAGAGCCAGAGCCAGGCGGGTGCCAAAAACTACCTTGCTGACTTAGACTTTGGGAGGCTCATCTCACACCCACCCTCCTCAAATCCTATCTTCTGAATTGCAAGGGAGGAGGAAGACTATCTTTCCCCAGGCCCCTCTTGGGAAGTCTGATCTGATGTGCTTGTTCAAGTCACATTTCCTTTGGTTTATATCATTCCATTTGGTCAGTTCAACCTGTTTAAGCTTCTATCCCATGCCAGGCTCTGCTTAGAGTGACAAGGAAACACCCCAAATAGGCCTGTGGGGTTGGTGCAAGAATGTCCTCCTCCTAGAGACACACCCAAGGAGCTCAGCTTCCCCCTGCCCCGCTCCACTGCCCCCAACCCCAGCTGGGACCCTCCAGCCCCCCAAACTGCCCCCCTCCGCCACCTCCTTTCTCTTTCACTTTGCTGCTAAACCAACCACAGTGGACTCAGAATCTGGAGTCTACACAGAAAAGGATCAGAGAGCACTGATTAGCAGAAGGGGTGTTCTGGGACACATTTTGTTGCGTGTGTGGACACCCTTGGGGCTGGGGGGTGTTGGGTATGATTATTTTGATTCTAATGCTGATCTTCTAGCATTGTAGTCGGGAGTGGCTGATATAGGAACTTCCACGGTACCTGCCATGGCTAGAGCTGAACTTTGTTGTCTGGATCTGGGAGCGAAGACTTGAAGGACAGAGATGGTCAGGCAGCAGCGACGGCTGAGCAGACAGCACAGCGTGGATCACGGGGACCCAAGGCCTCTGTCTGCGTTGTCTTTTGGAGTAATTTTCGGCAATGAGACTACGACGACCAAAATCAATGTACAGTAGAAGAGGACTGCAGGAGGAGACAGAATTCATCACTCACACGTGATGAGCCTCAAGAGTGATCACGGTCCTAAGTGACTGTATGACCATTCGAGGTCTGTTGCTAAGACTGTCGAGAGAGATTTGGGGAAAGATTCGTTTAAGATGTTCAAGTTCCAGGGTTGAGGATGTGACTCCAAGTCCCTCCCTTCTCAATAAACCCACAACACGTTAATCATCCATCAATCTCTCTGTGTCTGTCACAGACGGTTTAGCTAGTTTTTGATTCTTCACCTATCTGTTGAGATAAAACTCATTTTTCCTCGTGGACAGTTTAGAAACTGGAAAGAGAAAAAGAGATGGCTCTTCAAGACTGATTTAGTATAATTTATTAAGATAATAGTTGTTTTGTGTTTACAGATATGCCAGTGCAGTGGTAAAAGCAGGACACAAACAAAGACAAAGAGGCATTTTAAGAAGGTATAACATTAATTATCTTGACTCCATTTTGTTGAGGGCTGGACTGGAATGGTCTTTGACAGAGAAGGCCACACATTTATTACTTTGATTGCTGATTATTAAATGCAAGTAGAATCACAAAAGCTATAGAAATGTGAGATTCCTGTGGGCTGGTGATAGGCTCAGGTCACACTTGTGACCTACAAGTCCCAGCGGAGCAGACAGAAAGGGAAAAGCTTACCGAGAGCAGTTACCTGCAGCACCTGTCCAGGGATGGGTGCCCGCCTAGCAGCAGCACTGCTTCTTGCAGCCGCACCTCTGCTGGCAGCAGCACTTCTGCTGGCAACAGCCCTTCCCGCAGCCACCGCCGCAGCCACACGAGCTGCAGGAGCGGCGGCAGCAGCAGACCACGGGCGTGCTGCAGCACCCCCCGCAGCAGCCGCGGCAGCAGGGGCAGCAGCTGGAGCAGCAGCCCACCCGGTAGCACCTGCAGCTGGAGCAGCTGCCGCAGCCACCGCCGCAGCCACCGCCACCGCAGCCGCCACCGCAGCCACCACCACAGCCACCACAGCCACCACCGCAGCCACCACCGCAGCCACCACAGCCACAGCAACCCATGGTGTCAGTAGAAAGGACTCGGGTGAAGCAAGCAGAGAGGACTCAGGAGAGCTGAGGGAAGACTGATGCACCTTCTGCTGGCGGAGGCCCTTATATACCAATGCTGGGAGAGGAGAAGGAAGACACATGACCTCTTCCTTATTGTTATTTGACTGTATGTCCATGGAAGAATCTCTTCATCTCTTATTTACTTCCCTTTCAGATATCTTTGTCTTCCCATTTTCAGTTCTGTTTATATTTTTCATAAAATTATATTCCAGTATGAGTAAAAAAGGCCCAGAATTTCTAGGGAAGCATTCTAGGAGCTAAGGCCATGATGAGGTTGTCAATAGTAACAGGCAGGTTTCTCCTTCTTCCCATGAAGCCCAGGGAGCACACACCGTGCGTGTGAGTTGCCGGCAGGGTTTGCAAACCACCACGTTGTCAGAGAGCCAGGAGATCTGTGAGCTTCTGCAGGGTGGGGACCATGAAGTTGAAGGCATAGCCCCTGACTTCAGAGAGCTTGCAGTAGTAACACTGCAAGCTAGGGTGTGAAAACGGTGATGGATTCAAAAGTCACTGCCAAGGTCAGATGCCATCATTCCATTTACTGATCAATGAAACCTGCTGTGCTGGGAGCATCTACTCCCCATTTTTTCATGTGAAGCATACACTGTGATTTGTCTTCTGCACACCCAGGCCTTAAGGATTATTTTAAAAGCAGAAATAAATCCTCTTAGGAGTGTGAACTTCGGTGATGTAATTTGGGTATGTTTAGCTTTGGATGAGGAATTAATTTTTCTCCTTGATTAGGTGATACCAACTGATGTCTGAGAGAAACACCTCTGTGCTAAACAGCCTGACCTTGGCTCCCAAGACAGCAGGCAACGGGGCTATTTTGGGAGAGCAGGGCATGTGTATCCAGGGGTACATGGTCCAGAGGCCAGAGAAGGTTGGGGAGAGTGAGGGAGGGCTGTAACGTGCAGAGAAAAAGAAGTTTATGGCTCTGAGGGGAAGTACATAGCTGTGGATCGTGGTGAGTTTGGAACTGGTGACCAACAAGGAGGCTGTAAAAATATAAGGCAAGAAAAATGCACGTGTAAGCAGTCTTCTCCGTGCATGACGATGCAGGGGCATCTCTGGCAATCAGTGACCATTCAGGGGACAGTGGCCGGCATTTTGGTGCAAACAAGATCCTCCAAGCTTCATTTTGTAATAGGCTCACTGCCCAAAGACTGTTTTCCCAACTTGACAAAGTAGTTCTTTAGACATTTGAGTGAGAGGAAGCGCTATAAAGTCCTTACGGCTGATTGGCATTGTTTATTAATGACCCAAGTCATCTCTGTGGTGTTTCGACCAAAGAGAACATTTTCAGCTGCTCAGGTGGTTGCATGAACTGGGTGAGGGGTGCAGTGGAGCTGGGGATATGAGAGTAGGTTTGAAGCTACTAGGGAGGCAGAAGCAACAGAATTTGGTGAAAGACTAGATGTGGAACTGAGAGAAGAAGGATTCAAAGATGACTTTTTAAAATAGATTGACGACTTGGAAAAGCAGCAGAGGGAAAATTTACCTTTTTCTGGTGGAGGGTTGGTGATGGGGAAGGGAAAATTATGACTTGGGTCTGGAGCTTGTGACACTGGAAGTGTCCCTGAGACCCCTGGGGGAGAAGATGGAGTTGGCTGTCGATGGATCTGGGGTCTGGAGGAGAGTCCGAGCTGGAGAAACTCGTTCGAGGAACTAACTGGGGAACACGCAAGAGGAAATTGAGACCCGGGTGTGAGTGTGAGCACCTGGGTGGAGGAGAGCGAGGGAAAATGAGCATTGCACTGAGGCTTTTAATAGACACTTTTGAGGGTTAAAGAAAAAGAGAAGAGGGTCATTTGCTGTAAAGATCCCTTTAGAAATATAGCTGGGAAAGTGCAAACTCATAAAAAGAAAATGCACCAATTTAATGAGGTGTGAGGTATACTAAGGTAGACAACGTGAGCATTTCTGAAAAAATGATGTGTTGCATTTGGATGTTCATATTTACTCCTTTACATCCCAAGAGTTTCTCTTAGAGCAGGGTGATTCTAACTGGATACAGGGAGAGAAAACATTGAGGAGAAATGGAAAAGGAGCTGGCAGCAAATCCAAGTTTTAGTTTTATTCAAAATCTCACATATTCAGCTGGTTTCTGAGAAAATGTAGATTCCTCTCCTAAATGTTATCATTTCTTGGCTTGCTCCTAAAATGACTTTAATAAAGAAAAGTTAAAATTAGTGAATGTATTGACTCAAATATAATCTATAAGGATGTAAACAAGGAATAGCCCCAGATAAACTTGTTGTGGAAACTGCAACAGCAACAACAGGGAAGTGACCACTGGTCACGTGTCCCCTCTCATTCCCTCTCCCCTTTCCCAAGATGGTATATAAGAGCCTCCCCCAGCAGAAGGCGGCATCAGACCTCCCTCACCTCTCCTGAATCCTCTCTCCTCACTTCACCTGAGTCCTCTCTACTGACACCATGGGTTGCTGTGGCTGTGGAGGTTGTGGTGGCTGCGGCAGTGGCTGCGGCAGTGGCTGTGGTGGTGGCTGCGGTGGCGGCTGCGGTGGTGGCTGCGGCGGTGGCTGCGGTGGTGGCTGCGGTGGTGGCTGTGGCGGCGGCTGCTCCAGCTGCAGGTGCTACCGGGTGGGCTGCTGCTCCAGCTGCTGCCCCTGCTGCCGCGGCTGCTGCGGGGGGTGCTGCAGCACGCCCGTGATCTGCTGCTGCCGCCGCTCCTGCAGCTCGTGTGGCTGCGGCGGTGGCTGCGGGAAGGGCTGTTGCCAGCAGAAGTGCTGCTGCCAGCAGAGCTGTGGCTGCAAGAGGCAGTGCTGCTGCTAGGCGGGCCGGCCCGGCTCTGGACAGGTGCTGCAGGTAACCGTCCTGTTGGTAAGGCTGCCGTCCTTCCCCTCCTGTCTGGTCTTCCCACACTCTCTGGTGCTGGATCTGTTCCTGTTTGTCTTTGGTGTTTCGTGCCTTCCCATCTGAAAAGTTTCCAAACTAATAGGCACCATCGTGTGGAAAGAACATGAGAACAGCCCAGAACGTGAGGAACTATCCCGGGCACTCGCTTCGGCTAACTGAGAACACAGTTCCCAGTTTTGGTTTGACTGCCTTTAAGCTCCATCTTTCTTCCACTTTTCCCTGTCGACACACAATATTTCTTTTCTTTTTTTCTTTTGTGTTCTTAGTTATCACATAATATTGTCTAAATTTCCTAATAAAATAATGTCATAATTAAAAAAAGTTCTCTTTTTGCCTTTGTTCTATTTGACCACACTGAACCCTGGTTTGTCTGTTTGGAAAAGTGAGAGATACTTTTTTTTTGAACAAAAGCCTTTGAAACACTTGCTATGGTAGCAATGATGCAAAGGATCATATAAGAAGCTGTGGCCAGGCCTCTGGGGATACCCCACCCCGTGACACATCACGTTGTCTCAGATACCCCTACTGTGTCCTCCTTCCAGGGGATTTACGGTCCCTGTTTTATTGATGTACCATGACATATCCCTGCAGCGACAGGCCCACCTGCCAAACAGAGGCCTTACGATTAGGACTTGAGTATAGAGGCTCAGCGGAACCAACAGCACACGGCCAGCTGGGTTTCCGGGGGTTTCTTTCGTTGATACATTCAATCTTTTTCTTCCCCTCTTTCTTTTCTTTATGGTGTGACGTTTTCTTCTTTTCATTGTTTTCAGTACACTGCAACATTCAGTGGGAGACACTTGAAACGCCTTAAGATAAAACACATTCAATTGCTAAAACTCTCCCAGTGACTCTGTCCTCCCTACTAGCTTTAGTAAGAGTAAGAAATGAGATCAAGGCCTGATCAAAACAGCCCAAGGGGAGAGGGTTTTCCAGGCATCTTTGAAGGAGGAAGTCTCTTCTTTAACTGCTTCAATTTAATGACAAACAACAGGGTAACCACTTCTTTTCCTTTTCCTTTTCCTTTTTCCTTTTTCCTATCTCCTTTCCTTTCCTTTCCTTTCCTTTCCTTTGCCTCTTTTTCCTTTTTGATTAGTTCTACAGCTCCCACACTTTTTCAGACTGTTGAGATTCTACCATTTTGTTAGCTGTAGAGACTCTAGGCTGAGGAGATTTTGGATCAAGATGGTTCAATATTTTCACACACTGATGTAGTCTCTCTGTTCAAAACAGGGGAAGAAAAGCTATACATAACCTATGAAAATAAAATAACAACATAGCTGAGCTCAATAACAAGACTTCTATGTTTGTGGCCCAGACACAGAGGGAAACTGACATTCAGGGCTGAAGCCGCAGCCTTGCTGGGTTCTGGGCCACAGGCATGGGCAGTGTGGGAATGGGACGAGAGAAACTGAATATCCCATGTCAGCTGGGGCTGAGAGCCAGACTCACTTTTGCAATTAGATGTCAGAGTGGTACCTCACTGGTTTTGAAAAAACCCAACTGACCTTTTGGCCCAGGACTGGGCTTATAAACAGCTGTCCCCTTGGAGAGACTGGAGGACACAGGCACAGGCTTTAGACCACAGGTTGACCTAAATCCCCTGCAGGCTTGAGAATAATCCATTATATCCCCATTGGCACTTTGGGATGGGGTCTGGGGGTGGGATGGGAAAAGACAACCACACAACCGTTAGACAGGTAGAAGCAAATGGTAGCAGGTGTATGTGTGTGGCTGGGGTGAGGAAAGTGAGAGAAATGAAACCAAAACACATCACACTGAAAATAACTGTACTGAGGGACTCCATCTGTCTCGTGCCACTTTCCTGAGCCTTGCGGGACTGGCTCACAATGGATCCCAGGCGTCTGTTGTCCCTCGTTGCTATCTGTAAGGAATAAACCCGCCTAGTGTAACGTGTTGCGTGTGTGAGTGTTGTGCCTCGCTGGCCTCAGACAAACTGGTAACCAGGGCACAGTGAACTTGCTTCGTTAAACTGACCCGGCGAGCAAGGTCCGGCCCTACAGAGCCAGGGCTCATGGCCAAAGCGGGAGGGCGCTGCCTCCCAGGATCTGGTGGAGAAAGAGGGGTGATGAGAGGGACTTAAGTACCCAGCCCCCAACATCTGTGATTTACAAATAGGGCAGCAGCGCTAGATCCCTTGGTTGTCGGGCACTTATGTGATCTTTCATTCCTGGGGCTGCAGAGCTCAGGAAGTGGGTCCTCAGGGGGACCCTCAGGCGCCTGAGAGGGAACGGGAAAGAGGTGCTCAGACAGCTGCTGAGGCGCGTGAGCAGAAGCCACGGCACAGCGCAGCCGGCGCAGGGAGGGAGGCTGCTGTCCCAGGCGCAGACGTGGAGAAAGTTCAGAGAAGCCTCATGCAGCCTGGTTGGTGTGTCTCGGGCTGAATGGCACAGTCAGCATGGGGCCAAGGTCTCCGGGTCCCCATCGGAGGCTCTTATACTGCTGTCAAGATAGAGGGGCAAGATTGGGGAATTCTGACTTTCATGAGGTTCTTGAATACTGGAATCCATATGACAATATTTCCAGGTTCCCTTAGGGCAGCGGTTCCCAACCTTTTTGACACCAGGGACCGGTTTCGTGGAAGAGTTTTTCCATGGACCGGGGGTGGGGATGGGTCGCCGCCTCAGCTCCACCTCAGATCAGCAGGCGTCGGATTCTCCTGGATCCCGCGCAGGTGCAGTTTGCAGCGGGGCTCGGGGCTCCTACAGGGTCTGGTGCCATCGCTGACCCGACGAGGGGCGGGGTTCGGGCTGTGACGATGGAGCGATGCGGAGTGGCTGTGGGTGCAGGGGGGGCTTCGGTTGCTTGACCACCACTTGCCTCCTGCTGCGCGGTCCGGTCCACGGCCCGGGGGCTGGGGACCGCAGCCTTAGGGGAAAGACTAAACTGGTGATACTGGGAGATCTGAGGACAAGCAAGGTGACCCATGGTGCTTATTTGCCTTGTGGGTGGGGCCCTCTGGGCCGTTTTGGGTGCTGGAGCCATGCTTCCCGCCACTGAGTGCATTATGAGCACTGATACTTTACTACCTGTGGCATAGAACATCACTGCTACCTGGGAGGATGTGGCCCCTCACAGTTAAGAATTTATTTGAGCCGTAACAGTCGGGCATATCCACTTTTGCTGGCCACGTAAGCTTCCCAAGCCCAGTGGGTTACTGCAGTACTATATATGAAGCAGTACTACATATGAAGTAGAAAAAAGGTATTAACTTGGTTAAATTTGTATCATTAAGTGTTCAACTTGAGACACAGAACCAGTAAAAGACAAATATTAAGAAATTAATTTCAAGGAATTTCCTTACATGATTACGGGGGCTTGCAAGGCAGTCCAAAATTCATGGGCTAGCCCATCAGAGGGGGTGGGCTGGGACTCTCAGGTATGGGCGGAAGCTCCTGTTCACAGATGGAATCTCTCTTTTTCAAGAGAAGCCCCAGCTCTGCTCTGAAGGTCTTCCGCCTGATTGAATGAGGCCCACCCAAATTATCTAGGATTATCTCCCTAATTTAAAATCAACTGATTATGACTCTAATCACCTCTGTAAAATACTTCACAGCAACACCTATAGTAGCGCTTGATTGAATAAACAAAGACTACAGCCTAGTCAAATTGACTCTTAAAATAGACTATCACAAACGGCGACAAACTTTTACATAAATCTGAGAACTGAAATCTTTATAATATTTAGTCTTTCCATGCAAGGTCATGGTGAAGTTTAATTAAAATTTTTCTTTAATTCTTTTGCCCTGGATTGTAGGAATTAAGTATTTGCCCATATTCTAACTTTTTATATTGGTAAATAATATGAGTATAATAATCATGGTTATCTCATACTGACCACTTACCATGTGTCAGATCTGCACTGTACATTGCTTTATCTATTCTTCAAATCAAAACAAATGACACTTTTATGAGGTAGGGCATAGAAGGCTAAGATATGTTATTCACTTTAGGATCTCTCATGTTTCTGCAAATGGTCACTTTTTATGTCTATGTTGTTCTGGGATGAGCTTGAATGTGTTGAAACAGTATTTGGGGTTGCAGTTGCTTACTGAGGCCATGTAGATGGTTTGTTTCAGTCTGGTCAATTGAATCATCTGGTTATATATTCAGTTCACTGGCTGAGGTTTTGACGCGGTTTTGATGAGGTTCATGATAGTCTAGTCGTCTATCTTTATTCTAGGATGAAACATGAAATGCCATGCAGTTAAGCACCATATATCTTCCATCACAGTAGCTTGCCTTCTGAGTCCACGCTAGGTGAGACCAGGCTAACACCGTGTTACTGTGCTCACACCAGGAGTGGAGTCCCCGGATTCGTTTGGACTCTGACCAGTTGCAGGACTACATTTGTTCTTTCCGCATGTGGCTGAATAGATTGTGTAAAAGCTTCTCATTAGGAAAATTCCAGTGATGACTGAGAAATAACTTCCGTAAACTAAAAACTAAATAACAAAAAAGAAGAGAAAGAGATTGTAATGAATCACACGAAAATGGATATTTGACACCGAAGGTATATGATGCTTTACTCCTAGCTGAGAGATCTTGAGCAGGTCACTGATTTTGGGTCTCAGTTTTCTAATTTGTAAAATTAGAATAATAACAACAGCTACTCATATTTATTGTAAGGGTTAAATGAGTTATCCATATAAAGCATATAGAAGAGTATCTAGATGGTAAAAGTTCAATAAATTTTACCTGTTTCTGTAGTCCTGAAACTCTCCAAATATATATACTTACATAGTATATATTTTTGTATGGTATATATGGTATATATAGTTATATATATATTTATAGTATATATACTATTTAATAATATATTTATATATATACTAATTTCTTTCTTGCTTTTTTTCATTTTCACATTTAGTATATCAGATTGAGAATTTATTTTTTTTCCCTAGAATATATCTGAAAAAAATTGCACAGTGTACCTATCCAGAAATGTTAAAATTATATTAACGTGTCTAAACGTCTAGAGTTCTTACATGTTCCTAATGAAATAATTGAATCTTTAATTATTTTAACGACTCTCTTTATATCTCTAGATTGAGGTCTTAATTATATTTTATCTTTTAAAAAATTTAACTATAAATTATAAGTAGACCAAATTTGACTAGAAACTCCAAAAGGCTGGATGTACTGTGTCTGGCTAGTAGGGGAACATCTGCACCTTTCTGATTTAATTAAAAGTGAGATTTATAAATCACATAAAATCTTAAGAATTAAGAGTAGAAAAACAAAGGATTCATAAAAAGCATAACCACAAAACCACCATGGCACATAAAAAAAATGAACAATTCCTTAATATCACCTAGTCAGCATCCCAATTTTCCTGATTGTCTCATAATATTTTTAATTTCTTTGTAAGTATCAGGATTCAAAGAAGATCCACACATCGCCATGGATTCACAGATATCTTAAAACACTGTTGGTTTCTCTTTCTTTTCCCCTTGAATTTTATTTTGAAAGAAACTAGAGAATCTCCAAGATTCTGGTGTTTTTTGGTTATATTTGTAGATATCATTTAATGAGTTCTGTCTGCTTGTTTCCTGTAAATTGGCAGTTCAATCTAGGAGTTCATTTATTATTTTAGTAATAATTGACATATTCATATTTTTTTTTACCATTCTATTTTTCTTGCTCCTTAAATTTCCCCCTCATTTCTTGAATTCTGATGCGTTATTTTTTTCCATATTATGTATTTTATTCCTCCTTTCTGTATGGAAATTGCATAATCTATTTCTAAATTTTTAGTAATTACACTTGAAATGTTAACATCTTAAATAAACAAAGCAGTGGTGCATGAAGGGTGGTGGTGGGAATGGTCTGCCCTGGGCACAGGCAGTAGGGGGACAATTATCTCTAGTTAAGTTAAAAGCATTAGTAAAACTGATGAAGCGTCTGTCTGCATTTTATTATTGCCGTACACCAGCAATTCTAAACAACGATAGTGGTAAAGTATGCCTCCTGCCAGATGGCCTGCTATCCCTCACTGCTTGGTATGCCACCCTACTAATTTTCACCTCCTCCAGAACACTACAGAAATCTTTAGTTTTGAACATTCCTCTGACTTGTATATTATTGTCGAGTATTTTATCTTTTTATAAACTCCTCAAGATAGAAAACGTAAGTATTACCGTTTTACATGGACAGTATTTGTTTAGATTTACTCACATATTTTCCTTTTTTTTTCCCCTACATTCCCTCTTGCATCATATTCCTTCCTTTTGGGGTAATTTTCCTCCTTCCTCAAATGCATCCTTTAGAAATAAACCCTTTTGTAAGCATCTGTTGGTGATCACACCCTCCATTTCTGTTTGTCTGAAAAAGCCTTT
>NW_012142745.1:9378624-9380182 GCF_000956105.1 Propithecus coquereli
TCGAGTGCAGGTGTCTTTTTCATAGAGTGACTTTTGCTCTTTTGGGTAGATGCCCAGTAATGGGATTGCTGGATCAAATGGTAGTTCTACTTGTATCTCTTTAAGGTATCTCCATATTGCTTTCCACAGAGGTTGCACTAATTTGCAGTCCCATCAGCAGTGTATGAGTGTTCTTACCTCTCTGCATATTTCATCCTCATTTTTGAAATGGTTTTCTCTTTGTATATAATTCTAGACTGGCAACTATCTTCGCCAACACTTTGAAGACATTATTCCCCTGTCTTTCTGGCTTTCATTGTGCACTATTGAGAAGTCATTTGTCCATCTATTTGTCATTTCTCTGTAGGTGATGTTCTTTTTATTCCCCTGGCTGTTTTTAAGATTTCTTTCTTTCTTTTTTTTTTTGATATTCTGTAGTTTCACTACAGTGTGTTTAGATATGAATTTCTTTTCATTTATCCTTTTGGAGATCTGTTAGGCTTCCCAAATCTGAGAATTCACGGCTTTCATCTCTTCTGGAAAATTATCAGTGAATATTTCTTTATCTGTCTCTTTCTCCTACCTTATTATCTTCTCAAGAAACTCCAAATAGATATTTGCTAGAACATTCTCACGTTAATTATACATCTGCTAATAATTTTTCCATTTATATCTTTCTGTGCTGTATTCTAGTTTAATACTTTTTCCTTTATATGTGTCTAAATTGCTCTTTTTAATTTAGCTTCTAATTTTGATTACAGTCATGAGTCCCTTCATGAAGGGGATATGATCTGAGAAAAGTATTGTTAGGTGATTTTGTCATTGTGCAAACATTATAGAGTGTGCTTACAAAAACCCAAATGGTCTAGCCTACTGCATACCTAGGCTATATGGTATATAGCCTATTGCTCCCAGGCTATAAACCCGTACAGCATGTTACCATACTGAATATTGTAGGCAATTATAACACAACGGTAAGTATTTGTGTGTCTGAACATAGAAAAGATACAGTAAAAATATGGTATAAAAGATAAAAATGGTGCACCTGTATAGAGCACTTACCATGGATGGAGCTTACAGGACTGGAAGTTTCTCTGGGTGAGTCAGTGAGTTAATAGTGAGTGAATGTGAAGGCCTAGGACATTACTAATACACTACTGCAAAATTTATAAACATTGTACACTTAGGTTGCACTAAATATATAAAAAATTTTTTTCTTTCTTCAATAGCAAATTAACCTCAGCTTACTATAACCTTTTACTTTAAAACTTTTAAATTTTTTTAAACCTTTTGACTCTTTTTTTTGTAATAACACAGCATAAGTTGCAAACATACAACTGTACAAAATATTTTCTTTACACTACAGTAGACTTTACAAACACTTCACTCTTAGGCTTCACTAAATTAAAAAAAAAAAAAATTCCAATAGCAAATTAACCTCAGCTTACTATAACCTTTTACTTTAAAACTTTTAAATTTTTTTAAACCTTTTGACTCCTTTTTTTGTAATAACACAGCATAAGTTGCAAACATACAACTGTACAAAATATTTTCTTTATATCCTTATTCTATAAGCTTT
>NW_012142745.1:9381392-9387001 GCF_000956105.1 Propithecus coquereli
ATGAATAAGGTTTTTTAAATTTAATATTTTTAAAAACACTTACTGAAATTTGTTTAAATTGCAAACAACCCTTAAGCCCCCATCTTAGCTGTTTACTGTTGCTATAACAGAATACTTGAGATTGGGAAACTTATCAAGGGAAGAGGTCTACTTAACTTACAATTCCGGGGACTGGGAAGAAGGTCAAAGATCAGGTGACCACTTCCGGTCGGCGTCTGGCTAGGCTCTAGTGCTACGTCATAACATGGCGGAGAAGTGGAAGCGGAAGCGGAAGTGGGCACATGTGGCGACAACAAACACGAGAAGCGCCCTTGCTTATAACAAGCAACCCACTCTCATGCTAACTAAACTAAGCCAGTTCTAAGAAAGCAAGAACTCAGTCCCTTGAGGAAGGCATTAATCCCTCTAAACCATCAGTCCTCAACCTTTTTGGCACCAGGGACCCTTAAGTGGAAGACAGTTTTTCCATGGGAGGGGGGCGTGGGGCAGAGGAGCTCTGCAGCCTGATCCCTAACAGGCCCCGGGGGATTGGGACCGCATCTCTAAACAACTTAATCGTTTCCTACCTCCCAATACCGCCACACTGGGGACCAAGCCTCCGCATGAGTTTGGGTGGGCACAAACAATATTGGAGCCATGGCCCGCCCCTCTGCTTTAAGCTCAGCTCCTCAATCCCATTCCTCCTAAGGCGACTGCATGGAGACCATCGCCACCGGGACAGAAGAGCCAGAAAACCAGGCACTGTCTGAATGATCAGCACCCAAACTCACTAAAAATCCATGTAAGTAGTTATTTTGTTTCATAATGAAAATCTGGCCTTCAACTTCAGCTATTCTTTAAGACGCTAAAGCCAGTTTATGAACTAGTGGAACCTAACGCTGACAAACCACACACAGCCCGAGTTTGAGTTTTTGAACATGAAGGGAAAACTCTGGTCTGAGCTATCTGCACAGTCACATGTCACATGCTCTACACACATTGAAAAATGTCCATTTTGATGTATGTGAGATTGTCTAAAATCCAAATGAATTCACGTTTCATGCACTTAAAATAACAGCATCACCGTTTGACTTTTTGCGAGGCAGTCTTTCTGTGCGGAGTGCCCCTTTCCTTACTAAGCCCTTTGAGGCGGCAACTAAAAATCCATTATCGTGATTCTAACTTTTATTTAATTAAAGGTAAGCTAAAGTACCAGTTATCCCAGCTAGATAATCTAATGGAGTGTGCAATCAAGGGCCATCAGCTGGTCCCAGAGTTGCTGAGTGGAATAGCTGCCTGCCATGGGGGCTGGGCAGGATCACTTTGCATTTCCCAGTGAGGATGCCAAAGACAGAGCAGGGCAGCAGCTGTGGTTCTTCTGACATCAAGGGGCCACTTTGCACCTCTGGCCTTTCTCTTTTCTTTTTTGTGTGTATTCCCCAAACTCGATGGCAAGAGCTGTTTTTCATGTCTTAAGCCTCAAGACCACTCTGGGAGGAGGATGATGAAGGGAATGAGATTAATGAAGGGGAGAGGGGTCTTGTTGTCTACTCCCTTGATCAAGAAGAAATTGATGCTTACTCAATCTGTTCCTTATTCCAAGGGGTATCTGTGAAAACTGGGGGTTGGGACTTGGGACGGGTGGGGGTGAGAGGGATGAAGACATCCGGTAACCAGTAACCAATGGTTGGGTGTTCTAGCATGAAATGTGCGAGGTATTATTACTTCATTTACCTAATTCAAGGTAATTATTTTAATTAAAGGATTATTCTAAAAAATTAACCTTTTTTGAGATGTTGTGTGGTTATTTACCCACCCCTCCAAATCCCTCTTATACGCAGACTTGTGAATTTCATCTATTTTTGTAAACATGATTCCCCACAGAAAATTATTTTATGTCATTGATATATTACAGTATAATCTTATGCCTTCAGTAAAGATAGTTTATAGTTACCACTCCTTACATAACTAGCTGTGTACTTAATGGTTATTGCTGAATTACTCCTCAGCTTCTTCTAGATGAAGTGAAAATGCTTCTTTTAGCTTTTTTCATGGGCCTTTTCCCTAATTTTTCAGTAATCTTTGAAGATGTGCCTTGAAACCTCTTTTTAAAATCTCTATTCTCCTTTTTAAGTAGAGAAATCCATAAATTGTTTATGTTGTTGTAACAGTTTGAGAAATGCTTAGAAAATGAAAGAATTGCTTCAGGTTGTGTCAGTGCAGCCCACTCTTTGATGAATCTCTGTGTCATATGAAAATGGTGACTCAGGTTGTATTTTCTATTTTTAGATTCCAACCTTTTAAAATGGCATTTAGCAGCATATTCCCGGGATATCATAAGTGCAGAGTCAATGATAAATGAACATTTATAGTTGAGATTTGGGAGTTATTAATCAATGTACCTCCGTAGTATTGGCTCTTAAAAACTTAATGCAAGCATATTTAATTAGATTCCTACCACAGATCAATTTTTAAAAAGCTTACATTTCAAAACCAGGTATCTGCAATAACACCTTTTTGTTTGTTTTTTTTTTTTTTGTCCAGGAAAATATTTTATAGGAATAGGATTTGTCTTCTGTTATGCCTTTCAATTGAGTGATTTTTTGCTAATCCTTCTCGGGCACCTGGGTAAACTTATTTAGGTGATGAGCTTAAAATAACTTTCCATGGAAGAACCAAATTGAAAGTTGTTCAGGCTTTGAGGATGTCAGCAGAAACCAGATGAGAAGATATGATAGAAATACAAAGAAAAATTTTAGAGGAGTGACTTATATCTATATTTCTCTTGCTCAAGAAGATAAAAAATTTTGGAAATCTTGAATTATCAGGAGATACAAAAGGTAAAGCTTGAATTTTTCTGCCAAATTTTAGATTTTTTCCAGCTTTTGACGCTTGTGTGATACCCCACCGCCCCCCCCCCACTCCGGCTTTGAAGAAAGATGAAAAGATATTGATTTGCCAACAAAAAAGCTCAAAAGGTATTGATTCTGCCAACATGTTGGTAGAGACAAGGGTAGGCGTATGGGTCCTTTTCATCTCTAGTCCTACTTTACCTAATTTAGTTATAGGAATTCATTCATTTCAAATTGAGACATAATAGATATGTGGAAAAGTACAGAAAACATCTGGAAATGATTAATGTAAAAGTCCTTAGAAAACGTAAGTGCATCCTAACCATGTTGACTAATGTGACTAGATGTTATTTATTCAGTTAGGAAAAGAGAGTGACATATTCATGTATTTAGGACACTATAGGCCAGGCGTGGTGTGTTTTAGAGATCAGCATTTAGCCTGTGTATGAGCTCATGAAGTAAGGATTATATTTTTCATTTTATTGATAAGAAATCTGAGACATTAAAAAAAATTACATCTCCGGGATTTACTTCAAAATAATCCAGGAGCAGCGGAGAGAAATTCGAAACAAGATTGGCTATAAACTGCTAACTATTAAAGTTGGGTAAGAGGAACATGAGGGTTCATTACACTATTCTCTCTATTTATTTTTATGTATTTGAAATTTTCCAAGCATATAGTTTTTATTTATTTTTATTTTTGAGACAGAGTGTCACTCTGTTGCCCAGGCTAGAGTGCCTGGCATCAGCCTAGCTCACAGCAACCTCAAACTCCTGGGCCTGCCTCAGACTCCTGAGTAGCTGCACCACCACTATGACCAGCTAATTTTTAGTAGAGACAGGGTCTCGCTCTTGCTCAGGCTGGTCTCAAACTCCTGACCTCAAGCAATCCTCCCGTCTCAGCCTCCCAGAGTGCTAGGATTGCAGGTGTGAGCCACTGTGCCCAGCCAAATAAAAAGCTTTTAAAAAGTCACTAATAAGCATCAAGATTCAAACACAGACTTTGCCGATTTCAAATTCATTCTCTCTGGGACATGTGACACACATAATAATTTCTGAAAAACTGAAGAGTAATTTGCAAGCCAGATAATAAATCAGGAACTTAAGCTTTATTTAAAAAGTGACAGTTGCTTGTTTTATGACCTCAAACAGGACTGAATCTATATGAATCTTCGTTTTGATATTTATTAAATGAAGATATCCTTTGTTCTGTTGAACAAGTGTGAGTATAAAATAGATTTTTAAAAAATGTCCTAATGTTACTTCATTTAATTGTGTATTCTGAAAGGATTTATGTCTTTTTGTTTATAAGGAAGATTGTTCAATATTCTAAACATTTTGTATTAAATATTTACAGAGCTAGGTAAGAATGATGATTTTGTCCATGAGATACAGTAGACTTAGAGAATTTGTGAACTAAGCTTTAATAAGATTGAACTTTAGCCAGGGCAAGGAAAAACCTTTAACTGTAGCTTATGAGAACCACTTCAACTGGAATGACTTTTTGGCTCTATCTAACACAGTTCTTTCCATCTGTTTACTGAAAAGGTCACCTGTTTAATGAAAAGATTTCTTAAGAAATAGAATGCACCTTAACTACACCGTATTTATATTTCACAATGTAACGTTATTCCATTGAAGACATTATGCTAAATCAAAGAAACCAGAAACAAAAGGCTATATATGATATGATTCCATGTACTTGGCATTCCAAAGTGACAAGGTAGAGGGATAGAAAACCAATCGGTAGTTGCCAGAGACCAGGGGTGGGGGAGGAGATTGATGGCAAAGGGTCCCATGGGCATTGTTTGGCGTGATGGAACTATTCTTTATCTTCATTGTGGTGGTGGTTCACAGCCTTATGTTTGCCCAAATTCAACAGAACATAAAAAAGGATGAATTTACTGCACGTAAATTATATATGAATAAATCTGATTTTAAAAGCATATGTATGTAGATAGATATAGTTTTGAAAACATGCCTGTGTGTCAATGAGTGCACAGAGGCCATACACTCACCTGAATGTTGACAGGAAGCCCCAGTCCTCGGTCGTCAACCACAGTCACAGTCATGATGGTCTGAATCACCAAGGCAATGAAGGTGTTGATTCCAAACACCAGGGCATAGCGCTGCATGCTCAGATGAACTGCAATCTGAAATCTATCATTGCACACACGGAAAGAGTGTTAAAAGAACACATATGTGGGCTTCTAAATACAAAGCAGTGAATTGTGTTGTTTCCAAGGATTTGCTTTGCTGAGGAAGCCTAGGTTTCTGTTGACAGGTTTCTAAAAGCTCTTCTAGCAGAGATGGCCCAAGGAAATAAGGGTAAATGGGACAGTGAAATGTATTTTAACATTCCATGGGATGTGATATAGTATGCCAAGAATTGAAAACTAGCTAACCATTTCTTTTTAAAATTAAACCAAGTATTCCAAATACTCTGCAAGTAGAGAACATTGAACATTATTTGAGATAAATGTGGTTTAGCAGTCACTTTTAAAATTAGACATAAGTAGAAACAAGTCAATGTGATGAATTTTTATTATTTGAAGATTTGATCACTGGATCATTGATTGTCTAAATTAGCAATTTCAGAGTCTAAGTGGTGAATTTTTCTGTGGAAAACCCACAAATTATTTACTTTCACAGTTGATTCAATCTGGCAATTAATTCATTTAAAATAATTGTACTGGGTTTTGAAATTTAGCCAAGACTTATATATATATGCATTAGAGTTCTTCTATGTAATTTAGCTAAAACTAAATTAACTTGAAT
>NW_012142745.1:9389168-9392357 GCF_000956105.1 Propithecus coquereli
AGCTATTATTGTATTGGGGTCTATCTCTCTCTTTAATTCTGATAATATTTGCTTTATATATTTGGGTGCTTCAGTGTTGGGCACATGCATATTTAGAGTTATTGTATCCTCTTGCTGAATTGACTCCTTTATCATTACATAATGACCTTCTTTGTCTCTTTTTAGACTTTTTGTCTTGAAATCTATTTTATCTGATAGAAATATAGCTACTCCTGCTCTTTTTTGATTTCCATTTACACAGAATATCTTTTTCCATCCCTTTATTTTCAGTCTATGTGTGTCTTTGTAGGTGAAGTGGGTTTTTTGTAGACAACATATAGTCAGGTCTTGTTTATTATGCATTCAGCCACTCTAAGTCTTTTGATTGGACAGTTTAGTCCATTTACATTCAACGTTATTATTGATAAGTAAGGACTTACTACTGCCATCTTGTTATTTGATTTCTGGTTGTTTGTTGGTCTTCTCTTTCTTTCTTCCTTCTTTCCTTCCTTCCTTCCTTCCTTCCTTCCTTCCATCCTTCCTGTCTTCCTTTGTGTAAAGGTGATTTTCTCTGGTGGTGTGTTTTAATTTCTTGCTTTTCATTTTTTATGTTTGTGTTGTGGGTTTTTTTTTATTTGAGGTTACCATCAGACTTGCAAAAACATTTTATAACCAATTATTTTAAACAGATGAAAACTTAATTCTGCTTACAAAAAACAAAGAAAACAAACAAGCAAAGTGGAATCTAAAAGAAACTCTATAGTTCCACTTTAGTTCCACCCTCTTCTGCTCTTTGACTTTTTCTTATTTCTATTCTCATCTTTTTATACTATCAATCTCTTAAAAAGTTGTAGTTATTATTTTTGATAGGTTTGTCTTTTGTCTTCCTATTCAAGATGCAACTGGTTTATACAACACAATTATAGCAATAGACTATTCTGTATTTGTGTACTTACTATTGCCAGTGAGTTTTATACCTTCAGATGATTTCTTATTATTCATTAATGTCCTTTTCTTTCATATTGAAGAACTACTTTTAGCATTTTTTATAGGACAAGTCTGGTGTTGATGAAATCCCTCAGTTTTTGTTTGTCTGGGAAAGTCTTTATTTCTCCTTCATGTTGAAGGATATTTTTGCACGACAGAATATTCTAGGGTTAAGGTTTTTTCCTTTCAGCACTTTGAATATGTTGTGCCACTCTCTTCTGGTCTATAAGGTTTCCACTGAGAAGTCTGCTGCCAGATGTATTGGAGCTCCTTTATATGTTATTTTTTTCTTTTTCTTGATTCCTTAGGACCTTTTCTTTATCCATGATCCTTTATCCATGATCCATGAACTTGATTATTAAATGCCATGAGTTAGTCTTATTTGAATTAAACCTGCTTGGTGTTCTAGGACCTTCTTATACCTGAATGTTTATATCTTTCTCTAAGTTTGGAAATTTTTTTGTTATTATTTCTTTGAATAAATTTTCTACCCCAATCTCTCTCTATCTCCTCTTTAAGGCCAATATCTCTTAGATTTGCCATTTTGAGGCTATTTTCTAGATCTTGTAAGTATGCTTCTTTCTTTTTTATTCTTTTTTCTCTTCTCACTGTGTATTTTCAAATCGTCTGTTTTCAAGCTCACTAATTCTTTTTTCTGCTTGATCTATTCTGCTGTTGAGAGGCTCTGATGCATTTCTCAGTTTGTCAACTGAATTTATCAGCTCCAGAATTTCTGCTTGATTTTTTTTTATTATTATTTCAATTTCTTTGTTAAATTTCTCTGATAGGCTTCTCAACTACTTTTCTGTTTTATCTTCAAGTTCATTAAGCTTCTTCAGAACAGCTATTTTGAATTCCTTATCTGAGAGATCACATATCTCCATCTCTTCAGGATTGGTTACTGGTACCTTATTTAGTTCATTTGGTGAGGTCATGTTTTCCTGGATGTTCTTGATACTTGCGAATGTTCATCAATGGCTGGGCATTGAAGAGTTAGGTATTTATTCTAATCTTCACTATCTGGGCTTGTTTGAACCCCCATCCTCCTTGAAAAGGCTTTCCGGATATTCAAAGGGAATTGAGTGTTGTGATCTCAGTCTTTGGGCACTGCAGCCATATCAGCACTGGGCGTGCCTCAAGCCAGTAATGCTGTGATTCTTGAAGACTCCTGGTGGTATCACCTTGGTGGACTTGGGCAAGAAAAGTGAGAATTCCCTGGATTACTAGGCAAAGTCTCTCACTCTCTTCCCTCACACTCCATGGCGGGCTGCTGGAGTTGGGTGAGAAATGATGTGGGCACTTCCTTGTGGCCAGCACAGCTAGGACTATACCAGGTCACACCTGAAGTCAACCAAGTCTTGCCCAAAGCCTGTGGTGACTGTTGCCTGGCTATCTATGATGTTTATTTAAAGCTTAAGGGCTCTGTAGTCAGCAGGTGGTGAATCCTGCCAGGACTGGTTTTTCCCTTCAGGGAAGTGGGTTCCCTTCTGGTCCAAGGTGGGTCTAGCAATGCCATGCAAGAACTAACATCAGGAGTCACGGATTTTGGGAGTTGGTTTGGCACTTTACTGTGGCTGAACTGTTACCCAAATTGCAAGACAAATCCTTTGTACTCTTTCCTTTCCTTTCCTCAAGTGGAAAAAGACTCTCCCTGAGCTGTACTGCCTGGAATTGGGGTGTGGTAGGTCTGATTGCACCATCTATTAATAGATCCACCAATACACTCTGGAATATGTGTTGATGGCAGATGTCTTTTTCTTGTTGTTGATCTGGGGAAAATCTTTCACTAGTATGATGTTTGCTATATAGCTTTTTGGTTAGGTTAAGAAAGTTCCCTTTTATTCCTAATTTTTTCCTTTTTGAATGAGTATTGAATTTTACTAAGGGCTTTCTCTGCATCTAACAAAATAATGATATGATTTTTTTCATATATTCTGTTAATGTGATGAGTTATATAAATCATCTTATGGATGTTAAACTAACCTTGCATTTCTGCAATAAAGCAAACATTCCATGCCATGTCATCATTATTATATATATAGTTGCATATGGCTAGCTACTATTTTTTTCAGGATTTTTTCCACCTGTATTCATGAGAGAATAAATTGTATTTTCTCTTTCTTGGAATGTTTGTGACAGTTTTTGGCAAAAAGTTTATGTTTATCTTACAAAACAAATCAAAAAGTATTCTCTGGAGATATTTATACAAGATTTATATTATTT
>NW_012142745.1:9392407-9394038 GCF_000956105.1 Propithecus coquereli
ATTACCAAGTAAACATAACAAAAACCATAAATAACATTAGGTTCCACACAATGAACATAACATGTGGTCCAAATAGGACTTGTAATTTCAGGTATTTCTTATTCAGCTAACAGTTTTTCCTTTGAACAAATGTTGTACTAGATTGATGCTTTTGAAACCTAGATTAAATCAAATGACAGATTTCTTTCTAGTGTGCAAATTATTCCAAGTTAAAATCTTAATTTAATCTGTACAGATGCCTAAACAGCTTGATAGTGACTACTTGTTTTGGATAAGACTTGTGTATGTGGTGGGTTTGGATAAAAACATGGTTCTCATGGCAGGCTCAGAGTGGCATTGAATCCTAAGATTTTCAGCCCAAACCCAAAAGTTATTTCCACAGTACCTGAAATTACATGTAATCATATTATCTAAAATCTTATTTTGAAGCTCCTATTTGTTTGTTTCACAGTGGCATCCACTGGTCACTATGGAGACAGTGAGCTACCACGCACAGAACATTGCTCAAAACCAACCAGCAAGTTCTTGAAAAAAGAATTGTATTTATATTCTTCCACCAGGCATTTAACACTACAGATGAACTTCTGAGATAGAACCACTTTGAAATTTTATTTGACCATTTATGGAATTATTGGATTGGCATTTCCTTCATGTAAAGCTGTGGTCCCCAGCCCTGGCTGTGGACCAGTTAGGCCACAGAGCTCCTTGAAACTTAGGAAGGTCCCCCGCAACCCTGGGGGGTGCACAGCAGGAGGTGATCGTGGTGGGCAAGCCAGTGAAGCTTCGTCTGTATTTACAGCCACTCCCTATCGCTGGCAACACAATCTGACTTCCACCTCCCCCAACCTCCGCCCTTTCCCCCGCTTCCATGTAAAAATTATCTTCCATGAAACTGGTTCCTGGTGCCAAAAAGGTTGAGGACCGCTGAAAGGAAACTAATAGGAACACTTTCTAAAGCATTTAAAAAAAACAATTAGTTTGTGCCTGTATAACAATGAAAGGTTAAATTTAAAAAATTCAGTAGCTCAAAGGTTTTTTTCATATTGTATTTATTCATTTTTTTTCAAGAAATACTAATCAAGTACCTACAATGCAACAAGAACAGGGGCATAGCAGTGTACAAGCTGGGCAATGAGGGCACTCACAGGGCTCGCATTCCACTAGGGAATGATTAATTGGTACTAGATAATGGCTTTGACTAATTTTTAATTGAATTTATCAGTTTTTATATGATGCAAAACACTAAATATTTTTAGATAAGAATCAAATTATTTTATGTGAACTTCTGTCATGTGATGATGGAAATCACAATGGTCAACAATCTTAGAACTTCCTCTAAACCTGAATACTAACCCTTTACATAAGACTGAAATTTATTCTACACTTGCTAAGTTTATAATTTACCTAGAAGTTAAAGTAGTAACTAGATGTGAATGAACTTACAGAGATCAGGTTCACATATATAAGAAAATGATATTTTGTCTGTATGTTGAGTTTGATATGTAAATGATAATTTTATTTAGTGCCAAAGTTCACATATCTATTCGGTCAAGTTTCCTTTTTATCTGCACTGAGTATGTCTCCTGACACTAAAATACTAGGTTTATTCAGTCCTGCTCAATTAATTTAAA
>NW_012142745.1:9403642-9430830 GCF_000956105.1 Propithecus coquereli
TCTTCCTAATCCTTGTTAATACTTTTTATGTGCTTGTTATTGAGAGAGGTGTGTTCATATTTGCAACTATGAGTGTGGACTTGATTATTTCTCATTTTAGTTTTGTCAAGTTTTGCTTAATATATTTTGAGGCTATGTTATTCACTGCCTACAAATTTAGAATTGTTTTATTCATCTAGTTGTTAACACTTTTTTCATTATAAAATGACTATAAAATTTACCGTAATGAAAACATCACTCTGTTGTTATTATTTCATCTGATATTAGGATAACTAAACTAGCTTTCCTTTTGTTAGTATTTGCATAGTGTATCTTTTCCCATTCTTTAACTTTCAACCTTTTGGAGCCCTTCTTTTCAAGAAGTGTGTCTTCAAGGTGACATAATTAAGCTTTGATTTTTAAAATCCATTTGGCTAACTTTTAGTCTTAAAATTGGAGTAATTTAGTTCAGGCATATTTTAATGATTTTACTGACATTTGGATATTTGGTTTTAAACTTACTATCTCACTCAGGGCTTTCCATTTGTCCTGTTTAATCTATGTTTCTTGTTCTGTTTCCTGCCTTTTGTTCCTTTAATTAAGTGTAAAAGTACTTTCCTTCCTTTATTAGCTTGTTAGTAATATCTTATTTTATTATTCTCTTTGTGGTTACCATAGAGATTATAGCATGCATTTTTGATCTAATAGAGTCTATTCCAAATTAGTATTTTCACCACTTCTTTGACAATATAAGGCTTTTGCAATACTTTAAATCTATTACTCCTCCTTCCTTTTGTGTTGTTACCATCATAAATTTTAATTCTACATATATTTTAAAAACTAGAAGCATTATTACTATCATTTTGAAAATCAAGATTTACTTAAATTTACTCACATATTTACTCTTTACTCTTACTCATACTTTACTCATACTTTACTCTTACAGTGTTTTTTATTATTCCTGCATTATTGCAATTCCAATGTTGATCATTTCCTTCTGCCTGAAGAACTCTTTTTATGTGTCTTTCAATGTGAGCCACAATAATCTTGCTTCATTTTTGTTTGTTTTATAAATGTCTTTATTTTGCCTTATTTTTTGGAGAATATTTTTGCCGAGTATAAAATTCTAAGTTAGCAGTTCTTTACTTTCAGCACTTTAAAAATGTTCTTTCATTGTTTTCCGGCTTCTGTTATTTTTGATGAAAATTCAGATGTCATTCTTATTAATATTCCTTTAAAAGAGATGCATCTCACCTACATTTTATAGACAAACAGACTGGAAAACTTTAAAGCCAAATAGCATGTCAAAGATGCTGCTGCCAGTAACGTTAGGTCAAGGAAAATATTTTCGGATGTTTATCTCTGATTAACTTGCTAAATAAAATGGAGCACATTGTCACACAGGAAATGAGAAGCAACAACCTTATCCCTTCACGTGTTCTCCAAGCAACATTCACCACCTCCTTAGCTTATTTTCTTTATTTTTTAATTAATCTAGATCAAATATGTTATATTTTTATACTACTATATGATTTTATATGTGGTTTCATTGAGCTGCTTCAATTCTATAACACCCCTGAAAATATTTGATAAATTGTTTCAGGAAGAAGTAGATATGCTTTGACTACTAAGCAGGCAAGGAAAATTGGGAGTGAAAGCTAAACTTAGTCAAAATTAGATAGAATCACATCTTTTTTTTTTTTTTTTTTTGAGACAGAGTCTCACTCTGTTGCCCTGGCTCGAGTGAGTGCCGTGGCGTCAGCCTAGCTCACAGCAACCTCACACTCCTGGGCTCAAGCAATCCTACTGCCTCAGCCTCCCGAGTAGCTGGGACTACAGACATGCGCCACCATGCCTGGCTAATTTTTTCTATATAGATTTTTAGTTGTCCAAATAATTTATTTCTATTTTTAGTAGAGACGGGGTCTCGCTCTTGCTCAGGCTGGTCTCGAACTCCTGACCTTGAGCGATCCACCCGCCTCGGCCTCCCAGAGTGCTAGGATTACAAGCGTGAGCCACCACACCCGGCCTAGAATCACGTCTTATATTACTTTGTTAAGTAAGACAAAATCAAACCTAAAGATACACCATTGCTTATTAATTGTGAGAACTTCAATTCCCTCCACCCCCCGATTAGTAATCTTAATCAAGTCCCAAGAGAAACCTGATTAAAATAGGAATATAGTTCCATTGTCTCTTGTAGGAAGCATTAACTATAACATTGCAAAATGCTATTCAGAGGAACTGGAAGAATAAATAAACATGTTTTGTTGCTTCAGGTTTAGATAATTGAAAGAAATGGTAAATACTTATGCTGCTATGGTTATAAGGAGCATATAACTTGACTTGAATATCAAAAGACTGGCATAGCACACCCAAATATTAGTTGTGAAATGCATGAGAAATAGAGAACCCGCATCTGCTGCTGAGAAGATTCCCAAGGCCAGCTCTCCCAGAAGATCCCAGTTGACTTTCACGTAGCCCACTGTGAAGGCTGCTATGGCCCCTGAGAATAAAGGAAGTAACGTATATTACATCTTGTTAATCCACGTATAGTAAGGTAGCATGCAGTTGTGTTAAAATCCACATTACGGAAGCACTGAAGCATTTCCAGGCTATGATAAAAAATGCTGACTGTGAACTTTGAATGAAAAATCACTTGATTCAGCTCTGTGAACTATACATATCTTTTTTTCTTAAAGTTTGAAATAGACCAACTGAGTTTGGGTTTGCATAAATCACAGACTGGAAAGGACCCATGGAGGCCATTTTTTCTTTACTCTTCCCTTTGCAGATGATAAAACTCAGGCTTAGAAACCTAGTGTGAAATAAAAACAAATCCGGACTCAGATAGGGGAGGCTTTATTTAGAGGAAAGACTATTGCAATAGAAAGAATGCTCTGACTGCAGAAATCTGCAAGTGTTTCAAAATCAAACAGAAAGGGGGTTTTCTTTCGTAGGGCAAAGGAGGGGCAGGCAGAGATAAGCAGCATCTTTGCAGAGGAAGCCTGACCAGCGAGGGGAAACAGTCAGTGGGGTTTGATAGGGAAGTGTCCCACTGTGGTCAGCCCATTCCCAGGAGGAGCTGATAAGGGGGGCACATTCCACATTTTTTTGTGTGTGCTTGCTCAGTGCTTAGGGCCTGTAGGAAAGAGAGGAGCCTAAGTAGAGTCTGATCAAGATAAAACAGAGAGTGAAAAATGGGAAGCTGTGAATGTTTGGTCACTGGAGTTGAGCAAGGGCTGTAGCCGCGAGTTTCCTAATCTGGGGTGCCTTCTCTTCCACCACATCCTTTCTAGTGCCCTGTTACTGGCGCTCTAGCAAGGATGGCTTCTCTCTATTTGCCCTGGTCTCTGTTTTCTTTCCTCTCTGTGATATCATTTGAAAAAATTTTTCTCAAGATGCCTGATAGATACCGAACTTCTTTTCAAGAATTCTCTCTGCCTATTTCTTCCCCATTTGTATGTTTGATCATTCTCTCCTTTATTTGTTCATTCATTCATTCATTCATTTATTCACCTAGCAAGCATTTTTGAGCTTCTCTGTGAGTAGCAAATTTTGTGTCCTTGCTTTGAAAACAGTACAGTCTAGTGGGGAAATTAGAGAAATAAATTTACAGTTTTAATACAGTGTGATAAGGATTATAAAAGAGTTCTCATCCTAACCCAAATCTAACCCTAACCCTAATCTAGTGGTTCTCTAGTGGTCCTCCCTTCTAAGGGACAGGTGACAATATCTGAAGACATTTTTGGTTGTCAACGACTGGGGGCATCCTGGCTTCTAGTGGGTTAGAGGTAGATAATGTTGCAGAGCATCTTACAAAGTGCAGGGCAACCCCCAACGATAAAGAATTGCCCAGGCCTCAGTGTCAAGGGGCTGAGGATGAGAAACGCTGATCCAAGCTCTGACCTAATTGACCAAGTGTTTGGAATTTTCAGAAAGGGAAACGAGAAGAATACGAGCCCAACAATGGGCCCTGAAATGTTCAATAAATAGGTGGGTGTGGAACAACCCAACTTTAAAATAAATATCTTCAAAGTCTCATTTGATGTGAAAGCTTTGCTCTGTTGGGAAAGTAAATGTGCATTGTTGGGCTCACTTCAAAGACAGCTCTGGGCTCTGCCCTTCTTATGTTGGAGTACTGACACCTGCATCAGCCCACTGCTCGCTCTCTCCTTGCACCTCACGCCTTTTGGAAAAGTGTTTCAAATTTTGCAAAATATATTATATTTTGGGAAAGAGAAAGAGTATCTAAAACCCCCAAATTATTGTAGTTTTTTAGCCAAGAAGGAAATTTTACCCAAGCAAAAGGCCCTCGGGGGGGCTTTAAGGGTGAATCCAGTAGTGGGAGCTGGAAACCCTCAGTCCCCCAGGGACCTTCTCAAGGCTCCTCTAGGTCGCTCAGCCTGCCTTTTTCCTGTCAAGTAAAATGCAATGTCAGAAACCCATCCTTAAATAAGGGTGCAGCAGACACTTACGAGCCAACTCAAGGGAAAGCAGTGAACACTCAGGTGCACACACACCCACCAAGAGGGCCTGCCTGGCCCACCAGCTCACACCTTGCCTTTCCTGCAGGGATCTTTGCCTTCTGCTGTCATTATCACCATAATCAAGGATTCCTACTTGTGAAGGGGTACTGTGTCCCTGCTTATTACCAATGACAATGGAATAAAAATGTAATATGCATGAAAGGCCAGGCAGAAAATTACGCAGGCTAGTACAATAACTTGGTTCTGGAGAGGAGATAGAATGAGAGGTTATAGAGTTTATTCTGGAGTTAATTATTGTTCTAGAAGATACTTGGGTTTGGTGGGGAATGGGGAAGCTGAGTGTAGAGAACAGGCTTAAAGCAGAAGGTAACAAGTCTTGGCAATTTCCATATGTAGGGTTAAGGAAAGATGCAAACGTATTATTTGTCTTGATTGGGAACCTTTGAAATGATAAGGTAAGAGCAGTAGCTTTCAAATTTCTTTGACCAATGAATGCCTAAGAAAAAAATATATTTTATATATCGACCAGCACATATATGTTTGTGAACAGAATTTTTGCAAAACCAAATGATAAAAGCTGATATGCTCCCAACTCTATTCTATTCTATTCTTTGATTTTGAAATGCTGGCCAGCAACCCACTAAATTGAGTTCAAGATCTGCAATCTATAAATAGATAGTATATATTTTAGACTGTGAGTCTCATATCCTTCTTTTTTTTTTTTTTTTTTTCCACTTTTTTTCCCTTTTTTTTTTCTAAACCCCTTAAAAATGTAAAATTATTAGCAGTGGTAGCCCATGCTCATAGTTTCCCCACCTTGTATTAATGGTCTGCGAACCACCGTTTAAAGACTAGAGTTGGAAGATTAGAGAAATGAAAGAGTTTTGATGGTTTAACCTTAAATCATCTAACTCTCCATGGCCAAACCATATTTGGCCATGAGGACATCAACTTGTTGCCCCTGTTTTTAGGGATGGGTGAAACCTTCCCTTCTATGTATACCTTTATCAGCCTTTTATTATATTAGTTGCCTACTTTAAATTTTGTGACAAAACTCTTCTTTTTCAAACTCTTTAGTGTTTAATGTTGAAATCACTACAACAGGGTTACCTAAGAATACAGTTGGGAAACTGTATTGATATATTTTGTGTTCAAGAAAACTAAATAAAAAAAAATTGGTTTTTACCTAAGATACTACAGTATACAAATACTTCTGGATGCATGATCCCTTTTGATCTTAAAAGGTATATCGTGAAATAAGCTAGTATGTATCGTTCTGGCTTTTTAGGAGAAGAGAAACTGGATTGTTAGAGTTTTAATTGATTTGCCTACTTGGCGAGTGATAGAACATGGATTAAAAACTTGAACCCATTTATTTACCTGGCCTCTTTTTTATGAACAGTGAAAATATCACAGTATTAATAAATAGGTGTTGTATACTTTTCCTAGCTTAGGTCTTATAATACCAGTTCCTCTTACTTTCTTACTTTTTTCAGGGTTCTATAGCACCTGAATTCATTGATTCGGGTTACTTTCAAACAGTTCTAATTTTCTGCCACGGAGTATCTGAGCTACCTAGAGCAGCACATTTTCTACATATCGATAAGATAAAGCCTTGTGTACTTACCCCCAAAGGTTGCCAGGGCTTCTACTGCTCCATTATATATTGTAGAACTTTGGGATGGTGCCTTGTAATCCCACAGGATTTGAACATAATTTAAAACCTGGTTGAAACCTGCTGTGGAAAAAGCCCACCACAGGGACCAGTAGAAAAGATGCTTTGAGGAGTAGCACTCCTTCAAATCTTGGAACCACTGCACGAAAACTCTCAAAACCACATTGCTTGGTGTTGGGCTGCTCAATTGGTTTCCTAGTTCTTTGTGATCCTTTTGAGTTTCCCCTAAGACAGCATCCTCTCCTGGTAGCTTTTGAGGAGCTTCTTTGTTGGGTTTTGCATGAAAAAACATGCTCTTCTTAGGCATTGGTAGAAAAAGTGAGAAAAAGAAGGCCACAGAGACAGAGGCCAAGGATATGACATTGAGGTAAAAGTACGACAGGTTTGCCAGGGATACCAAGAGTTGGGCCAGCACGGAGGCTGCCGTGTAGGCCACCAGCGTGACGCTCCGACAGTAACCGCTCACTTTCTGATAGTGCTCTGGGCTGACCACGCTATATATGTAGGCATAGTAGGCCACCTCGGTGGCGGTGACCATACCGTAGAAGAACTCGACAACCTGCATGGACATCACTCCTTGGCCAAACAAGAGCAGCAGCCAAGTAATGATGAAGCTAATCCCTTGTAAGACAATGACGGGCTTGTAGCGGACGTAATCGGTGAGGACAAACACAGGGAGCAGCAGCACCAGGTAAGAGTACGTCCAAACGGGAAAGATGTCTTTTGTGATCTGCAAGATTCAGTAGGGGGACTGTGAGGACAAAAACACCAGGAAGTGAAATGTACCCTAGGTCTCTGACACATATATTATCAGGATGACATGTATCAACCCCAGGACGCATTGGTTGGTCCGTGACAAAGTGGGTCTAATTTTATACTTTACATGAATTTCTGACAGTACATTGAAAGCTATGGCAAACTGAAATTTGAGCAAACAAATTGCAAAAATGACAGATATTCGTAACACATGCAGTCATACTACCAGGTGTAAAACACAGAGCAACTCTTGCTCTTGAGTTATATGCCCCTTACATTTTTTTTTTTTTTCAGACAGGGTTTCGCTCTGTTGCTCAGACTGGAGTGCAGTGGCCCAATCATAGCTCACTGTAACCTTGAATTCCTGGGCTCCTAGGCTCAAGCAATTGTCCAGCTAATTTTTAATTTTTTTTTTTTGTAGAGATAGGGTCTCATTATGTTGCCCAGGCTGGTCTTGAACTCCTGGCCTCAAATGATTTTCCCACCCCAGCCTCCCAAAGTGCTGGAATTGCAGGTGTGAACCACTATGCCTGGCCTGCTTCTTAAATTTGTAAAATGTAATTTGATCTGCTTGAGCTATTTAGGTTGAGAAAAGAGGTCACAGTGCATAAATTGATCTTTACAAAACTTAACTGTATTTCCAGGGCAATTCAGGGCTGCTTGGGTGCTGTTGCCTATGAGCATGTAACAAAATAGTTCACTCTTCTTCAAAATCAGAATCAAAAGGTTACAAAGGATGTTTCAGTACTGGAAGAATCTGACCATCTTTGTTTTTTTGATCCTCATCAATCAGTGCGTGAGCAGACCATTGATATACTGTCTGGGTGATAGGCAAATATAAAACAAATGACCAACTTGTTACTGACTGTCAGGGGAATACATGCTGGAGTTTATCTTCTGCTCTTCCACAGTCTTGGCTTTACTATATTAGGCTGCTCTGAAGGAACCATGAGAAACTACTTACTTAGTAGCTCTCTTGGTCAGGTCAATTTTGGCCACAATTTCTCATGGAACTGGTTGCATTAGTCAATTATCTGAACCCATCAGTAGTAATGATTATTTTGGTTCCTACCAGGGGAATGCATAGTGGATAGAAGATGACATAAAGGAGGTTGGGGTGGACCCTCTTAAATCCTTGTTCTCTCTGAATTTTCGGACAACTGAAATAAATCTACAGGTTTGCTAAGCCTGAGATTGTTCTTTATTTTGACCTAATCTGCACCCTCACTCCTTGAGGTAGACTTTTACTCAAGTGCTTTTGAAGTTTAGTAGAACTTTATTCTTGATCTTTTTGGCTGTTAGGTGTAGTCACTAACATGGGAAAAGCTGCATTACCGTTTCGCTTTTTGTGACAGTATCTGGTGTCCAAATCCAGCCCATCCATACCTTTCAGCTAAACTAGTTTGCACCTAATGACCTTCAAAATTGGCATGCACTTGTGTTTATTGTCAGGAAAAATGGTGGACTGGTTCAGTGAGCACTTTCCTTGATGTGGAGTGGAGGAATGTGGATGGTGGCTAGGAAAGAGAGGCAAAATAAGATAAAATCATTACACTCCTTGGCTGAGTAACCAGCCTGTAAAAGTGATGTTAGTGAACTTTTTTTTCTAAAGAAACCAAACTGATAGAGTTCCTTGTCTGATCTTATTATTGCTCAATGGCTTAAAGCAGTTATTCTCAAACTTTAGTATATATCAGATCCACCTGGAGGGTTTTTTAAAAAACAGACATTCAGATTCGGTAGGTCTGGGGTAGGCTCTGAGAATTTACGTTTCTAACAAATTCCCAGATGATGCTGGTGTGCTGGCCCAGGGACCACACTTGGAGAAGCACTGACTTAGAGGTTTCTTAGGACTAGCTCTTATGACCAGAGTAAAAGTTACAAATAGCCTTAATATTTATAAATAAAGAAGGGAAAATCTTCAGAGGATTTTTTACATGCTTTTCAGTAACTTCATCCCTACCCCTCTCAAAATCTTATATTATCTTCTAAGGCTTATATTCTTAAGTGGGGAGGAATTATCATTATTAATGATAATATGCAATGAAGTCCTGGAGTATTGTTTTTGTCCAACTGAAAGATTAAGTAAGGTTGTTTCGCACCTACCCTGTTTTTGTTGTAGCTAAAGAGTTTATATTTTTACATGAAAAATACATAAAAATCATTAAAGCCCATTTGTTTTCATTAGTGATTGTAAGAAGTGCTAGTATTTTGCTCTTACCCAAGGCTTGAAACATAGTTCTTGCTACACTTGATTGAAAGATAAGCATATTACTTAACTTACCACACTGAGGCTTATATTTTTATCTGGTCCTGTCAAGTAAGGTACGACAAATGGCTCTGATGGTTTCATCATTGAGAAAAATCCAAATAAGCAGAGAATTACAGTGGGAAAAACCCAATGGCTTGACAAAGTTTGGCAACAATTCATGGCGGGTGAAACTGCCACAAAAGAAAAGAGCAAGTAAAATGACTGATCATCAATGCAGTTGATTTCTTTTCATAAAACACACATTCTCTTCCCCATGTTCCTTTTGTCCTTCAGTTTTACAAATGAAAGAAAAAAATGAGTGTAACAGTGAAAATATGTCACAGGTCAAAACACAGGAACCTGAGTCTTCACTTTTGGGCTTCTTTCCCAAAGAGAAAACTAATGATGATTAGTTGGAAACAGTAAGGGATTAAGTTCAGCTGGAACGGTGGGGTCACTGACGGAAAAACGCCTCAAGTATTGTTCAGGTAAGTCAGTCAAATTCTCCTTTAGTTTTTCAGAATGAGAAACAATCAGGGAATTTCTCGTAAGGCAGAAATCTTGGGCAGAAGATGGGAAGGTAAAATCGGTAGACTTGAGACAGGGAAGAGAGTCTCCAGTAGACATATTTGCCAAACAAACATCTACTTTGTGCTCTTCCCCCCAGGACCCTATTAACATGTAGCTATTAATGAATTGGAAATTCCTTTTAATGAGTATTTAAATATGGTGAATAAAAAAGCCTTTGGGGAATAAAGATTTATAAAGCAGATAGACTCCTTGCTTTTTCTAAGTATCAAATTCCAAGTGAACATTGGCTTAGCCAATAATTTAGAAGCCTAAATTATTTTGAACTGTCATCCACCCAGGTGATTTTTGTTTTTTTAATACCTATTTCCAGAAGAAGAATTACATGACATCTAAACAAGATCACATCATGGATAAAATTCAAACACAACATTTACAAGTAGTTTTCTGAGACGATATTTCAGCCCCCACTCCAAGTATTTTTCCCCTTTATGTTGCTAATACTGAAGAGAGATAACTTTTGTTCAGAATGATAGGACTCAGGGTTGGCTGACCCAAGGAGGGACAAGGGTGCCCTTTCGAAAGGCACTCAGCAGCTCCAGATGAGATCTCACTCAGTCTTTGGCCACTTCCTGAAGCCTTCCTGACCCTCTCCAGTCATCCCTCCTTCTCTTAGGCCTCAGCTCATTCCAGCCCTGGCGAGATATTATGGGGTGGCAGCTAAGGCCATGGACTCTGGGGTCAGTTAGGTCCAAATCCTTCTCTGTTACTTACAATTACGTGATCTTTGGCAAGTTACCCAACCTCTTTGTACCTCCTCTGTAAATGGGGATGATAATGTGTTGTGAGGATTACAGATGTTAACACATGTTAAAACAATGCCTGTCATACACCATGCAGTCTGTAATCATAAGCTATACAATTTGTAGCACCGATGGCTTTGAAAGGTATTGATGTGTTGACACTCACATCTCCCTGTTAGGCTGGGAGCTCCTTGAGAGCAGGGATTCAGCATTTTCACCCCAGAGTCTAGAACTGTATCTGACCCATCAAAAGTATCCCAGATGTGCTTATTGAAAGTATAGTTAGTGGACTAGAGTTTTCAAACTGATCAGAAAAATTCAAATAAGATGTTTTGTGTGTATTCAAATTATTTACAGTTGTTCTCTGGAGTGAGAACTATGAGCTGCCTTTTGATTCTCAAGGACATGTAGGTTACTCTTAAAGCAGTTTTGGAATAATGAAAAAAGGGTTTCCTGGTGAAAAGAACATGGGTTTTATACTTAAGTAAATTCAAACTTCCATTTCACTCTTTCAAGTTGTGTGACCCTGGACAAGTTTCTCTGCATCTTGGGGCCTCCATCTTTCTCACCGGCAGAGCTGGATTTCAACGTCCATCACATGGGTGTAGTCACGGGGAAGTTTCCTGGCATAATGTCTGCCATTGTAGCAGGTGCATAACCCGAGTTAGATTCCAGCCTCTGTGTGAAAATCCGCATCTAGATTCCACATCAATGGATCAGGGAAGTAACATCTTTAAAAATAGTGGCAGCGTGGGCCTCTGCAAGTTGGTTTCTATTAGAGCATGAAATGCTTAAGCCACAGTCAGGTTCTTAGAGCCTGGAACCATTAGGTTTTAAGTAAGTTTAGCAATTGAGATTGTTATTTACACTGATTAGTGCTGGTGGCAGCTAAGGGGAATAGCCAGGAAAGATTTCTATTAATCCAAAATAATCCTCTGGAAAGTGAGATATTAAATAATTGTATACTTTATTGCTGCCAGATCCATTGTAGTTTTTGAAAGTATTTTTTAGAGAATATTAATTCCTGGGATACTACTAATAAAATTCAAAATAGAAACACACAGTTTCTAACAGGGTTTGTAGGCAGGAAATCTCAAATCCTCTTTTTGAATCAGGTGTTGGCATGGGCAAAATAATCACTTACCATTTCTGAGGACCAAGAGAGACCATGGCTTTAGGTTTTTATGTTGAAAATAACTCCTGATTCCCCCTCTAACATCGGCAGCCAGTTTGTAAAAGCAGAATGTTTAACCTAAAATGGGTGGATTGGTTGGCTTGACTAGATTAGGGAATCCATCACCGCCACAGTGAAAGGGCTCACATAAGACGCGATCGCTGGAGAAACAGCTACAACAAATCTTCTCCAGTGTGGGATTTCGACTACTCTGGTTAGGATGGGTACTAAGTTTGCCCCTGCTAGTATCTTCATTTATGGTAAAAAGACAGTGCGTGGTGGGTCTTTATTTTATCTGTCAGTATTCTGCCTATGCAGCCTCTCTGAATTGAACAGCTTTCTTTATGGCCCACGGAAAATGAATGACTGCTCAGGAAGAACTTTGAAAACATAAAGAGTACAATATTCCTTGATTATGTGGTCTCTCTGAGATTGAAGGGGGCAAGAAACTCAGCATAAAAAATTCGAACACTCCTTCCTTAGGGTTCTTTTTCTACTTCTGGGATATTTTTCTCTTTTAAAAATTAATGGCAGAGTCCTAACTGTGAAAAAAAAAAGACAAACTGTGAATTTACGAACCCAGGTTATCTTAGCGGCATACTTTTTAATAGGTTAAGCAAGTAGTAATTTTTAGTTAATTTTTAAGCTTCTGCTTCAAAGGTCATTGGAAAATCAGTAAAAATGTTACCAAAGAAATGCTCTGATTTGCTTTGAATTCTGTTAGAGTGCGAACATCTAGCCTTCCGAGGAAGGTGGGCACATTGAGAGTAGTGGGTTTCTGGTCCAGGCCGCTGGTCTTTTCTAGTGTTGTTCACATGGGGAGTCCTGGAGCCTGGGGGCTCTGGCTGCCACAGAGCTCGTGCACTGCCCAGAGCAGGTGGGTATTTCATAAACATCTCAGCTATTACTGTGATGTTGGCCATCAGATATTTTTTTTCTGTTGTATTTAATCATAGTTGGCTGACTTTACTCAAATTCCTTAACTCTCCTGAGTCCCACTGAGTAAAAGAAGATAAAAATCATCTACTTTATTGTTGTGAGGAGTGAGAGCAATAGGAGAGGACTCAAGGAAGCACCTGATATAATAAATGCTACTGTCTTTCCCTTGCCTTTTTATTTGCAAACCTGGTCTAGTCTGAGCCACCCAGGAAATCACAAAGTCCAATGAATTGCTGATAAGATTAAAAAGCTCATAATGTCAGACCTAGCTAATCCGGATTGTTGATCATCCATACAAAGTCAATGTAAAAGGTTATAAAGTCAATTTCAAGGCTGTAAAAATACGGAGAGATTGAAAAAGTAAATTTACAGTATAATGAAGAATGCAAGAACTATTTCTTTAAGGAATTACATTGTCTGAAAGCACTTTATAAACACTAACTTGTAAGAAAAATCATGTCATCCTTATCTGCCCTTTAATCAATTTTTTACAGTCCTCTACTCCATAGTTCCCTTCATGGGGAACCCCTGTCAGTTTGGTTAGGTTTGACTCAAAATACATGCTTTCCACACACATACTTCCCCATTCAGATGTTTTACTAATTCATGTTGGTTCTACTCTACATAGTCTAAATTAGTGGATTTGTATCACATGTACTTTTTAAAGGGTTGCAGAAAGGAAGTGACCCTATGCTCCAGCTCATCATAACTCAGTATTAAAAGTACTTCTACCCAGATTACTTAAATCAGCATTCTGCACCAACACTTCCCATCTGAACCCTGGCCTGCCCTCTTTACTGGCAGTGTTGGTTAATACACACTGACCACAACAGCGGTGAGGCAGGTTTTCCCGTAATTCAGTTCAGTAGTCACAGCACTGATCTGGCTGTTTGGATGCCAGGACCTGGGACCAGGAACTCATTTCAATGGCATGTTTCTCTATTAACCAGAAAATCACAAGGATCAGTGAGCTGCTGATATCAACTTTGATACTAGGAAGTGGGGTACAGCTGTAACACTATGTAAAAATGTGGAAGTGGCTTTGGAATTGTGTAATGGGCAGAGGTTAGAAGTGCTTTGAAGCGCTTGATAGAAAAAGCGTAGATTACCTTTAAGAGATTGTTGATAGAAATGCAGACATTGAAGGCAGTTCTGGTGAGGGCTCAGAAAGAGGAGAGGAGAGCTGCAGAGAAAGCGTCTGTTGTCTTAGAGAAGACATGATCATCACACACAGAATGTTCCTAGAATTAGGAGCATTAAAGGTGCTTCTGGTGACATGCCATTGGACGCTGGGGAAAGGTGATCCCTATTATAAAGTATCGGAGAACTTGGCTGAATTATGTTGTGCTGTTGGGAAGAAAGTAGAACTTGTAAGTGGTGATGAACTTGGATATTTAGCTGAGGAGATTTCCAAGCAAAGTATGGAAGGTGACGTCTGGTATCTCCTTGCTGCTTATAGTAAAATGTGAGAGGAAAGAGATAAATTGAAGAGGGCACTGCTAAGCAAAAAAGGAAGCAGGACTTGATCTGGAAATTTCTCAGCCTGTCCAGATAGTATACTATAGAAATAGCCAAGAACATGGTACCACAAATGTTTGCTAATTTAAATTCATTATTTTTGAATTTAAATAGGACAAATGAGTCTTTATATACAGAGTGAAATTTTTCAGTTCGTTTTTGTACCTACTCATAAATAAGTAACTCGTGGATACAATCGACTATCTCAGCTGAAGCCAGGAACAGAGATGCGGTTGTTCAGGAACACTCTGTGGAGGGCCCTCTTGTCTGATGACTTAGGTCCCAGTGAATGGCATGAGAGGCTGACAAGGTTTTTGAGAATTTTATACCAGCAGAAACAGTACCAGTCTGGACTGGAAGGGACAAAACAAAAGTAAGGGAGAATGACTTAAAGGCCAGAGCCATGGATGCAGAAGCCTTGGCCAACAGGACCTCTTCAGGGTAGGGCCGCTGGCCTGGTGGCCCAACAGAGTAAGGCTGCCCCTGCAGCAGGCCCAGAGGAAACACCTTCACACCATGGAGGATTATTCTCAGGTCTTAAAATCTAATGGAACTTGCCCTCCTAGGTTTTTGACTTACTTGGGACCCAATTTCTCCCTTTTGGAATGGAAGTATTTGTCCTATACCTAGATATTGTATTTTGTAAGCAGATAACTTGCTGTCTGATTTCACAGGTCCACCGACGGAGGGGAGTTTTGCCCCAGGGTGAGTCATATACTTGGAGTCTCCTCCTTAACTGATTTGGAGAGTGAAATTTGGGCCTTTGAGTTGATGATACATAGATGAGATTTTAGACTTAAAGTTGATGCTAGAATTGTGAAGACTTTTGAGGATGTTGGGATGGGGCAAATGTATTTTTCATGTGGGAAGGACATGAATTTTGGTGGGCCAAGGAGGACTATTATGGATTGACTGTGTCCCCCCAGAAAGCTATGTTGAAGTCGTAACTCCCAGTACCTCGGAATGTGATGATATTTGAAAATAAGGTCATTGCAGATGAAATTAGTTAGGGTAAGCTAAAGTCATACTGAAGTAGAGTGTGTCCTTACTCCAATGACTGGTGTCCTTGTGAGAAATGGAGGAGACACCTAGAGACAGACACACCCAGTGGGAACATAGCCACGTGAGGACAAGGAAGAGACTGGAGTGATGTATCCACAAGCCAAGGAACACCAAGGATTTCTGGTAAATGCCAGAGGCTGGAAGACACAAGGAAGGATTCTCTGCTGTTGGTTTCAGAAAGTACGTGGCCTTGTCATCATCTTGATTTCAGACTTCTAGCTTCCAAAACTGTGGGACAATACATTTATTTTGCATTAATCCATGCAGTTTGGCACTTTTTATAGCCACCCTAGGAAACTGATACAGATTCTGATATACCTAATTTGAATACTTAATCATTTGTACAAAAATGTGTGACTAACTTCATATTAAAAATTTTTCCTTTAAATATGCTCTGTCCTGGCTTTCCATATATCAATACTTTCATTATTTTTTAATTTAAATAGGACAAATGAGTCTTTATATACAGAGTGAAATTTTCCAGTTTGTTTTTGTACCTATTCATGAGTATCTTTAGCTAGGCAACGAATGTTTGTTATGTCCTGCATGGTAGTTGTTTGAAAACTTAGGTGTTTTCATAAAGATGACAATGTTAATTTTTTTAAGTTGAATGTTATATGAAATGCAGAAATGATAAAGGGGTGCCTAAGCCATTCAGGTGGCCTACCTTTTTAAGAAAATGGCAATTTTCGTATAAGAATGTATAAAATTCTTATTGAGTCATTAGTTATAAATTTATTTTACCTTGATTTTTTCCCTTGAAATACCAATGTTTCTAACCATTGCTTTATTTTTTACTGGGTCTGTCTTCTTTATCCAGTTGTCGTGTTTTGGGAACAAGTGTAGCACAGTGGCAATGAAGATGTTTCTTTTGTGGGAAACTGGTGCTCCCGGGGGACCTGAGGCAGGATCCATGCTTTCAGCCAACAGAGCCCTCACCCACCCTAAGTGCTCAGGCAGCCTCTGGGGAAGGAAGAAGGATGACTAAAAGGAAGAAAGCCATTTTTCTTGCAGTTGTGGTGAAATTGCACTAATCCATTCATGCACTTTTATCCAGTCTCCCCAGTCACGAAGAGAGCATAATTTCAGCATGATTGGTCAGAATAAAGACTTGTGCTGGAAATACCATCCTGTGTATGTGTTAAACACAGTTTAGCTTTACAGAGTTTTCACCTCTACTTCTCAATGCAAGGACTGTCTTTCACAATTGGCATTATCACCCCAGAACTTTTCTTTTAAAGAAAAGATGACCAGGTCTATTCCAGAAACTTCTTTTGTTATTCACGGCAGTGCTCCAGTGAAATTGGGTCTAGTGGTATTGTTGGAATGAATGTAACTCCTGTTGAATCTGAAAGCACAGCATAAAGTGAAAACTGCTGAACAAATGCTAAGTACAGAAACTCTTCTGTTTACGAACTCTTTTGTTTTCAACAGGCTATCTCCGCATCTATTTTGATTCTCTTAATTGAAAGTGACATGGTACCAAAAATTACTATCTTCACCTTTGGGTATTGGGCTGAGTTGCGATTTTGTTCCTCATCTGGAGGGATGCTGCTTGCTTGGCCCCATCCCCCGTTACTGACTCAGTGGGACTTGTGGGAACGGGGTGGGGACCAAAAATTTTTATTTCTATCCAATTCCCAGGAGATGGTAAATGCTGCTGGTTGGGGACCTCACCTTGAGAGCCACTGCTTAGCAAATAGCAGTCTTGGCCGACTCTCACGCTGAACGTTTGAAAGAGATTTCTGTAGTCATTTTGGCTTTACTTGCTTTGAAGTTTACACTAGAGGGCAGTGTGATTACAGCTGCTGGGATGCTGAGCAGATAAACTTCATACCAAATCCAGCGCAAGGTTTCCTGACCAGCCTAATAAACTCCTGCTTCTGCCCAGGTTTTGTGTTTTGTTTATTGGTGTTTCATGTAGGAATTTGTAGGTAAGAAAGATTCTGCTGCTAAAAATAAGTCTAAAGGCTGCTCTCTCCTGTCTCTTTATTTTAAAGTGTATCTGTTAGCTGGAGAGCTGAGGCGTCTGGGTGTGAGATTTTATTTCCTATTATTTAGAAAACTTTAGAGTTGAGAAATAAATTTGGTCTTTGGCCGGGCACGGTGGCTCATGCCTGTAATCCTAGCACTCTGGGAGGCCGAGGCAGAAGGATTGCTTGAGCCCAGGAGTTTGAGGTTGCAGTGAGCTAGGCTGATGCCACAGCACTCTACTCAGGGCAACAGAGCAAGATTCTGTCTCTAAATAAATAAATAAAATAAAACAAAATAAATTTGGTCTTTGAGCCTACTGTTTCTAAACATGTTTTCAATGACCCCGTTTCTATTAATAATAGAAATAGGATTTGAGACTAAATAAATCTGGAAACACTGAGTTAAAGTTATACAGGCTTCTTTTACTGGAATGTTCTTCAGAGGCTCTATTTGTACGCTGGGAGGAGGATGCAGTATGCAGGACCACTGTGGGAAGAATGCCTTTTGGGTATTTTGAATAGGAAACGCCTACCTGGTCCTAATTCTTCATCTTTTACAAAAGGAATTAGAGACTAGAAGAGAAAATGGCTCTGGGTAGTGACAGGATCTGTCTTGTCAAGGGATTTTCCACAGGACGAAAATGTTATTACCTGCGGGACTGCATGCAGTGACAGCACCCAGGAGAGTCAAGTGCATTCCTCTTCCGGCCTGGGCTCCTCCTGTTCCCTCTGGTGGAACAGCTTACCCCAGGCACCTGCAGGCCGGGCCTCATTACTGCTTATAGATTGTGCTCAGGTTCCAGCGCATCGGAGTGGACTTCCCTCAGACCGCCCCGTCCAAAACGGCCCTCCTTCACTCACTCTCTATTTCCTGGCCTTACTTTATCACCACCTGCTATTATTTTTTGTTTCTTTCTTCCCTCTAAACTATTAATAGAAGAGCCACAAGGTACTTTGTCCATCTTGGTGTCTGCTATATTCCTAGTGCTTTGTAGGTACTCAATTAACATCTATTGAATGATTTAATGCCATCAAAGTATATAACATCAGATTGATTATTGTATCAGAGTTCTCCAGAGAAATGGAACCAATATGTTTATATATAAATATATATAGCACATTATATATAAATAATGTTAAATGTGTTAAAATGTTAAAAACTGGTGTCTTTGGCCGGGCACGGTGGCTCACGCCTGTAATCCTAGCACTCTGGGAGGCCGAGGCAGAAGGATTGCTTGAGCCCAGGAGTTTGAGGTTGCTGTGAGCTAGGATGATGCCACAGCACTCACTCTAGCCCAGGCAACACAGTGAGACTCTGTCTCAAAAAAAACAAAAAAAAAAAACTGGTGTCTTTGTAAAATGGTTCTAACAGTACCCAGATAATCTCAAGGTTATATGAATTTATAGAAAAATTTCCACTTACATTTCTGGGATAAAACATACAATATCTGACACTTTCTCATAATTGCTTAAAGGTAATGGTACTTTGTTTTTATATACTCTGGTCATGTTAGAGAATATCCTACCAGGCTTCAGGAAGTTTGAATTTAAATACTATTAAGATAATGGATATTTGTGTTTACCCAAAGGCTTCTCAGAGAAGGAATGCTATGCTGGGTTTGACTGTAATTAAGATAACTGCCTTGGAGAATACTGGCTGCCTTTTATTTTCCACTCTCCGGATCTCACAGGAATGCTTCTAACTGGCAGACTGACCTGCAACCGTACAGGGAAGGGAATTCAGGCAAACGTCATCCTAGGTTTCTTCCATGATGGAAGGAGGAGCCCCTGGCAGGTGCTGGTGGTGTGTAATGCTGAGTTGCAGCAGACAATAAAGCACAGGACCTTCGAAGAGGTTTTCGAAGTCCACTAACTTACCATAAGGTCCCCCTTTCTTTCTCCTGCTGAGTGTCCCAGGGTTTCATCTTTTCTCCAGGGACCATAAGGCCCTCCTCCTTTGCTGACCCTAGGTAATGGGGTGGGGAGTGGAAGGGTGTATGTGTGTGTGTGTATGTAGTCTTAGATATAAAAGAGAGCCTGAAAATAAATGTGATGTATTAAATACTCGCCTTCTGGGATTCTTGGGCAGGACTCAATCCTGTCTGCACTGAGAGAGAAAAGTGTTTGAGAAATGCATTTACACTTACTCACTAGTAACAATCAACTAGTCTTCTGAGTAATGTCACTTTGAGGGAAGGTTAGAGATAATGGAAAACGATGCTTATCGGAAGAGAGTGAGTGACCTTGGGTGCAATTCCAGCTGTCAGTGGGAGGATGACCTTCCAGATCACACTGCATTGGCTGCCATCCACTCTGCCCTTGCACAAGGTGGGCCCAGATGAAGATAGCCTTTTTTGGAGACTCATTAGATGATGTGTCCTCTTCCTTGAGGTAAAGTAAATACTGTTCCAATTTATATCCATCAAGCTTTTGCTTAAACAGAGTAGGTGGCAATGACAATCAGAAACTGGATTACATCCATAAGGAACAATGCTGACAAGGAGAAAAATTTGCCAATGGTTGAATTAATGTTGACTACTTCCCATCTACTTTGACCTCACAGAAAGTGGGGAGATGCTCTTTTCTGTGGGATGCTTCTGGGGTTTTCTAGGTCTTTCTCATGTAAATAATTGATGAGATGACTTTCTGGCTGAGTCACTGTGAGCCTTACTGGGGTCACTCATTTTCTGTGCTCCAGGAAGCCCACGTTCTCCTTTCTCCTGTTACGTTTCTGTCTGGTCTGACCACGTGTTTTTTGTACAACTCCAAGCCTGGACTTCCAGGCTCTTCTTCTCCATGCTTTTCAGACAACTAGGGTTATTTCTTCTGTCTCAGAGATGCTGAAATTCCTTTGTCTTTTCTCAGCACTTGGTCTGCTCTAGGCCTCCCACTCTCTGAATTTGCTGTGAGAAAGTCAGGAATAAACCTCATAGAAGAAACATAATCTCCCACCTGGTGGGGATGGAAGAGGAGAACAGTCTCGGAGAGAGGAGGTGATGAATAGGAAAAACCGTAGAAATGGAGGCAGATGGTACTGAGGGAGAAGGGAGAGGGAATCAGTTGCCACAACTAACAAAGGGAGCAGTTATGCTGCTAGTCTGCTTCAGGTTCCCGAGTCCACATACAAGTTTCACCGTTTTCTAGCCATGATCTTGTGCACTTAGATGTGGTAATTGCCATTGTCCTTGTTCCTCATTGCTGCCCCCTAACAACTATTCTCAACTCGTTGGGTGAAAATGAAAATGTTTATTTATTTGAAACTCATTCCACTAGACCCTTCCTCATATCCACCGATCTCCTGGTCTCTTCCTCAGTCATCAAACTCTCTGGCATCAGTTCCTCATCGAGGTCTTGCCATTATCTTGCAGTCCTTCAACATCCGCGTGGGAGGCATCTTGTCCTTCCAGTCCCTCAATCTCCTCATTTCCAAAGACTTTTCTTTTCCAAATTCTCGTGGGCAGTTCCCGTTCTCCCTCTAATATAAGGAATTTAGTCCCCTGGCTCTGTTTACAGCCATTTCTCCTGCTACTTGATTAACTGCTTCCATTGTACCATCCTTCAGTGTCATCAAGATACCTCCATCCTTCTTCCAGTCTCCCAGCTTTCTTTCTCCTTCTTCACTTCCCTTATTATTTCTACAACAATCACACCAATGCCCAAAACTCTACTGTCTGTTCATGTTTTGGTCATATCTGTGTGGAAAAACCCAATTCTAGGAAAAATCTTTTATCTGCTTTGTTTCTGCTTGCTACAGAAAATCACACAACAAAACAGAACAATTTCGTTTTAAGTTCACAATCTCTAACCTCAAGTGGGATTGAACAGTGCAAGGTACTCCTGTGAGGTTTCTCTACAGGTTGACTGGTTCTTCCACTCTCTACCTTGGCAGTTTGATACTTTCTCTGTATTTCTCAATTTTCTAACTCCCCCAATACCCCCTCATGCTCAAGACTATAACCTACGGCACAGAGAAAAAGGAAGCCATCAAATGCAATCTCCCTCATGCTCCCAGCAATGTGCAAAATCCTCTACCTCTGCCTCCCTTGCCTCTCAGCTCTGTGATACTGGAGAGCTGTCTCTTCTCTCTGGGGCCAGTCCCTTCATTGGGACATGGTGTTCCTGCTCCTTCTCCCTTCTGAGAACATTTACACTACTGTTCTTTTTTTTTTTTTTAAACATTTCACTTCTTTTACTTAAATTGATATTTCTCATTGAAAAATTTATTCAGCATCTTCATTTTAGAAAGCCCTCTCTTGTCCCCCAAATCTTCTCCAATGACAGCCTGAGATCTCTCCTCTCCATTACAGAAAAACTTCTTGAACAAGTTTTCTCTGTTGACTGTTTCTGTCTCCTCTCCTCCCTCTCATCTTTTAACTCACCTGAAAGTATCCTGTCCCCTAAATGGAAACATCTCTTGCTAAAGTGAAAAATGACCTTCATGTTTGTAAATCCAGTGAAATATTTCAGCAGCCCATTCCTTGACTTCTCAGCGTCATTTGACACTACTGACCACTGCTTCAAATGCCTTCTTCCCTTGACAGCTGTGGTAGCCAAAATCCTTTTAGCTTTCATCTGTTGCCTCTGGCCTCTCCTGTGCATGCACTGTGCATACTCATTCTTCTCTAAGGAAGCCATAATTGGAGGTCTTCAAAGGTCCATCCTTGGCTCTCTTCTCCTTATACTTTCCTTTTAGGCAGTTTCATCACTGTTCCTGGCTTCATTTCGTCTATATGGTACTGACGCATTTGTATGTTCAGCAGAGACATCTCTTCTAGATCCCAGACCCTATATGTCAGTTGATATATGACATCAGCATATTCAAACCTAGCTCACGATCTTCTCCAACAAATCCAGTCCTCTTCCAGTGTTCTCTATCAGAATACTGGTATCACCAAGTCTAGAAATTCCTCCTCCTATAACTGCATATTTGATTCTTCCCCATGTTCTATCAATTTTACTTTATATAGTTCTCAGATATGTTCTTTCCATGTCTACTTCTAATATCTTGTTATCATCAGCACAATTATCTTTGGTCTGGATTAATACCTAATAACTCTTCTCTCCGTAAGTTCTGGCTCTCCTTCTAATTCATTCTCCACCTGTGGCCAGAGTGATCTTTTCCAAAGGCAAAAATAATTATAATTTTTTACTTAAAAATCATGCAACAGCTTTCTTCCCTACCATGGCCTACAAGATCTCATACATTCTGCCCCTTCCTCCTTGCCACAGTGCCATCTTTTTTCTCTTTCTCTCCCTTTTTTTTTTTTGGTGGTGGTAGCTGGCCTGTGGGCCCAACACTGCTCCCCCACCCCTGCTGCAGTGCCATCTTGAAGCACATTTTCCCTCATGCCAGCTTTTTGCCACAGTGGCCATCTTTCAGTTCCTCAAGAACACCATGCTTCCCTCTGCCACAGAGCTTTTGCTATTCCATCCGACAGTGTATTTTCCCTCACCTTTTACCCCAGGTGTATACTTTTCATTCTTCAGCTCTTAGCTCAGGTGTCATTTTCCCTAAGATTATCTTCCAGTCCAGGTCAGGCTCTTTTGTCCTCTCCTAGACAGTCTGCTCACAGAGAGTGTTTCTTAGCTGGTGATTGCACACTTATTATTGTGCCTCTTAGATTCACAACCAAGTTCCCCATTAGGCTGTGTGCTCCATGGCCCACCAAGGATCAAGTCTGTTATGGTTGCTTGTAAGTATCTCCCCAGTGCCTAGAAAAGGGTGTGGCAGAGTAGGGACTTAATAAATATTTTTTAAATAAATGAAAATGTACTGAGTCCCAATTGTCTCATTTTATAAAATAGAGACCGTAATATAAGCCTCATAGGAATTCTGCGAAGATGAAATGAGACACGTATGTATACAGAACCTAGCGTGGTATCTGGTATTTGGTTGTTGTTCAACATAGTTTTCATTCCTTTTCTTCCGTTCTCCTTTTTCTTCTTCCATTTTATAACTGGCAACTATTTACCTGCCTTCATTAGTAGGAAGTGTGTGAGTGTCCCGTGGTCCGGAACCCGGTAGATGAAAATAACGAGTAGAGGTCTGGGGAGGGGTAAAGGGCTTATCCCTAAATCCCGGAGTGTTCAGGGGGCTCCCTCAGGCTGTGTTTCTCCAGACTGTGCCCCACTTTCATTATGTCCAAAGTAGGTGCTTCTGCCAGGGGGAAGTGACAGGGAGGGCATCTGTTCAGAATTCGTCATAGCCCTTTATTGTTAGAAGGATGGGCCAGGGTCTGGGGTTGTGGAAGAGGGCTGAGGTTTCCACAAATTGTCAGAGGAAGCCTTGGTGTGGAGCCCCCTTCTTGGCTCTGTGCCCAGCCATTGGAGCTGATCGTCAGCCTCGGCTCTGAGAGCTGCTGGGGAGGCTCCTGGACCTTGAATCCTGCCTCTCAAATGCTCAAACATACACACTCCTCCAAGTCTATCTTTATTCCAGTATTTGAGTGACTGTCCTAGCTTATAAATTTATGTGCCTACTTCATCCCTTGTTCCTGTCATGCAGGCCATTTAGCCAAGACTGCAATGGGTAGCTTTTAGCATCATATTCACTTGGGGAACTTGACAAAAATATAATTGCCTGGATATTCCTAGAGCTTCTGATTTAATAGGTCGGGTTGGAAGCTCAGGTATCCACATGGTTAACAGGCACTGGCTGTACTGATGGAGTGGTCACAGTTTGATGCGGTAGACCTTGTTTCTAATCCTTTGCAAAGTTTGCAAAGTAAGTATTGTCTCCATTTGGTGGCGGAGAAAGCAGAAACTCAGACTTACAATGGCTTGTCCAAGATCCTGTGGTTAAGAATCAAGGTTTTTAAGGATTCAAAGCCTTTCTTCTTTTTCTTCTAACTGCTGGGTTGGAGCATGACACTCTCAGTCCTTGTCTCATTTCTTTCAGGTTGTTCCACGATCTTGTTTACTTCCTCCTCTTTCCTTGCCGGCTACTCTCAAAGGTCAAATCTACGCAATGTATGACATCTAAAATGGTTGAGTATCATTAAATGGTTACTTATTTCCCCAAGCGATAGTAAGTGGAGCATGAATTCTTGAAATCAGTTCAATGGATCTTTGAACTGTTTAGGCCAGCAAATGCTGTTTAGCTCAAAGTGATCCTGTACTATTTACTGCTGGTGACATCTACTGAAAGAAGTTGGGATTGTCAAGCTTCTAGTGATAGGGTGTGCTTCATTCTCATCTGTAAAAGTTCCTAACCGGCAAGTTCAGAGGTAGGGGAGAAAAATCTGCACTGACAGCCCGGAGACTCCTTAGCCCCTTCCCTCGGAGCACATGATCCAGCCTGGGTTTTGGAGGTTGCTTCAAAGATGTTTTGCCTTCGTCATAGCACCTAATAGTATATAATTCTGAGTAAATGTAGCACCCTCTCTCCAATCTGGGGCCAATTATAACAATCAATGAAATTTTAATTATCATTCCCCTTATACAAAGGACTCCCTCTATAGCAGACCTAATGAAGAGTAGAAATAAGAATTCCACACAAATTACTATTTTGCCATTGAATTTTCTGTTCTGATATAATTTTTTCCTTTCCTTTGGAAGGAATAATGTTCCATGTTTTATTTTATCTTATTTTAGAGCTGATTCATTCTCATCCCTTCTTTGCCTCTATCTGTTGTACCATGAGTAGGTCTAACTGGTGAAACTTATAAACACAGTTCATTACTTTGCATCTTTATTTCCTGGGTTTGCCAAATAAGATACTAATCCTTCGATATCTACAATAGCCATCAGTAACACACAAAGTTGGTACACCAAAACTCCATTTACCATGGAGTTCTGGTCACATACAGTAAGTTCAAAACAACATACAGATGCCAACAAAGCCCAGGCCTGCTGGCAGTTGGCAGTAGAGCTAATCTTTTTGCTGAGAAACAGAGAAGAGTATTAAGAAGAAATGAGGTGAACACAAAAATCTGTGCAGTATGCAATCCTAATACAAACAGCTGGGCCAATAGACTATATTTATAACCAATAATAACACAAACACTGTTCATGGCTTTTTGACTTTTAGAATTGCTCTATTGTCAAATCATGAAAGGCCTGTCAGCAGTTACAGAAGGGAATAAAATGTTATCAACCCAGATATGGTGAAAACAAGAGACAACAGAAATTGAGAACTGTAAGAGGAGAAGAGAGATGAAGAGGATTGGATTCCAGTATCCTCATTTAGAAGGTGGGAAGGAAAACGATAACGTCTGAGTAGAACAAGAGATAAAGAAGATGGTAAATGATTTAACAAGACATGATTGACAGAGGAACTCAAAACAGCGATATGCCTCTATTAGGGAGTCACAATTTAAGTTATCTAAATCTTTAACCATAGTAGCCGTAAATAAATGGATGATTTTGAAAACAGATAGATCAAGAAAAAGGGTCTGAGTGTATTGTCTAGAGATGGAGTGATATTTCCTAAGTTAAACCCAGGAACAGAAATTGTTAAGAGCATTGCCAGTGGTTTCCTTAAGAGGGGAACTGGGGCTGAGGGGGAAGGGCAGGAGAGAGGAGGGTTGCCTTTCCTTAGATGCTTTTATATCTCCTTTGATTTATTTGCTTTGAGAAAACGTGAAAAAAAATATATTTAAAAATGGATGATACTTTATCAGAGTATCACTGATGCACACTGATAAATTATGAAAAATGAACTTTCTCCCAGCACCATAACACCCCATCCAGGACTGGTCGAGCAGAGTGGCTCTACATCTGGAGAAACCAGCGTGTGAAGGAGCAACTAGAAAGATGACTTACCTCAGTTGCTTCTTGCAGCAGGTGAGTAAAGTGCGGCTGGGCTTACATTTGTGGTCTTGAAAGCAAGAAGAGGCTTTACATAAAGGGACAGCGGTGGCTAGCAACACAGGAATTGAGAAGGTGAGCCTGGACTTCCGTGCTCCACTCCACCAGGACATAAGGACAAGCCACAGTCAACCACAGTCTCAACCTTCTGGTAAACAGGGCAGACTGGACAGATAGCACCTGCCACCAACCTCGATTGAGCAATGAAGCACACGGCAGTCTTCAGCAGAGGAGAGGGAGGGACCAAGTTGGAGTTCCATTACTACAGATTTATGAAACCTCCACCTTGGCGCTGGGAGAGACTTGTTATGCTTGTATGAAAAATGAATCACTGCTATCATATCAACAACTTCTTGAAAGCTAAGTTTTCAGATTTTCTCAGTATCTAACTTTGTTGGTGACACAGGACTGCTCATATTTCTGCTATTTCCCTAGTTTCCTAATTTAGTCTCATGCTATGGGTCTTTTCCAAAGAAGTCACAACTTTCTTCCTGGTACATCTCATTGGGAAGCATGTTTAAGGGTCCACACCCTCCTTTTTTCCCTGTGGCATTTGACCTTAATTCCTATATTCAAAGTTAGTTGCATTGTTTGCCTCCTTATCATTTTCTTGGATAAAGTCTCCCTGTCCGCAGGATCTCAAAAGCAATTTATTCTCATAGGATCGAGGATCAGACGTCTGCCTTCCTTTGTTGCAATTATTCATCACTGCCTTATTTTTCCTGTTGGATCACTTACAACCTGTTCTGGAACCACCTCCTTTGAGACGTTTCCAGCTGGTGTCAGGCCAGCATTCTTCTCTCTGTCTGTGGGCGTAGCTCCCAGAGCCAGGCGTGAGTCAGTCTACACCCTCAATTGTACATACTGGCCCCAAAGCCCACATACATTCTCACATCAGGTCAGTAGTCCTCATAATCATTCTGAGAGGTAGGAAAGGGAAAAGAGGTTCATGAAGGAAACGTAAAGAAATGACATTGTTGCCCAAGATTCTCATTGTGGGTGTAGTAGAAAGGAACAGAGTGTGGGGTTCCACACTCCCAGGCTACGCTTTGGGTCGTTTTAGCTTGCTCTCACCCCTCACGATTCCCCTTATCTTTCTCGGTCACCCTGACTGTGGGAGAGAAACTCAAACTTGAATCCCTCAAAAATAGTATCTATGGACGGTCAGATTTCCCGGTATTTTTTCATCCTCCCCAACCTTTATTTATTTATTTATTTATTTATTTATTTGT
>NW_012142745.1:9441345-9448426 GCF_000956105.1 Propithecus coquereli
TTGTATTATCTCTTTTTTTAACTTCAATCAGACATTTGTTAAACTGATGGCTCTCAACAGAAGCACTGTTGTAAATTTGGGTGGGAAAATTCTTTATCTTGTGAGACTACTCCTTGAATTATGGGACATTTTACATTATTGGTCCCCAGACACTAAATGTTGACATGGAGATGAAAGTGGCTTCATGTTTTTCCAAATTCTCCATAAAGTAAGAGCTCTGCTTGAGAACTACTGTGAGAAATCGTCCCTCTTTTATCTACGTCTTTCTACTTTTCATATTTTTAATCTCTTTGTCTCTCTGTGTGGAATTCTGAGTAATTTATTAAGCTCCGTTTTCTGTCACTAGTTTTCTCTTCGTCTATGTCTAATAATCTGTTTAACCTGTACATTGAGTTTTTATGTTCACTTGTTTGATTTTTGTGTTTTTAGAAGTTCTAGAAATTTGGTTCCTTTGCAGATTTTCTTGGTCATCATTGATAGTCTTGTGTTCTTTTGTTATATTTACATTATCTTCTTTTGTTTCTTTAAACGTATTAATCATTTTATATTTCATTAAACCCAACATGTCATTGACTATAAGAAACATCACTCTTTTATGCGTCACTAAGAAAGGTATAAGGATCTCTCTGTGACAGATAAGTGTTCTCGCAGTCTCCCTCTATACAGTAACATTTTTTTCTTCTTCATTCAATATATTGAATATGGTGACGCCGTAGCAACCTCGCCAGCCAGCACCGTCTGTAGCCGTCTCTGTCGTGCAAAGGGACATTCTGGGTCCCTCCCACTCCACGTGGGGTCTGGGGGTGCTTGGGGTCACTCCTCATATCAACTTATTTCTCTATCTCTGTTTTTCTTTCTCTTTTTCTCCCCATATTCTACTGAGTTAGAAGGCATTCATACTCTCTTGTATGTCAAACCTGAGTTTTTTTAATCTATGAAGCCTGGTTCTCAATATGTAAACGGGAGCTTGAAAATTTTAGAAAATTTTCTTTTAAAACTTAACTGTTTTATTAAGCCATTTTTTTCCCAGTAAGGATATAGATGAGAAATAACTCTAGATTCTTTTGTGGATACTGGAATAAATAGCAACAAGGAAGTAGCCATTTGTCATGTGTCCTCTGTCACTCCATCACCCTCCTCCTCAAGATGGTACATAAGGGCCTCCCCCAGCAGAAGGAGGCATCAGACCTCCCTCACCTCTCCTGTGTCCTCCCTCCTCACTTCTCCTGAGTCCTCTCTACTGACACCATGGGTTGCTGTGGCTGTGGTGGCTGCGGTGGTGGCTGCGGTGGCGGCAGCGGCGGTGGCTGCGGCGGCTGCTCCAGCTGCAGGTGCTACCGGGTGGGCTGCTGCTCCAGCTGCTGCCCCTGCTGCCGCGGCTGCTGCGGGGGGTGCTGCAGCACGCCCGTGATCTGCTGCTGCCGCCGCTCCTGCGGCTCGTGTGGCTGCGGCGGTGGCTGCGGGAAGGGCTGTTGCCAGCAGAAGTGCTGCTGCCAGCAGAGCTGCGGCTGCAAGAGGCAGTGCTGCTGCTAGTCGCTGCCTGGCTCTGCCTCTAGCCTAAGAGGTGCTGGGACCTGCTCTCTCCGGTTAATGACACTTTCCCCGTGCCCCTGTCTGCTTCTCTCCCAAACCTCCTTACTTGATATCATCTACTTGGTGTCCTGGGACTTACTACTTTGGACTCTGCATTCCTCTTTTTAAACCCAATAGTTTAAAACTCTTCTATTAAAAAAAAAAAAAATTGAAATAGGAAACGGCCATTACCAAAATGTAACGCCAGCCTAGTACCTACAGATCAGTCCACCTGGCTGAGCCCAGCGAAAGGGCTCATGATTCCGAGTGTTCTATGCGATGGGTGTTTGATGGCCGTCCAGCTTTGCATTTCCACCTCTCTGTGTGTATGGGCACCACCGCCCACCTTTTCCACTACTACTGTTTCCAGTCCCCACATCGCCACTTTCCTAATAAAACAAAGTCAACAACTCTGAGTGATTCCACTTTTATTCTTTCCTATCAACAGGGGCACCTGCAAGATTTCTTCCTACCTTCTTGAACAAGTTGAGTGATAAACGGGCAAGGACAACAATGCAAGCACAGGGCGACTGGGCAGGCCACCGCCTGGCCTTGGGGACCTGCCCTCCTGCCACCCTCATTTCTCCATCTCCTGAGATGGGCACTTCCCTCAGACATTCCACACCCACCGCCATGTGTCCCTCCCCTTCTAACAACCCTGTGGCCCAGCTGCTTACTTGTCAAAAGGGCCTCGTCTGCCTCTTCAGCTACAGCTTCCTCAAACCAAATCTGAATATTTCGCGTAAGTCACGGTCTAAATATAAACAAAAGGCAGTCCCAACAAGCTCGGACCATGACCTATTTTTTCTTCCCAGAAATGGTTATTCTCTTGCCTTGTCTGTATTCTTATTTCCACTCTCTGCCTGCGACCTGTTTCTGTGGTTGTTCCAGAGTTGTTCGGTGTACAAACCAAAGCTTTTAACGTATTTCTCCATAGGGTGTTCTTAAAGTCACGAAAACCCATTGTCTCTAACGAAGCAATCCTACCTTCCTGTCTTTACTCCACCTTACTTGTTTTCTTCTAACTTTATTAAAAGTGACAAAACTACAAAGTCCTGAAAATTGGTAGTCAACAGAACAAAGATGATTGTTAGTGTTTTTTCAAAGGAGATGTTTTCCTCTACTGCTGTGTTCCAAAGAAACTACGATCAGTCTGTTTAATAAATTACATAAAGATGCCACGTGGAACACCTTTCCCTGGGAGTGACTACAGTTGACTACTCACTCTTTTACTTGTATTGACTGTGAATACTCAGTGAGTGGACCAAATGTTTGTGACTATTGTTATTACATTAACAATGAAGCAAGCTCAGTTTTTTTACTAGTTAGTTATCAAATATGAACACAGGAACCAAGAGCGAGCTTACTTGACCTCCAAGAGCAAACAATTAATATGAATAACACATTCTGTGTCACTGTTAAGAATTATGGTCCTGGAGTCCTCTGAGCCTTTTTGGTTCTGGGGGCTGCCCAGTTCGTGAATTGTTTTGGTTTCCTTTTGCTTTGTTTTTAATTGCTGAAATAAATTCTGCTAAATTAAAATAAAAGACTTATGGTCCTATTAGACAATCTTTTTAGAGCCCTATGCTTTACTAGTCTAAGTACACATGGATATTTTGAAATCAAATACCTGTTTATTTAAACCAATGGTTCTCAAGAAGGAGGCTTCTGTCCGCTTGGGGTGCTTGGAAATTTGCGGAGATGGTTTTTGGTTGTCACCATGAAGAGGGCACCACTGGCATCTCTTGGTCAGGGATAAGGATGGTAGATCCTGTCATACATGGGACATTCCACACAACAGACTTGTTTTGTGACTTACATAATTTTCAAATATCCCTTGGGCATTTGAGTAAGTGAACTCCCATGTGTAATTACTGGAACCTATAATTAACTCCACTCTCTTTATTATATAAAGAGTATTTTTCACATTAGCTTAATTTACAGTGAAGTTTCTAGGAAAGTGACAGCTATGAAAATTAAGAGAACATTGCACTCTGGTTGGTTGGGAATTTCACCAAGCATGGTTCTTTAGAAAGGTTTGAGATCATAAAATAATTCTTACATATTTTCTCCTAGTACTTTTGTAGTTTCATTTTTTTACATCTGGATATTTGTTACTTTAGAAAGGTTTGAGGTTTTAAAATAATTCTTACCTGTTTTCCCCTAGTACTTTCATAGTTTGATAGAGTTACTTTAGCACTTTTGGGTCCAACTTATTTTTTCCTCTAAAAAATTGTTTTAGTCTCATTAAATAGTTTATCTTTTTCTTCCTTTTATGAGATGCTACCTTTATCATAGCCTAAAATCTCAAAAGACTTAAGGACTAATTCAGAATTTTCTATTGGTTCTATTGAACTGTCATACTCCTATGTTACTGTACTTAGAGTAGAATTTTAATATCTGCAAATAATTTCATTTTTCTACTTCTAAAAAGTATTTTTCTTTGTTCTTGTTAATTTTCCAAATAAAATTTAGAATCATCATTACTAGTTCTGAAAAAAAATGTGTTATATTTTCTCAGGGATAAGATTTAACTTATAAATATATTTAGGGGGCCTCATGTCTTTATGTATTTTTTTCTTTCTAACCAACAAGATAGGCTTTTCTATATATTTAGGGGTTAGTTTATAATCTTCAAAAATGTTTTCAAGCTTATTCATATGTCTTACACATTTATTAAATTATTAAATAGGGAAAATATAATCTTAAGTGTTTTATCATTTTTGTTCCACTGTAAATGGGATCTTTTCCTCTGATAATATTTTCTAATTGGTTGTTGTATGGTATGCTTATTTTCTACATAGTATCTCAGTTTTTAGTTGAGTCTCTTAGGTGTATACTTGTAGCCTCTGGAATAGTGATAATTTTGCCTCCTCCTTTCTAAGTTTTGACTTCTGATTTTTTTTTTTTTTTGCTTGTCTAATTGTGCTACCTAACACTCCAGTACAATAAGTTAAATAAGAAGAATAACGGTGGCAATTCTTTCCTTGATTTTGATGCAAAATAGGAATATTATTAGTTTTCTCCACTAAGTGAATGTATTGGCTACTAGGCTGAATTTTATTTTTAATCTAGCAAATGAATTTTGGGAATTGGAGAAAATATATTTGAGATACAAATCTTGAATCACCATTCTTTATTCCCAGTGTCAGACTGATCAATGTATCCTCTATTGAAGTTTCAAAGGGCAGACATGCTTAGATAACTTTCAGCAGAATCCATCAACAAATTAGCAAGACTCTTGAAAATTTTGACACATTTTATTTAGCACAATCTCTGCCATTTAAAAATTAAGTGTATTATAACCCCTCCCATCAGTGTTTTCTTATTTATGAAAACTTCTATGAATCTCTGGAATTCTTAAAAAGTTTTCCTATTTTAGACAGGAAAACCCAAGTGTCATTCTGCAGATACACAGGAGTGTCTGGAGCTATCCCTGAGGTAGAGATTTAACAACAAAGCTCGGCAAAGCATAAAATGAAAAATCGTCATGAAAAAATTAGGTGGTGACATTATCAAATCATAACTTGTAAATAATGCTATATTATCATAGCTGAAGAGGCGCCCTTAGAAATGGGACCAAACCTTGTAATTCTCTCAGAGAACTGTACTTAAACAGAAATACACTTACTCAAAGAGGAAAGAAAATGGCTCATGTAACAAAAATGTCCCATGTGTTGCCTGCTTTGGTAAGATCAAGCAAGTATCTGAGCCAAGCAACAGCATCAGTCCAGTCAGTATTTCTGCTCCCAAAAAGGGAACATCAACTCCAGGATGGCTGGAGTTTTCTCATGGTTTAATTCCATGCCATTTGCATGTCCTTGCAAGTGATTGAAACCGGAATTTTCCAGTTACTGCCATCCGCGGAGTCCCTGACGTGGGTTGTTTAATTGTGATGATGGGTTCTGTCAACTACATCCAGTTCAGCTGGGCACATAGATAACTGGTCTGAAACTGAGGTGTTACTGTAGTTTTGAAAAGGTTCATTTGGGATCCAGACTTGCAAAGCATGTCAATTTATGGCAAAACATATGCCATCCATCTCAAAACCCTGCATATTCATTCAGTGACTTTGAAAACCACTGCAGCAGTTGATGTTGTAAGGTTAGAGCTTTGTTGACATGGTGGTATTTCTTGGTTCCTCTGGGTGTGGCCCCTCTGGATGCTGACTTGCAGCAGGGCTCCGTACTTCCTTTCGGCATTTGGCTGAGTACATAATGTATATGCTTCTCATTAGGAAAATTCCAGCAATGACTGCAAAATAACTCCCATAAACTAAAAACTGGAGAAAAACAAATAATTAGCCACATATAAAATCTGATCATCTATGTCAATGATAATATATTAATGATGTTGTTGGTTTACTTGGATTATGGGGTAACTGGGACCCAGGACCTTAATAATGGGTTATTTAGATTGGACAGTATTCTCTTCTCCTGTGTTGTTATAGAAGAATCAAGTATGAATATGTAAGTAATGCAGTGGGGACTAAGGGTCTTGGCTTTGGAGCAGGTTGCTTGGGTTCAAATCCTAGCTACTGTCATCAGTAGTGAAAAAATAGTAAATCCCACTGATCTGTCTGTATGTCTGTGTTTGGAGGCTGGTACAATGCTATATACGATGTCTTCAAAAATAAATTTTAGGTAGTGAGGTTACTTCTTACGTGCCTTATCCAGGTAAATGTTGACCTAGTTGAAATTATTGTTCAAAACCTACTTGGTGTATTACAATACGATAATTAATGAATTGTGCATTTTTAAATTTGCTAACCAAAGAATTCGAGAAATTTAAATATTGCTAGTTGTAAGGTGGAGAAACCTTTGATGTTATCTAGTAATTCTACATTCCCACCAATTATATCAGTAGCAAAACACAAGTGTTGCAGCTTACCTGAATGCTGATTTGCAGGTTGAGCCCTCTCTGATCCACTACGATCACAGTCATGATGGTCTGAATCACCAAGGCAATGAAAGTGTTCATTCCAAACACCAGTGCGTAGCGTTCCACACTCAGATTGACTGCAATCTGAAATCTATCATTAAAAATCAAATAATCATCTTAACCATAATATACATGGAATTCTTATCTTTAAAAGATAGAAACTGAAAAGAAAGCAATGTTTTAACAGCACTTCTTGTCTAAATCTCCTCCAGTATAGACAAACGGGTAGAGCAAAAAAGGGAGTTAAAACTATCATTAAAGGCTGAATTAAAAGTAACATGGCAAAATTCCTCGTATCCAATTTAGTATTTCCCAGAAATTAAACATAAATGTTCTAAGTTCTCATAATTTGGAAACATCAGCTGTTATCTGAAAGATGCTCTTTTGCAGTGAGTTTTTATAAAAACGCAAGCACTACTCAATCTGAGGAATTTTTTGGAGTTATTCATTTTGTCACCAATTGTCTGCATTGACAGTTTCAAAGTTTGATAGGTGAATTATTCTTTGGAAGATCGAGACAATGACTGGTTGTATAATTTAATCAATTTATGATTAATTTATCTTTAAT
>NW_012142745.1:9448916-9449251 GCF_000956105.1 Propithecus coquereli
AGAAAAATAGATGCAAAGATTACAGGAAACTCTAAATCCCAGAAATAACTTTTAGAAAATGATTAAAAATTACTTGGTTCCATATATAATCACAATTACACGTTTCTTGTAATCTTTGCATCTACTTTTTTCAGTATCCAGCTTTTTATAACTTTCCTGAGAATATTGTGTGTCACAAAGTATGTGCCTAAATTACTCAAGCAACCACATGAAATTAGGGATGAAATCTAAACCTACATATTTAAAATCAGATCACATCACACCTTATTATGGCAATTGCTAGAAATAAAAAATCAAAACCTGGCAATATCATTGCTCTTGGTTTATAAACCTAC
>NW_012142745.1:9449727-9456952 GCF_000956105.1 Propithecus coquereli
TTTTTTTTTCTTTTGGCTTCTCTTTTCACTTCCTATACTTTTGGTCACTTAGTCATCACACTTTTAATTAGTGTCAACTATATACCAGGAGCTGTACTATGCACAGGAGCCGGAAAGGTTCCTAACCACAGCAGAGTGGGGAGAAATGATACCTTAACCCAACCATTTAACACAACATGCAGGGATCAAAGAGGATGGTGCAAATGGTCTGGGAGTACAGGTGGCCTCCCTATTTGCCTTACGTTTATCATTTTTTATTGTAAGTTTTTTTCAGTGATAGGTACAAAATGAGTGACCTTGAGTAGTCAGTATTAGTCTTTATCATTAATCTTTACTAATCTTAATCTTATTTCTAATCTCCACTTATGGTCTTCAGGATACGACCTAATTTACTTGAGGCTTTGGGTGAAAAGGCCGATATGGACTCATAGAGTTTAAGAGGTTAAATAATTGACAGCAATTAGGGTCAGTCATTATGGTTCTCTTTGACAAAATGAAAGGTATTTAGGTTTCAAATAATTGTACTGACATTTGATTAATTAACTTTCCCACATGTGATCTAGGAAAGAACCATGACTACAAAAGGTCGGCGGGGGGGGCAAAACTATGTCCCCCTCTAGAATTTGGAACGTAAGGACAATACCTTCAGTGAACCAAATTCTAGCACAGTTCTGGTTTCCAGGAGTTAAACTGAAGCCTCCCACAAAGGAGATAATAATAAAATGCTGGCCACATGGGTCTTCTGAAACTTTTTGTAAATGAGGGTGTGGAAAATTCCCACTTCCTAGAAAATATCTTCAAAGTCTCATTTGACATTTAAGCTTCCACTTACTAGGATGTAAATATTTATTGTAGAATAAACTTCAAAGGCAGATTTCTCTCTGATATCAGAATCCTGACTCTCACATCTCTTCCCCACCACATTTCAATCTCACAAGAAAGGTGCTTTTGAAAATTGTTGATGAATAGCCTAGAATTATTAAAGGTGTTAGCTAGATCAAGTCCTTTATTAACAAGACTCTCTAAGTGAGAAGTTGGAAGCCTTAATTTATTTTATAAAATAATAAAAACTCCTTACTTATATACATTTTTCCTTTTGATATTAAAAATAGTCCTGAAAGAATAGGGCATATTATTAGCATTTGTCCTAATGATAAAATGGAATCTTAGGGATTCAACTAGAATTTGACTGGTGCTAAGCCTTGAGCTCTTGAGTTACTTGTTGTAACTGTCACACATTAAATAGAAGGTCATGGTACTCTTATTTTTCCAGTGCCTTTCATTCTTGAAAAAGACTATTATGCAATCTGAACAGAGCTCATTTACCACCATGGAGAAGTTCAGTACCTGAGAAATGACCGGAAGAGGGTAGCCTATCAAAACAAGATAAAATGACGTTTATTTACCTCCAAATGTTGCAACAGCTTCTACTGCCCCATTATAGATCAAAGAATCTTGGGACGGTGCCTTGTAATCCCACAGGATTTGAACATAATTTAAAACCTGGTTGAAACCTGCTGTGGAAAAAGCCCACCACAGGGACCAGTAAAAAAGATGCTTTGAGGAGTAGCACTCCTTCAAATCTTGGAACCACTGCACGAAAACTCTCAAAGTCATATTTTTTGGCTTTGGGCTGCTCAGCTGGTCGTCATTCACGTTCCCTGAAGCGGCAGGCACTTCCGAAGTGGATTTCCCCTTTACGCAGCCTCGTGCGTCCCCTTTGTGAGGTTCTGCTGACACCGCACTAATGCTCGGTGACTTCTTTATTTCTCTGCTGGGTTTTGCATGAAAAAACATGCTTTTCTTGGGCATTGGTAGAAAAAGTGAGAAAATGAAGGCCACAGAGACAGAGGCCAAGGATATGACATTGAGGTAAAAGTACGACAGGTTTGCCAGGGATACCAAGAGTTGGGCCAGCACGGAGGCTGCTGTGTAGGCCACCAGTGTGACGCTCCGGCAGTAGCTGCTCACTTTCTGATAGTGCTCTGGGCTGACCACGCTGTATATGTAGGCGTAGTAGGCCACCTCGGTGGCGGTGACCATACCGTAGAAGAACTCGACAACCTGCATGGTCATGACTCCTTGGCCAAACAAGAGCAGCAGCCAGGTAATGATGAAGCTAATCCCTTGTAAGACGATAACGGGCTTGTAGCGGACGTAATCGGTGAGGACAAACACAGGGAGCAGCAGCACCAGGTAAGAGTACGTCCAAACGGGAAAGATCTCATTCGTGATCTGTGAAATTGATGGAAATTATGGAAAAACGTAATTGGAAAACTGATTATCAAGGAAATCACTAAGAAAAGATAGTTCCTTCCCCACTGGGGAAAAAAACCAACCAATTTATAGACTTAAAGTATGTATCAATATGTATCCCAGTAGAAGAAGAATATATTGGGCTTAACGTGCAATCTGAATAGATATTAAGTTTAAATAGTATTATAGTTCAGTAAATTTGTTAAAAACTGTTCAGACACTTCTGGGTTTTTCAGGTGTGTAAAAAATATTATTCCCTTCTTGTTCAAAGATTAACATTACATAAACAAGCTACAACGTTAAAAGAATCTGACAGCCTTTATCTTTATTTGATGCATCACTATGTCAGAAATTTCAGCCCTTCCGAAGTCTGGAAAGGTACATGCAAGTAGGAAAAGAGTAAATAACTTTGCAGAATTACACAGTGGGAACAAGGAATGCATTTCATTTCCTTCCTGGAAAAATTTGCTGGGCTCCCAATCCTTTCCCCCCATAATTCTACTGACTTGTGTGTGCTTTCACAATTCTGGCCTCAATATAACATGGGTAAACTCATGGATTTAGTAAGAAATGCACGGGACTTCAGTTTTCATAGAAAGAAAGGACTGAAGAAGTTGTTGATCTGTGGGGCATGACAGGTGAGCCCAGCGGCCTCCCAAATCACAGTACTCGCACTTCCCGTTGACACCGGGGTCCCAAGGCTGCCGGGCAAAGCAGGGGGCACAGAACACAGGCCAGTGTGACTAAGCTGTGCCTTGGAGGGAGGGTCTATTAACTGGTCTTCGGTGGTTACAGAAGCAGACCCAGGTGGGTTCACTGAGCTGATGGATTCTGGACGTACATCCGTCCTTTGCTGTGTTGACTGTGACATGCTTCAACCTGAGAAACTGAAACAGAGTCGTCCCTGCGTGATTTTACACCACAGAACAAGCTTGCCTTTCTGTCCTTACCACCTCACCATCAAATAAAGCAGTACCAACGAGGCTCCCAGGTGAAGCCACACACTTTATACAGTGTTTTCATGGCTACACCTGGAGATTGTAAAATCAGCCCAGAGTAATTCTGCAGCTGGGTCAGTGCATTTTCTTGTTGGACTTGTTATAAGAAAAAGAGGTCGATCTTTTTAAGTAAGAGAATTTGGCCTTCCAGGGAAGGAGGTAAGGGCTGGGAGATAAAGCTGTTAATGCCAATACATAGTTTTGTAAGACTAAGTGTCCTAAAGAGATGCTACCATTCTTCGTGAGATCCTGCTTCTCTCTCAGCAGCCTGATAGTTCATTAGGACAGGATCCTGTGCCTGGTGGCAATGTTATTTTAGGATTAGCGTAACAGATCAATGGAGACCTTAAAGCTTCCTGTGCATTAAGACTAATGTTAGGACTCTATGAAAGGTAAAATATTTCTTACACAGGTAATGTGTTTTGGCTGCCCAGTTTTGCAAGGGTGAAGAGGAAAGAATAGTTTCAACAGTTCTATTATGTGAAAGATGCTATGAAATGGGATGTGTGTTCAACTTATCTCAAGCTGAATGAAGCCCTGACTCCATGTCTTTGCTTCAGTTCTACAAAATAGAACCACATTAAGACATGTATATATTATGCATTAACTCACCTCTGCGGTGGTCAGGTTTTTATTCGGTCCGGATAAATATGGGATAAGGAATGGTTCTGAGGGTCTCATCATGGAGAAAAACCCAAATAAGCAGAGAATCACAGTGGGATAAACCCAGGAGCTGCTCGGAGAAGTTCTGTAACCGTCCATGGCTGATCAAATGGAAAAAAGCAAAAATTAAGTGACGTTTATTCTTTCTGGCATCTTTGATGTAATTTTAAAAACCGATTATCTTTTTTTTATGACAGGAAAATGTTTTATCCATCTACAGCTGAAATGGAAAGGTGAGTGATGAATAACAGCATTTGTTAGGGGAGCCAGTCAAGCCCTCCTTTGCCAAGGAACTTGGGATTCACTATTGCTGGGGGTGGAGCCATGCTGCCTTAGTGATCTCCATCACAAACGTGGTAACCAGTAGCTGCTGATAAATGATAAACAATGGCCAAGGAATGCTTGAAGGTGAGTAAAACACTGACTAGTGAATCGCTGGTGTATGTGTGTAAAGTACAGTGTTTCCAGCTGAACACAGATTGAGCTGTCAAACTTCTGTTATCTGCCCACTGAATTCTGCACTGACTCTGAAATCTTCAACTCACCAAATGGCATTTGTTTATCTACACATTTATCTCTCTCTTGCCCAGCATTGTGCTGGACACACAATGGACATACAAAATATCTTTGTTTCCGATCTTCCTGAGAATTTATAATTCTTCAGTTAAGAAAAATTAAACTGGATAAAGATCTGACTTTCCATCGTTTCTATAATTCCCCCATTCCACCCCCCACCCCCGTGCTATGTTAGGAATGGAATAAATCACTTCTTAGACTATCATTCCACTTTTACCTATGACTAGGCCCATTACTTCTGTAAGCCTGAAGTTTCACACTACTCAGTGAAGGCAGATAGCTAACTAATAGCACGTACTTTGTCCTAACACAGCAATTGCTTAAAATTCAAGCTTTAGCCAGGTGCAGGGTTGCATGTCTGTAGTCCCAGCTACTTGAGAGGCTGAGGCAAGAGGATCAGTTGAGTTAGAGGTCGCAGTGAGCTACGATGACATCTCTGCACTCCAGTCTGGGCAACATAGCAAGACCCCATCTGTAAAGAAAAAAGAAATTCAAGCTTTAGACATAGAGCCCAATAGAAGATCTCATTTGTCGCTGCACAGAAAAAAAATAACCAACCTTATTTTATCGTGACTATATTTGAAAACATCATGCTTTTCATGTGAATTTCACTGTGCACAAGAAAGTTGACTCTCATTTCTTCACATTTTAGATCAAGCTTTACTTCGATGTAAAACTTATAGATTTTTGGTGGTCTTGAATGTGGTTAACTTTTCTGAGATTTATAGGAGGAAAACTAACCTGCTTTGAGTATGATGTTTTTCTGCCTATTATCTCTTTAAATCCCCATAATCACTGTAAAATATGTATTATTTTCCCAAATTCCTGGGTGAGCACATGGAAGATCCAAGATGTCCAACAACTGGTTTCAAAGCACATGGTCAATATTTGAATCTGGGTCTTCTTAACTCCCATTAGGATCCTTTCCCTGACTCTACTCTGCTTCGTGCTGGTGGCCCTTCCCCCTTGGCCGCTGGCATTAACCTAATCATAACCTCTCTGCATGGTGAGGGAAGAAAATATTTTCATAAATGCATCTGTACTAAAGATCGTGGCTTCATATATAGAGCTTCTAGGGACAATTACAGTTTGAAAACAGGCCAGTGAGAGGAAAGAATGTGCTCATTCCAGAAGAGCTAAGTCACCTGGATGGAATTCCAGGTATCCAGGCAGAGGAATTTGCTAGGGGCTGGGAAGGACCTACTGGGTCATACCATGGCTTGTCACCCACCCCACACTTTTACAAGTGGCCCCAGACAGTTGCATAATTCCCCTCTTAAGTTAAATAAGGTAAACTCTGCTTCTGCTTATGTTAACAAAGCCCTTGATGAAGCAGTGTGGACACAATGGTGATCAGATTTTGGAACTGGAAATACAGCAATGGTAAGCAATGCCGAGAATGTGAAAATTTTGCCCAGGGCAAATTAGGGTTGACTGTTCACTTACTCCATCAGCCCAGAAGGCATGGGCTTTCTCTTCTTTCTGGAATGCTGCTGGGTGTGCTGGGGCTCTCTTTCTTTGTTACTATGGTCTTACAGAAAAGGCTGTCCTGGTTGGGCAGTTACTGTGGCATCGCCATCCTTAGAAGAGTAGTCTTGCTGGGGTGGCATCTGCTACTGTGCGTCTGGGGCCCTCTCTCCATCTATGCCGACCTGGATTTGTTCACTAACTCCAAGTCATATCTTTTCCATGTGTCTCAGAGACCCAGGACTATGCCCATGTTCCCTGGGCTGCTAAAAGCCCCCTGGATTATCTATCTCTTTGTCTCTTTACGGTTCTAATACTGCTGCCCAATTCTATTTAGTTGGGAAGGTCCAGCAGAAAGAGACAACATATGCCCCACTGAAGTGTAAGCCCCAGGAGGGCAGGGTCATTGTCTGGTTCACTGCTCTGTGCTAAGTGTCTAGAATAGTGCCCGACACATAGTCAACTCTCAAGGAAAATGCTGAATAAATTGAATAAAGAAACAACGGCAGCCTACGTGGAGAAGAGTTGTGATAGAGAAGGAGGGGTGTCAGGAACAGGCAGGAGTCCAGAAGTTGGGGAAGGCAATGTTGTAGAAGGAAGGGGATGTAAGACGAGCCTTATCATTGAGAATAAATGCGAGTGCTATCTGGTTTTCCTGAGTGCACGTCACTTCCTCGCTGCATCAGATAAAGGCCAGGAAGGTCCTCAACTTCGCAAGTGCCTTGCAGTTTGGTCGCTCCTCCGTAAATGGGATAAAAACCTGGGTACTGCCAAGATCATTACCTCTCCAACCGGAGGAGCTTGTAACTAACGGAAGTCATTACATATTAGTCATCTTTTATTCATCATCTCTTATTCTTATTTTATCATTGAGGATATGCTGCTCTTTTTTGTCATCCCAATTATGACAATAATAATTGAATTACTTATGTAATCTCTTTCTATACTTTTTACATTTGTAATGTATTTTAATTTTTCTTTGCCCATTTTGTGAATTAGGTAAGAGGTGGTATTGTCCTCATTTTTTAGTTGAGGAAGTGGAGGCCCACGGGCAATAATATTGTGCTGGTTTTCACATTTCACAAACATAAGAGCCTTGGTTTGGACTCAGGTTTTCTAATTCCAAGTTTAGTAATAGTTTATCTTATCATGAGTCTGGCGTAACCTCAAAATTCCAATTCGAGTTTATTTAGAATAGTGTGTGTTTTTTTTTCTTTTTTTATAGAATGGTGTTTTTCAGATTGTGGTGTCAAAGAAATTTAGTG
>NW_012142745.1:9457487-9458173 GCF_000956105.1 Propithecus coquereli
GTATACTGTGTAAGTAGTAGACAGAAAAAAGGGGGAGACATTCCCCAAACAAAAATCAGCCTATCAGTCTAATCTATTGTGATTTGAAACACGCAGTGAAGATGCCAAAAGTAACAAGAAAGCTGAGTTCAGCAGCAGCTGCTTCTAGCAGGAGCTCAGAGCAGCTGAATCTACAAGGCTTCCTTGGTAGGCTTGGACCTGCAGGAGAGATTGTGCAGTGGGAGAACGCTAGCTAGTAACAGCAGTGAGCACGACCTCTGACCCAGCTGCAGCACCCCACGTGGGCCCTGGAGAAAGCAGCCTCCGCCAAGGGTACTGTAGGGTTACACAACAAAGACACTGACCCAGCCAGCACCTGCGACCTTGAAGGAGCCTCAAAGACCACCACCAACACCTTTGCATTGGCAGTGACCACCTAAATTGCCTTGGAACTAATGTGTTCCTTTCTCCTTTTGCTGGTAGGGGAATAATAATTATATTTCGTCTTCTGAAAAAAGCCACCACTTATCTCACTAGAAACTCTTCAGTACTCTACTGTTAAGCCTCCAGCTTCTGTCAGTCTCTATTTTGGGCCATTTCCACATATTCCACATAAGGCCAAAAAAACCACAAAAAACAACAGAAAAACCACATAACGTCTTCCCTTCTTTGCGGTATGTGGGGTGCTGTAGCTTTTGAAGAATAAC
>NW_012142745.1:9469903-9472928 GCF_000956105.1 Propithecus coquereli
TTCAGACCCATTTGTCAAGAGCAATGGCTTTAGACACCTTAGTCCACCCCCTTCTGATGGCTCTATGCATTGGAGTCCTCCCTTCCACATCCATTGTCCTTTGGAATCCCATTTCAAAACAAAACAAAACAAAACAAAACCAGACACCCAGATTCAGATCTTTCTGAAACACAAATGATCAGAGAGGTAAACAAATGAAAAACACTTTCCCCTGAATGTCATTACTAAAGTAATCTAATTTAGTTCGTTTCTCTAGAATTTTGTACTAAGTGACTTAGACTCTCAACAAACTACGAAGTCGCTCTATGACTTACTAATAAAACTTTGTCAATGCTCCCACCGGAAAATAAACTTCACTGAAATGAAATACTCTATACAACTTCCAAAGGTGTGAACTAGGCCCAGATGTTCAATATGCAGGCCAGGATAGTTCTGATTGGGTGAGAACCATTGCAAGAGCAGAAACAAGTGATCTTTAAAACACATGCTTTGCATTCTATTTTATCATATGTAGTATCATTCCTTTTTACTTGCATGAGGCATTTGCTGATGAAATAATCATCCCTTCCGAATTATGTTTATTCTCTGTATGTCTATGGTTAGATCAATCTAGTATTAGGTGCAGCAGGAGGAATGTGCTTAACAAAACCACAACACTGTTTCGACAGTTTAGATAGAAAGCCAACTGATCGGGTCTAGTCATTGAAATGTAGTGTAGGTATCTGGTCAAATGCATGGAGTCGGGGTGGGGGACCAGGGAAAAATGTGATTAAGGAAAAACTATGAATTGTTCGAGCTACTTTGTAACTCCATAAATTGTAATAACTGTTAGCAAGGTGAAACAATTTTTGTCTATAGACATGCAAATAAGTTTTATCCAAATGAAGAGACAACATTCTTCTTCTCTCCTCCACACAAAACTGTTAGGTTCATTCCTGGTGGGAACCTGATAAGTATGTATAGGACAGAACGCAGTGAATGGAAAACTTAGTATCATAAATCCTGTGAAAATAGCTGAGGAGTCTGCCGAGTCCGGTGGTTGTAAATCTAGCTCTGACCACAGAGCTGCCATTCCTAAATCCCCTGATAAGGAGGAAGGTACCCCGCTCCCTTATCTTTCCAGAATGAGACCAGGCAGGGGTCCCAGAAATTGGTTGTTCAAAAAAATTTAACAGCGGCTGTTCTGGCTCAGTTACTCCCCTAGGAAAAACTCTCTATAAAACCCAAGGCTCTCCCCTCCCTCGTGGTGGACACTCTTTTGGCCTCCACTCATCTGCACCCAGATGCTCAAATAAACAGCATTTTGCTATACCTAAGGCTTCATGTGTCTCCCTGTGGGCTCCAGACCTAACAAAAACTAGTTTCAATATTCCTGATCTATAGCAATGTGAAATAATTCTTGTCTATAGACATGCAAATAAGTTTTAGCTAATGAAGAGAAAACATTCTTCCTCTCTCCCCCATAGAAAACCAGTTTCAATATGTCTGATCTATATTTCATTATTCAATATTCAATATTTCTGATCTACAAATGTATCCACTCTTTGGATTCTCCTTTGATCTGGTAATAGCCTTACTTGTTTTGCTATTAATGAGTTAAATAAAACCTTTACCATGTGTTTATTTTCATATCTGCATGAGAATCATGATTTTACCCTTTTCTGAAAATTATCTTTTAATACTGGTTACCATTTATCATGCCTCTTGCCTATCCAAATAACCTCCCATTTATTCCACTGAATCTACATAATTTGCTAATACTAGTAGTGAAATTACTGAGTCAGCTTTAATATTGGGATACCTCACTGCAAATCTTCCCACTTCCCAGCCTTAGGCTTGTTTGTTTGTCTGTTTAAACACATAAATAGGTGCTTCCTTCCCATTCCTTCGCACACTGCAAATTCAACCAGAAATGACAATGCTGGCACTCAGGCTAGAGGCGGTAATTTCAGGAAGGTACACAGTAGAGAATTTCCCTGAAACTGCTAGCAGGCAGCAAGCCAAATTCATCTTTGACTATTTAGGGTTGAATCACATTTACCATTCCGCACCTTGGCACCTTGAGCAACCAGTGTTAATCTATTACCAGTAATAACCGAAGGAAACTGGTATTTTTGTCTATCTCAGCTACTACTAAGATAATCTGAAGAAAAACATATTCGGCAAGTTGGTTATGTTTTGTTTTGTTTAAAATGTGTGCACTAATGAAAAAACACCTGTGCCTTAGGAGACATCGATGTGTCTCAATATTGATAGGGACAGGTGAGAGAAATCTTAGAAAACATTATTTCCTCACCCTTTTCAAACTCGAAGCACTCCGCAAGTTCCAAATTGTTGCACATTTACAGCAGCAACGTTGAATTGATAAATAGATGCTATACATACTATTGACTAATTAGGTATCCTTTTCCAGCAGTATTAAATTTGTAAGGTGTGGTTGTATTTTCTTTCAGATTCAATTAAAGTAGTTCTCAGTAGAGCCCAGCTCTCTTAAATCCACGTTCACCTTTCTTTTCCTCACTAGCGAGGACCTTTTAGCCATCCCCGGACTGGGATTTGGAATTCCGTGCTAAAATTTCTTTTCAGTTTGAAATCTGTGAACACGCGGTGTCACCATGGGAGGGGTTGGCACTTTACCAGAATCGCGGTTTTAGTTAATCCGCTTTTCCAGATGGCTGCAGCTGAGAATTCTACCAGACCTACTTGGGCGAGTCCCAGCAGGGCTGCTGGCAGCAGAGCTCAGAAGGGGCGCAGCGCCGGGGCGCGGGGCGGGCCTCCCAGCGCGCTCCCCGCTCCCGCAGGTGACCCCGGCCCCTCGGAGCCGACCCGCCGCGGCCCAGGTAGCCACCCTCCGAACTCGCGGGAAGAGAGAGGACAGACTGCCGCGACAGAGGACGACGGTGTTTCCTCAACTCATTCGCCCCCGGGAAGGTTCTTACCTACAGCAGGGGGTGTCCGTTCACCAAATCGCTCGCTCGGGATAACCGAGCACCCTCGGCGGGGCGGCCGGGTGGATCCAGGCGCT
>NW_012142745.1:9472978-9476467 GCF_000956105.1 Propithecus coquereli
TTCAATTTTTCTCTCTTCTTTTATTCCAATTATTACCATGTTAATGGCTCTTTCCACTTTTAACCACCACCTTAAATTTTTCTTTAACCATTCCCTTAAGTCTTTCCAATCAGCTTCAGGCCAACCTTCTTTCCTATACAAACACTTTAACAATAATCATAAGTATTTATTTGATTTTTAACACCATCTATGAAACTCCATAATTTCCCATATTGACTGTAAGATAAGCTCATTTATCATCTTAATTCTGTGGTACAGGAAAATGAACCTTTTTTTTAATGAGAAATAAAAAAATTACTTCGTTGCCAGGATCCCATTTGGAATTATTTACAAGAGAAAGCTGGAACTCACATTTCCTGGTTCCACTGTTTTATTTCTTTTCAGTTAGCCTTAACTTACAGAGTCATTGTGTGAATTAAACCCTTTCCATACTGTGCACATAAAAATGTCCACATATTGTTCATATATGCATTGGAGAGTCATGGACCTAAGCCAACTTGGACCTTATCTAAATTTCAGATGTGGACAGCATCCTATTTCCTAACCCACTGGTTATGTGTATGTGTCTCCAAGTGTACATACTTAAAAACTCCATGTCCATAAATATTTCTAAGTATATTTTCTATTTGCATAGGATAAGCAACTATTAAAAAGCAAGACCCACAGAAACTGACACGTACTAGTGGGCTTCCTGCTGAGGCCTGGGGGGATTTCCTAGCTAAGGAGCAGCCTTAGTTGGTCAATTGCTCCATCCACCCACAGAGGACAGAACTCTCCTCTCGCAGCCAAAAAGTGTTAAGAGTCTTGGGGCTCCCTGGGTTAGGGGACAAAATGGGTTGATGAAAGCAAATAACTTCTCCAAACCTAGTTTTGCAAAGGTGGCCCTCAACTGACAGCCTACAGAACAAAAGACTGAGTCAGTATAAAGGAATCACTTTATTAAGTGATTCCTCTCATGTTTGTTACTGCTGGAATTAACTCAGATGCCAATAATGTAGAAGGAAATGATCTAGAATCTCCAGTTTCCACCTAATTTCTGGCCACCTCTCTCCCCTAATAGTCCCAGCCCTCTTGGAGAGGATGTCTGACACGGCAGCCAGTGTCTGAGAAGCGGGCTGGCCTAATTTTCACTTTACTTCTCAGATCTTTACTGCAGTCAAAACACCTATTTCAAATAAGAGAACAACAGATTGAGAGTTTAAAATAATCATGAACCTCACAGCCTCTGAATTCCAAAGGATTTGGGCAGCTGGGCGAGAGAGATGACATTTGTGAATGATTTCACTTGCCCCCAAGGCCCAGCACCTTATTAAACATAGAGTTTGGGCCAGTAGTTGTTACTGAAGGAAAAAGCAAATGTTTTTTTCTCTTCTACTCACACACTCTACACAGTACAAGTGTGTGACCAGATGTGTGGGGGATTTTCTCTCCCACACCAAGCAGTTCTCCAGCGGACACACCAACTGGGTGTCCTGTGTAAGTCAGTTCAATTCTGACACCACCTGCCTGGAGTCAGCACAGACCTTACGGGTTAAGGGCTTAGTCCCACAAGCCTGCCCCACACTTCAGATGCCAATTACAAACAGTAAGTTGTCACCTGTGTTTCTGACTGACCAACTATAAATCAAGGATCCTGGTACCTCCTCCTTGGGCTTGATTAATTTGCTGGGATGCTCATGGAAATCGGGAAACATTTGTTAACTGGTTTACTATAAAGGATGTTACAGAGGATAGGGATGATGGGATGGACAGGGCAAGGTAAGGGCAGGGTGCAGAGCTTTCACGCCCTATCTGGGTGTGCCACCCTGGCAGCACTTCCTCCATGAGCAGCTCATCAATTCTTATCATTTCAGTTCTACAGAGTCTGATCCACAGCGTCCCCCCTGCCCCCAGGTTTTAGGCTCCCTAGGGGTGTACTCTAAGCTAAACGTAGGTGTTATCAAAGAGGACTCATTATGAATAACAAACGACACTCTTATCACTCAGGAATTTCCAAGCATTTTAACTCAAAGATCAAATATATTTCATATTATACCAGTTTCATTTTCCAAAAAGCCTATCTTTCAGGCTTTCAACACTGCCAGAGTCAAGCCCTCACTAGACAGAAGCAAACTAAAAGTGTGATTACTAAAAACTGACATTTGGTTTTTAGATGATATCAGAGTACACCAACTATTGATAATTACATCTTTAAATCTACTTATTACTAAAATAGAAGAAAGAATCTAACGTTGAGTGAAACATTTGACTACTGCTAAGAGCTGCAGTTGCCCTAAGTCAAGGCGGCAGGCAGTGCAGGAAGGCATGGGGAAGAGATCCCATGGAATTGCTTCACTACTATCGTTTTGCTGGAATTAGAGGGTGGTTCCACCAGCTTCTAGGGAACCATTGTATTTTGGCTGTGACTCCATTTTGTTTGAAATGCATTTTATTGACCACTTTCTCACTCCATACACAAAGACTAATTTGATACATGAAACTCTAATACCACAGTGTACCATGTAGAAGAAAATAGATCTTCATGGCCTAGAGATTGGCAAATATTTCATTGAAATGACAAAAGGAAATAAGAAAAAAGAAAAAAAATGATAAATTGGATTTTATCAAAAAATCACATTTGCTCATCAAGAGATATCATTAAGAAACTGGAAAGGGAAACGGACTTAAGAGAAAACAGCCATAGTAACACTACCTGACAAAAGAATTGTGTCCAAGATATATAAAGCGTTCCCACAACTCAATAATAAAAGAAGAACAAAAGATTTAAACACGTCACAAAAGATATGGATGGCCAAAAGCATGTTCAATGTAAATCACCAGAAGCCATAAATTAAAACTATGAGATAACACTTCACAAACACTAGAATGGCTACAAAAGACCAGCATACCATATGTTGGCAAAGATTTATAGCAACTGAATTTGTGTACGTTACTTGTAGGAATGTCTTATACAATGGTACCTCTTTGGAAAACTGTTTGGCAATCCATCCAAGAAAGTTCATATATTCATAACAGTGAAAAAATGAGAAGCAACTAACGTGTCCATTAAATGAGGAATGAAATGTGATATATTTAAGCAACCAATACTAATTAGTAATAAAAAGAGTGAACTATCGGAAAAACTTGAGTGAATATCAAAAACATGCTGCACGCTAAAGAGTCTGGACACAAAAATGCATGATTTCATTAACCTATATAAAGTCCTAAAGCAAGCAAAGCCAATCTATAGAGACAGAAATCAGATCAGTGGTTTCCAGGGGTGGGGAGTAGGGCAGAGATTGCAATAGAGCATAAGAGAAATTCTGGGGTGATAAAAATGCCCTACATCTTGATCGTGGTGATGGTTACAAACATTTGTCCAAACTCACGTACTGTACACTTGTAATGTACATTTTATTATATGTAAGCCATACTGCTATGGTTTGAATATTTGTCCCCTCTAAAACTCATGTTGAAACTTAATCCCCAATGTGGCAGTACTGAGATGTG
>NW_012142745.1:9476744-9479826 GCF_000956105.1 Propithecus coquereli
GGGAGGCTGAGGCAGGAGGATTGCTTGAGCCCAGGAGTTTGAGGTTGCTGTGAGCTATGCTGACGCCACGGCACTCTAGCCGGGGCAACAGAGCCAAACTTTGTCTCAAAAAAAAAAAAAAAGAAGTGATTGGATCGTAAGGGCTCTGCCCTCATGAATGGATTAATCCATTCATGGATTAATGAACTAAAGGGTTAATGGATTAATGGGTTATCCTGGGAGTGGAACTGGTGACTTTGTAAGAAGAGGAGGAGTGACCTGAGCTAGCATGCTCAGCCTTCTGACCATGTGATACCCTGTAACATCTCAGAACTCTTCAGAAAGTTCCTACCAGCAAGAAGGCTCTTACCAGATGCGCCTGCTCAACCTTGGACTTCTTAGCCTCCTTAACTGTAAGTAATAAATTCCTTCTCTTCATAAATTGCCCAGTTTCAGGTAGTCTGTTATGAGCAAGAGAAAACAGACTGAGACACACACCTCAATAAATATGATTCAGAAAAAGGAGACAAATCACTAATACATGGAAGAAAATAAAGGAATCCCAAACATTATGCTGCATAAAAAAAAATCCATACCCCAAAAGGACACACCATAAAATCCCTTTTATACCAGGTCCAAAAGCAGGTGAAACGACTTCATGCTGACAGAAATCAGAACTGTGGTCACCTTGGAGGCAGAGGTAGGTGGGATCTGACTGTGAAGGGGTATGGGGGAACTTTCTGGGTTGATGAAATATCCTATATCTTGATAGGGTGTAGTTACATGGGTATATACAATTATAAACACTATATATTGTACGTAAATTACACTTTGATTTAAAAAATTGCATCTTACCCTCCCTCCTCCAAAGCATTTTACTATGTACAGCTCTCTGCATTGGTGCAATGACTAAGGTTTTCCAAATTCCACAATAGGGCAAGGCCTCTATATAATTGAAAAACAAAACAGGAGCTTTGAAATTGAGTCTGTCCCAGAAAATTTAGAATGGAAACAGTGCCTAAATGTCCAAGCCGGGACAGGCCAACAAACCTTGTAAATGTGGCCACACAGAACATTCTTCACATTAATACAGATCGAATCAGTTACCTGTTCCTTCTGTGCCCTGAGTTTCTTTCTTTCTAAAACCGGGACTGGCTTCCTGCCTTCAGATCGAACTTCGGCTCCTTTCCGCTGCCAGCACTGCAAATCCCAGCAATAAAGCCCCTTCCTCTCGCTGGAATCTCTTCTCCTCCTTCAGACCCATTTGTCAAGAGCAATGGCTTTAGACACCTTAGTCCACCCCCTTCTGATGGCTCTATGCATTGGAGTCCTCCCTTCCACATCCATTGTCCTTTGGAATCCCATTTCAAAACAAAACAAAACAAAACAAAACCAGACACCCAGATTCAGATCTTTCTGAAACACAAATGATCAGAGAGGTAAACAAATGAAAAACACTTTCCCCTGAATGTCATTACTAAAGTAATCTAATTTAGTTCGTTTCTCTAGAATTTTGTACTAAGTGACTTAGACTCTCAACAAACTACGAAGTCGCTCTATGACTTACTAATAAAACTTTGTCAATGCTCCCACCGGAAAATAAACTTCACTGAAATGAAATACTCTATACAACTTCCAAAGGTGTGAACTAGGCCCAGATGTTCAATATGCAGGCCAGGATAGTTCTGATTGGGTGAGAACCATTGCAAGAGCAGAAACAAGTGATCTTTAAAACACATGCTTTGCATTCTATTTTATCATATGTAGTATCATTCCTTTTTACTTGCATGAGGCATTTGCTGATGAAATAATCATCCCTTCCGAATTATGTTTATTCTCTGTATGTCTATGGTTAGATCAATCTAGTATTAGGTGCAGCAGGAGGAATGTGCTTAACAAAACCACAACACTGTTTCGACAGTTTAGATAGAAAGCCAACTGATCGGGTCTAGTCATTGAAATGTAGTGTAGGTATCTGGTCAAATGCATGGAGTCGGGGTGGGGGACCAGGGAAAAATGTGATTAAGGAAAAACTATGAATTGTTCGAGCTACTTTGTAACTCCATAAATTGTAATAACTGTTAGCAAGGTGAAACAATTTTTGTCTATAGACATGCAAATAAGTTTTATCCAAATGAAGAGACAACATTCTTCTTCTCTCCTCCACACAAAACTGTTAGGTTCATTCCTGGTGGGAACCTGATAAGTATGTATAGGACAGAACGCAGTGAATGGAAAACTTAGTATCATAAATCCTGTGAAAATAGCTGAGGAGTCTGCCGAGTCCGGTGGTTGTAAATCTAGCTCTGACCACAGAGCTGCCATTCCTAAATCCCCTGATAAGGAGGAAGGTACCCCGCTCCCTTATCTTTCCAGAATGAGACCAGGCAGGGGTCCCAGAAATTGGTTGTTCAAAAAAATTTAACAGCGGCTGTTCTGGCTCAGTTACTCCCCTAGGAAAAACTCTCTATAAAACCCAAGGCTCTCCCCTCCCTCGTGGTGGACACTCTTTTGGCCTCCACTCATCTGCACCCAGATGCTCAAATAAACAGCATTTTGCTATACCTAAGGCTTCATGTGTCTCCCTGTGGGCTCCAGACCTAACAAAAACTAGTTTCAATATTCCTGATCTATAGCAATGTGAAATAATTCTTGTCTATAGACATGCAAATAAGTTTTAGCTAATGAAGAGAAAACATTCTTCCTCTCTCCCCCATAGAAAACCAGTTTCAATATGTCTGATCTATATTTCATTATTCAATATTCAATATTTCTGATCTACAAATGTATCCACTCTTTGGATTCTCCTTTGATCTGGTAATAGCCTTACTTGTTTTGCTATTAATGAGTTAAATAAAACCTTTACCATGTGTTTATTTTCATATCTGCATGAGAATCATGATTTTACCCTTTTCTGAAAATTATCTTTTAATACTGGTTACCATTTATCATGCCTCTTGCCTATCCAAATAACCTCCCATTTATTCCACTGAATCTACATAATTTGCTAATACTAGTAGTGAAATTACTGAGTCAGCTTTAATATTGGGATACCTCACTGCAAATCTTCCCACTTCCCAGCCTTAGGCTTGTTTGTTTGTCT
>NW_012142745.1:9481311-9483743 GCF_000956105.1 Propithecus coquereli
AAAAGCTTATGAGAGAGTTATGGCTAGCTATGCTCCCCTCCTGCATATGAAGAACCTGAGGCAGAAGGAAGCAGCATTAGCGCATAGAGAAGCCTGGATTTACGTTTATTATCACTGTGTATTTATTTATTTATTTTTTTAAGGAGGTGGGGTGGGATGGTTTACTGGCACTTCGAGAATCTTCCGATACAAGTGGTTCATATATTAAAGTGATACTTCTTTTTAAGCAGAGGGCTTTTGTTAAAAAAAAAAGCATCATGAAATTCTTATTGGTTGAAACAGAAAAAATTTAAGAATCTTTTTGTTCTATCTGTTGGTGGAATTGAAAAAAAACCTCTTCTTAAAGATAAACATCGCATGCTTTCTAAGTGCTGCTACCAAAAGTGAATTGATGAAAAGTCCCCCAGGTGTCTTAAGTCCCTGTTCTACTGGTTTGGATTTTCCATTCCTACCCTCCTATGATTTGTGAAAAGTCTGTCTATAAATTACCAAGCAGCACCTTGGGTAAAGGAGTGTCCTGCTCATTGTGCAACAAGGTACTCTTGCAAATTGCTGGGTTCTTCCAGAGAATGGTGTGAAATTTCTTAAAGGTTGACGGTGTCACTATTTCTTCCACATGTCTCCGTGAGAGATGGCCTCAGATTGGATCTTGAGAAGTATAAATGTACTTCTGTTTCTCTGATATCTCATAGCCATAGTTTAAGTCACAGAGAGATCATTCATGCATAGGAACATCAACTGATGTATTTGCAAATGAAACGGTGTGAGATCTGGATTCAGTGCCGTATGATCCAGTAGTGGAAGGGGTGTAGGTAGGGTCACAGATGACAAGAGATTGGCCATGTGTTACCCGTTGACTTGGGTGATGGTTCTTAGAAATGTATTGTACTATTCTTTTGTGCACGTTTGGCATTTTCTATAATAAAAAATGTTTTAAAAAGTCATTTATTCATTAAGTTATTTATCGAGTACATACTATGGGCAGATACAGTTCTCTGTGCTTAGAATCCATCAGTGAATGAAGTTAAAAATCTCTGCCTTGTAGAGATTCTGATTGGGGTTCTGATTGGGGTTGGGTGTGGCAGAGGAAACACCAGTGAACAGGATAAGTTCATGGATTTTATGGTGTGTTAGAGGGTGTTAAATGCTGAGGATTGAATAAGAACATAGATCTGCTGGGGAAGAGAATGGAGAAGAGGACTAGGGCCTGAGACTTGGGGTTCCAATGTAGAGGAAGAAGCCACAGGGGAGGCTGAGTTGAGGGGGAACAGCAGCTGGGGGAAAGTGGAGCAGCAGTGAGGAAGTTGATTAGGGAGGAGGGCGGAAAGCCAGTGGAGGAAAGTGTAATCCCAAGGAGGGAGTGAGTGATCAGTTGTGTCAAATGTTACTGGGAGGCCAAATGAAAACCCCTGTGGAAAGTGTGGTCAGCTTACCTCGCTAAGGGATTCAGGGTCTCTTGCACTGGTACTCAACAATGTGCCTGCAACAATGTACACAAAAATCTATTTGAATAGCTGGTACAGGAGTGGAGAAAAAGTGACCAGGCAAAGAAAAACATCAGGAAGCTGTTATCCTATTTGACTTTAATGTATCTGTTTTCCTCTTAACAGGCAAAACCTTGTTTATCTTTATATTACTAGTGCTTGGCTTGATACCTGGCCCAACATAGCAGTCATGTATTAGCTGAGTGAATGAATAAGTAAAAAAAAAAAAAAAAAAGCATGGAGAGATGGAGTGAAGCTTTGACTTGCCACAGCAGGGCTGTCCGACACCGCCGACTATAATTCAGTTGCAAACACACATTATGAGAGGATCTATAGGTGAGCGCAGGAATTTTCCTCTGTGACACCGATGACTAAAGGTTGGGGATTTGCTCCCGATTTCCTTCCTTCCTTCCCTCCTTCCTTCTTCTTCTCCTTCTCCTTCTTCTTCCTTTCTTTCTTCCTTTCTCTCTTTCTTTTTCTTTCTTTCCTTCCTTCCTTTCTCTTTCTTTCTTTCTTTTCTTTCTTTCCTTCCTTTCTCTTTTTCTCTTCTCTTTCTTTCTTTCTCTCTCTCTTTTTTCTTTTCTTTCTTTCTTTCTTTCCTCCTTCCCTCATTTCTTTCTTGCTTTCTTTTCTTTCTTTCTAGATCTAGGGGGTGCCAGTGGTTTTTTGTTACACGAATGAATTGTATAGTGGTGGAGTCAGGGCTTTTAGTGTACCTGTCACCTGAATAGTCTACATTGTACGGGGCAGGCAGTTTTTGATCCCTTCCCTCCTCCCCACTTCTGAGTCTCCCAAATTCCTTATACCACTCTGTATAACCATGTATACCCCTTACGTAGCTCCCACTTATAAGTGAGTACAATTCCCAGATCTCTATATTCATTGTAAAATCTGCTATAGGACAGTATCGGACCAGTCATCCACTAGCTGAAACTTATCCCAAGTCTG
>NW_012142745.1:9496189-9498468 GCF_000956105.1 Propithecus coquereli
AAGCCTTCCCTTTTCTCCACTATGAAGCTTTCCTACTTCTCTGACTGCATTTGAGTGTCTGCCACAAGCAATCGATGATGGTTGACTCCATTCCTCTGGCAAACATTGCATAAAATGGCTTTGCCTGTACTCATCTGATTAGTCTTCATTTATTTTCACAAGACTCAGGAATTCTACTCCTAAGTGTGTATAAATTCTTGCACATGTGCTCCAGCAGATACAAACAAGAATGCTCCTAGCAGCACTGTCAGAAATGGCAAATACTTGGAAACAATAGGAATTCCCACCACCTGGAGAGTAAATGGATAAATGAATTAGAGCATATTCACAGAAAGGAATGTGTATAGATGTTGTAGAACCATATTCAATGAAATGCAAAGGAATGATGAACACAAGCTTTAGGGTAAGGACTATCTTGGGTGCAGGAAGGCAGGAGGACAGGTTGGGTGATGAGGAACTTTATGGTTAGACCAAATTGTCAAGGTCTTGGACTGTGATGTTGTTAAAATAATTAGTGAATTAAGTAAAGAAGGCTATGCTTAGAGTGTTTTATGAACCAAAGATAGTGTGGTCCATTGTTTTCTGTGCCCCTTAAAAAAATAAAGAATGTTAAAATGGAGTGTTATGAAAAAAAAAATAAAGCAGAGTATGACAGATTGGGATTGTAGGAAGGGTGGGTGAGATTTTGGTTTTAAATTGGGGAGTCCAAATAGGACTGAAGTAGAACATGACATTGAAGCAAAGACTATAATGTAACAGTGAGTGAACTGTCCAGTTATCTTGGGCAAGAGCATTCTAGAAAGTGGGAAGGGCACAATGAGAAGGCAGTTCACCTAGCACCAGCTGAATGGGTGTGCAAGGAGTATAGAGTTAAGTAAGGTCATGGGGGCACTGCATTTCATGGGATCGTTGTAAACTTCAGCTTTGGCTGTGAGTGAAGCCAGGAAGCTGTGAAGGGATCACCTGCCTTCCATGGTAAAAGGATTACTCTGAACAGTACCTTGAGAATTGACCTTGGGAGGGGCCGGGATGGGACCTGCTAGAGGAAGCTCTTGCTGATGGGGCTGATGGGGGCTGGACCTGTTGGGTAGGAATGTAGATGATCAGAGGGTCAGTTTCAAGTAACAAATGGATTTGCTGATAAATCCAGTCCAGGGCATGGAAGAAAAAAAAAAGAAGAAGAAGAAGCCAAGGTGGCATCAATGTCTTTTTGACATGTAGCTGAAAGGATAGAGTTTCTATTAACTGAGATTAACTGGAAAAGGCATGTCTGTTGGAAAAGCACGTGCCTTTTTGGAGCAGGGGGCAGGGGAGTAGGAGTTGCTAGTGGTAAGATCAAGAGTTCAGTTTCTAACACGTAAAGCTTAAGTTGTCAAATGTCTTCCCTCTTATAATTGTGTCCCATGTAAAACCTTGGTGAGAGCAGGAGAGGTTTCACATAAAAGTTTAAAGCAGTGTTCTGCCTTAGATGTGGAAACACCAATTACTTCCAAGGTACTGCTCCTTTGATTTGGGACCGCAGGCAGACAAGCATCCACCGCTTGTTCACACAGAGACGGACACAGAGGTTCTATTCGGTCATGTCCATTTGAAATTTATTTCTGCTGTTTTGATATGGAGCTGTTTGGGTAGATGTGTTTCTTTTCTCTGTGTAGACTCAGGTGGCTCCTTTCCTGGGGGCTGAGTGGTGTGTGTTCTTGTTGAAATCGATGCTCACAGTGCTTTGGAGTACTCAACTCTGGTCTCTACAAAAGATGCCCTAGTTCTGTTTTAACTCCCAGCTGAAGGAGGGACCACAAAAACGAACAGGACAGAGTTTGACATATTTCAACAAAGATGTAATATTCATATCCCACACGCAGGTACTTGAAATACTCCAGTGTAAAGAGGTACTGATGTTGGTTTATTGGATCCTGAACTAATCGTCCGGCTACGAACTTGGGCAGAGGGTAAGCTCACTCATGTGTGGGTAGGAGTAAGGTGAGATTCACCCTGAAGGGAGCAGATATTCCAACTGTCCATCACCTGAAGCTGAGGCAGATCTGGGAACAGGACACAGGTGAGGCCCTGCCGGGGGTGGTGGAATCCTCCTCCTTTCATTGCAGTTTAATTGTGTTCCTGGCTCCACTCCAAGGGCAGCAAAGATGCTTGAGGGCTTTCCTGAGTAGGAGGGAGCTGGCCGGTGCTACCTGGCAGGCAGTGTGGGACAAAGGTGTGAGCCCTCCCAAGAGGCACCCAGAGGCTGTATTTGACCATGATTTTAAATTACTCTCTGAACC
>NW_012142745.1:9498518-9500622 GCF_000956105.1 Propithecus coquereli
GAAATGCAAAGGAATGATGAACACAAGCTTTAGGGTAAGGACTATCTTGGGTGCAGGAAGGCAGGAGGACAGGTTGGGTGATGAGGAACTTTATGGTTAGACCAAATTGTCAAGGTCTTGGACTGTGATGTTGTTAAAATAATTAGTGAATTAAGTAAAGAAGGCTATGCTTAGAGTGTTTTATGAACCAAAGATAGTGTGGTCCATTGTTTTCTGTGCCCCTTAAAAAAATAAAGAATGTTAAAATGGAGTGTTATGAAAAAAAAAATAAAGCAGAGTATGACAGATTGGGATTGTAGGAAGGGTGGGTGAGATTTTGGTTTTAAATTGGGGAGTCCAAATAGGACTGAAGTAGAACATGACATTGAAGCAAAGACTATAATGTAACAGTGAGTGAACTGTCCAGTTATCTTGGGCAAGAGCATTCTAGAAAGTGGGAAGGGCACAATGAGAAGGCAGTTCACCTAGCACCAGCTGAATGGGTGTGCAAGGAGTATAGAGTTAAGTAAGGTCATGGGGGCACTGCATTTCATGGGATCGTTGTAAACTTCAGCTTTGGCTGTGAGTGAAGCCAGGAAGCTGTGAAGGGATCACCTGCCTTCCATGGTAAAAGGATTACTCTGAACAGTACCTTGAGAATCGACCTTGGGAGGGGCCGGGATGGGAGATTTTGATTATTTTAGTTTGGTTCTATTAGCAGACTAAAATTTGATTATAGTTTAATGAGATTTTTAAAAATTCCATCACCAGTACTAGTTAATTATCTCTCTGTCAGATTATGGTCACCAAATTCTAGTGTGATAATATTTGAATAAATCTATTAGTAACAGTTGTGACTTACTAAAACACTTTATCCACTTTGATTATATTCTATCACAAGTAAGAATACTATAAGAACATACAAACGAAGAGGTCACCAGGGGTGGCTTTCATGCCACATCTCTGAGTTTTCTGAAAGTGAAACCACATACATGCATGATGTTGATAAACCCTTCTTCTGAATGCAGAACCCTTTTTAATGAGTTATCCATCAGAATTTTGTACCTAAGTCTGTTCCCTGTCAAAAGTGAGAGATGAAAAAAGTGGCAGAAGAATTCTCCATGGGGCTGGCAGCTGCCCTGGGCCAAGAAAGGTGATTTACTCCCACTGGCTCTTGTTCCTGACCCTGAGACCTAAAGGATGTCTCCTCTCCTCTCTCTCTTCCATTCTTGGAAGTACTCCAGAGAGCAGATGTTTCGGAAATACTGCAGTGAAGAGAACTGCAGGAGAAGCTGTAGGAGGGGGCAAGTTCAGAGTATATATCAAATAATAATCCAAGGATGCTTCTGAAGACAGGCTCTTTCCAGGGTTCCACAAAACTCAAGGGAAAATGGGTGCTTTCTACCCGGCCCAAGACAGGCCTAGAGGACAAGGGGCTACAGTGTTGGCTCTGGAGGTTTTTACTTGTTATTGTCTGCCAGTTTCAGCATTAATATGTGCATCAAAAGAACCAGATAATAGCATACAGTAGATGAATTTGCTTCAACATATATCTGGCAATTGTAAACTTTGTGTCAGACACTATGGTGGGCACAGTAGGATACACAGAAATGAGGGAGGCCAGGACCATGTCTGGTCTAATGGAGGAGGATTGGATCTCAGTAGTAAGTCTTTATTTCTAAGGCTAACAGAAAAATCAAAAATATACATCAGTAGCATATTTTCATAGATACATTATAGTTGCTCATTTCACAGTATTTATGGAGTATCTATAATGTGTTGGGCACTGTTCTAGCCACCAGGAATACTTCAACAACAAAACAGATACAAATGTCTGCACTCATAGAACTAATAACCTAGTCACCAAAGACAATACACGTACTGAATAGGGATGCTATATAGCATGTTAGAGACTGGAGACTGAATATCCAAATGGACTATGGTCAGATCAAATACAAAAATAGATCTCTGACCTATAGCCTGCAGCAATCATCCTAGGAAACCAATGCATTATCATAACCAGCCTAGGCAGCCAGCCTGCTATCTATTGTGAAAGTCAGACATGCAGGAAGTCAGACTACTATCTCTCACAAACAGTCCAGGAAGCTGAATGATGACAACTGGC
>NW_012142745.1:9504302-9506763 GCF_000956105.1 Propithecus coquereli
CGAAATAAGAGCTCTTATATTAGCTGTATGTTATATCTTTTTTCTCCTCTGATTATTTCCTTAAGGCAAGTTTCTAGAGATCAAATTACTAGATCTAATAATAATAATAATACCTAACTCGTAAAGTTATTATGCAGGTTAATTAATTAGGGTCTGGCACAAAATAAGAGCTCTTATATTAGCTGTATGTTATATCTTTTTTCTCCTCTGATTATTTCCTTAAGGCAAGTTTCTAGAGGTCAAATTACTAGATCAAATGCTTTGAATAGTGATAAAAGTTACCAAATTGCCTTCTATAAAATTTATATCAGCTATTCCCACCCACAGTATACAATTCTTGCTTTATACTGTGTGACTAACACTGAATCTGATTAAAATAATATTTTGTTAATACAGCAGGTAAAAAATTAGCATTTTTTATTAGTAGTAATCTATTTCTAATTATACAATATTCATTGATCTTTTGTATTTTTAAATTTTGTATTGAGAAAAAGCTTTAAACATATATAATAAGCTCCCACGTATAAATCTTCAACAATGATTAATTCTTGACCAATTATTTTGAAGCAAAATTTCTAAGATACATGTATTTTAGTATGTATATAAAAATGATAAGAACTTTAATTAAAATATGACCACAATACCACGTCATGCCTAAAAATTAAGAGTATTTTTAATATCTTTTAATAATTAATCATGCTTAAATTTCCTCAATTAACTCATTTTAAAAAGTTACCTTGTTTGAGTTAGGATTCTAAGGTCTGTATGTCACTGTAATTGATAGAAATGTCTCTTAAAATCTCTTTTAACTGTAGTTCCCCTTCCATCTCTCTCTTTCTTTCACTATCCTTCAACTTTGTTCTTCCTGTAGAGTTTTTCCTGGTCAAATTTTGGATTTTGACAATTGCATTCAACACCTTGTATTTCCAATAAGTTAGAAATTAGATCTAGAGGCTTACTACAATTCAGTTTCTGTTTTTGGACAAGAATGCTTCATGGGTGGTGTTGGGTTCTTCCAATAGGAGGCACATAATTCTATTTATCTTTCTAATGTGATATTGACATCCACTGGTAGTCATTGCCTACATCCATTAATTCATTAGGCTTGCAAAATGGTGGTTGAAATTCTATTTTTTTCCTCATTTATTAGCTGGAATACTTCTAATGAGAGAAATGTCCTCTCCTCAACTCTTTGCTTACTCAGAGGTATAGTTTATTTGGGAAAGGCAGGATAAATGCCTGATTTTCCTCCCATCATTTTTAAAAGTCAATTTCAAAATAATACGTTAATTTTCCAGCATCTTCTAAAGAAGACTAGTGAGATTTTTTTTAAAAAATTTGCTATTATTAAGAACTCATAGATTTAAAAATATTTTATGTGTTTCAGTTCATTGTAGCTATTATTCTTTTTGATGCTTAAATTGTCCTGTTGATATGACCCCATTACTTATTGGTAGCTTCTTTGTTTTCTGGTGTGACAAGATGTTCAAGGCTCATCTTGTGCATTTTATGCCCCAAACCTGGAATCATTCATTTTTCAAGGAGCTCTGGTTTACGTTTCTTTTAAAAATACCCTATTCTGTCCTTTGTACATTTTTCCGCATATGGATTTATAAACTCTCTTTACGTATGAAGATACTAATCTTTCGTCCTATGAATATATGTATTTCTCCCCATTTTAGAAATTTTGAAGCTTTATGTTTTTGTCAGAAGTTTAAACATTTTATAAGTTATATCTATCAATTTTGTCCTTTATGATTTTTGGTTTTGGTCCATATTAAGCAAGGTGTTCCACAGCCCAGGAATATAAAAGTATTCTCCCATATTTTTATACTACCCTTATGGTTTTACTTTTTATATTTCAATATTCAATCCATCTGGAACTTATGGGGATTTGATGTGATGCAAGGGTTTTACTTAAAAAAAGTTATCTTATATTGTGCTATAGTTGTGTAAGATGTTACCACTGGGGGAAGCTGGATTAAGAGTGAGACCTCTCTATACTATTTTTGGAACCAGAAGTCTATAATAACTTTGAAATAAGAAAAAAACGCATTTTGTCTTTTTTTTTTTTTTTTGGTGATTTGTGTCCAAGTTTATTTTTCCAAATGGTTAGCTAAATGTCTAAGCTTAGATATCTCAGTGGTGGATATAAGGTAATTACAGAACTTATGCGCATAATTGGCTATTATGTGGTCATTAAAAACAGTTTCTAAAAAGCAAATATTTGATAAATAAGGGTAATTTTACATTAGTTAATGTTAAGTTAAAATCAAAATACAAAATTATGTACTTACAATACTTTTAATCATGTCATATAAATGTACAGGAAATACTGAGATATTAATTAAAAGGAAAAAAGAGTAGATTAGCAATGGAGACATTTGGTGGGCATCATGTAAATTGGGTGATCAAATTTAACATCATCAGTAATGGAATAAAGTGACATCACACACTTCTT
>NW_012142745.1:9506813-9507353 GCF_000956105.1 Propithecus coquereli
CTTGAGGGCTTTCCTGAGTAGGAGGGAGCTGGCCGGTGCTACCTGGCAGGCAGTGTGGGACAAAGGTGTGAGCCCTCCCAAGAGGCACCCAGAGGCTGTATTTGACCATGATTTTAAATTACTCTCTGAACCATGGGTAGAGATGTGCCAGCAATTATAATCTGGGATCTGAAAGGTTGTGGAGAATTAAAGGAAGACCCTGCTCCACCTTGGAAGAGGGTGGAGAAGGGGAGCTTAGCTTGAATGGCATCAAAGTAGTGGACACCAGTAGAGTTTGCTCAGCTGATGAAGAAACCAGAAGTGGATGAATGTGGTGTAGTGTAGGACGCAGTGAGGTAGGTGGTGCTGCGTCTGGGTATGTGACCAGTACCCCAGGGAACGCTCGGGACAAGCTGAGGTAGGAGGGTACAGGGCGCAGCAGTTAATCCCCCTGACCACCAGAGGGATTAAATTCCAGCAAAAGCTGAGGGTGGATCCAGCCACAATCACTGGGGAATTTAATGGAAATGTAACCCTACTCTAATCAGAGGACTGGACATT
>NW_012142745.1:9513868-9516681 GCF_000956105.1 Propithecus coquereli
TTTTTCCCATTTTTCTCTTCTAATGTTCCATATCAATTTCCATAATCTGAAGTGACAACAGGTGGAGTCAGGAAAGAGATAAAGTCAGCTGTTGGTGTCTAGGTGTGGCACCTCCCAGAGTGTTTGGGGAAGTGCTTTTACTATTCATAGCATGCATTCCACAACAATCCTCACTTCTGCTGTGACCATATATTTTGGAATCTCATCTGTGTTTCCTTGGGAAGTTGAGTGATGGTCGTAGATGTGGTCTACTTCCCTGAACAGAGAAGACGTTCTGGCCAGGGCCTGTAAGACTCTGAACGCCTGCACAGAATAAGGTTAGGGAGAATTATTTAATAAAGCCTATAGGTTGAGCTAACTTGAATATAATAATCCCCTGATTTTTCCCCCAAATTGCTTCATTTAAGCTCCTGGGGACCCTGAGACATTGTGGTCTTTGGCCAATTGGCGATCAGAGACATCTGCACCCCACACAGCAGGGAAGGCAGCACTGTCACACTGTCACTGCCACTATTTCTGCTTGGAATCCCTCTGCCCAGCCCCACAGCTGTGGCATGTGCTTGAAGAGACACACGGGGCCCACTGGCATCGAATTTGGAGCACTGCTCTGCCTGGTTAAGGGCTTCCGGAGCATTACTAGTTCTCAGCTGCCATGTCACCAGAACACTGCAACGCATGGCGATGTTTGTGTCATCCAGAAGCCTGTAGGATTCCCAGCAGGTCAGGTCTTCTTTCTTCATGAAATCCATCCTAATCCCTGTTAATTTTCCCGTAGGCACTCCACACAACACCTCATGTGTGCCTCACTGATAGCAATTTTCCCTTGACTTCATGTTATAATTTTGGGGGGTAAATTTCTGCTTACACAAATGATTTACACACCCCAGTCTACCTTGCTTTTTGAATGTTTAATAGCTCTCAAATCATTCCTTCTCAGTTCATAGAGGTCTATCTCACTCTTTCTTCTTCTGCTACATCTTTTTGTCTTTTTTTGACTCTCCCGTGTTATTCCAGGATATTTCACTCTTTTTGGCATCTATGGAGTGTTGTGTTGTATGGATATACCATTTAATCTGGCCCCAATGACAGAAATTTAGGTCGATAGCGAAGGCAGAAATTCTGATGCCCAACGTAGATTTTGTCCAGCCTCCTGGGTGTGCCTCTGTGTGCGTGTGTGTGCGTGTGTGTGTGTGTATGTGTGCACGTGAGTGTGCTTAGATATTATTGTCAGTTTACTTAAGCCTTTCTTGAAAAAAATGTTAATATTTCAGGTCACAATATAGATTCAAAACAGATAAAACATTAACAATTTTAATGCTGATTAACATAGATCTTCCATTACAGAGTAGTTCACGCTCACAATAAATTCAAGCAATGCAGGGAGGTCTCTTTCTTCCCTACTCAATACTGCCCATTCATCCACCCTCCAAGGTAACCACCAGATAAGAAGCTGTTGTGAGTCAATATTTTAAGGAGAATTTCATATAGTTTATTAGACATTTAGAGAGTTGCTGTGTAATAACTAGAAATACAAAGCAGCATTGGAGAACTCAGGAATCCATTGTACTCACAGACAGGACACCAGTGTACAGCAGCAATGACCACACGTTAGGGATAAAATTTTGAGCATCTTGATCCCAGTGGTTGAGATCAGGGCTGTGGGCTGCTATTCAGGAGCCAAGAGGCACTTACACCCTGGAATTTATTCCTGTTGGTTTAGACACAATTCAACTGTGAAGGCTTGTGCTACCCAACAAAAAGAGAACAGTAAAACAAGGTCTCAAGACAGCATCCGCAGAAATCAATCTCACACAGCAGGGCAGGTAGGGCAGGAAGCAGTGGACAGAAACAGATTGAGGGACTCTGGCCCTAGAGTAACTGCCTGGAGTGGAGGCCGGGCCTGCTTTCCCCAGGACAGCAGAACTAGCAGCATCTGCCAAGTGCTGTGGCCACCAGAGTCAGCACCCAGCAGAGGAGTAATCAGAGGTTTCCCATCTTTGTGCTTGGATGACATTGTACAAGATGCCCCTGCTACCTTAAAAATGGAAAAAATTACTTAAACTACAGAGCATGAAAACCAGGGAGAAACATGGCATAAACTCCAAGCAATAGGGAGAGAGCAGGGAGTAGACAGGATGGGATGGAGGAAAGTCTTACCAAGAGCACGGGTGCCCACAGTTCCTGAGCAGGGCCAGGCAGCACCTAGCAGCAGCACTGCCTCTTGCAGCCACAGCTCTGCTGGCAGCAGCACTTCTGCTGGCAACAGCCCTTCCCGCAGCCACCGCCGCAGCCACACGAGCCGCAGGAGCGGCGGCAGCAGCAGATCACGGGCGTGCTGCAGCACCCCCCGCAGCAGCCGCGGCAGCAGGGGCAGCAGCTGGAGCAGCAGCCCACCCGGTAGCACCTGCAGCTAGAGCAGCCGCCACCACAGCCACCGCCGCAGCCGCCACCGCAGCCACCACCGCAGCCACCACCGCAGCCACCACCGCAGCCACCACAGCCACAGCAACCCATGGTGTCAGTAGAGAGGACTCAGGTGAAGTGAGGAGGGAGGACTCAGGAGAGGTGAGGGAGGTCTGATGCCTCCTTCTGCTGGGGAGGCCCTTATATACTGCCCCCCCCTTTATTTTTAGCCCAATATCCATGGGAGACTCTCACAAGACCTTTTATTTACTCCCTTCTTGAGTCCCCTTGACATGACCACATTGCTAATTTTAGCACAGCGGTCTCCTTAGGAAGCCTTTGAGTGTTGTGCTATAAATGAAATACCTGTGTGTGTCTTTACTGCCGAAGTAGGAAAACCATTGCCCCCA
>NW_012142745.1:9529826-9532739 GCF_000956105.1 Propithecus coquereli
GTATGAAGATACTAATCTTTCGTCCTATGAATATATGTATTTCTCCCCATTTTAGAAATTTTGAAGCTTTATGTTTTTGTCAGAAGTTTAAACATTTTATAAGTTATATCTATCAATTTTGTCCTTTATGATTTTTGGTTTTGGTCCATATTAAGCAAGGTGTTCCACAGCCCAGGAATATAAAAGTATTCTCCCATATTTTTATACTACCCTTATGGTTTTACTTTTTATATTTCAATATTCAATCCATCTGGAACTTATGGGGATTTGATGTGATGCAAGGGTTTTACTTAAAAAAAGTTATCTTATATTGTGCTATAGTTGTGTAAGATGTTACCACTGGGGGAAGCTGGATTAAGAGTGAGACCTCTCTATACTATTTTTGGAACCAGAAGTCTATAATAACTTTGAAATAAGAAAAAAACGCATTTTGTCTTTTTTTTTTTTTTTTGGTGATTTGTGTCCAAGTTTATTTTTCCAAATGGTTAGCTAAATGTCTAAGCTTAGATATCTCAGTGGTGGATATAAGGTAATTACAGAACTTATGCGCATAATTGGCTATTATGTGGTCATTAAAAACAGTTTCTAAAAAGCAAATATTTGATAAATAAGGGTAATTTTACATTAGTTAATGTTAAGTTAAAATCAAAATACAAAATTATGTACTTACAATACTTTTAATCATGTCATATAAATGTACAGGAAATACTGAGATATTAATTAAAAGGAAAAAAGAGTAGATTAGCAATGGAGACATTTGGTGGGCATCATGTAAATTGGGTGATCAAATTTAACATCATCAGTAATGGAATAAAGTGACATCACACACTTCTTGATGTTATACATTGAGAAAAACACATTGACTATGTAATATTCCTGCAAAAATATTCAGCCAGAATCTGATCATGAGGAAACAACAAGACAAATCCATATTGAGGGTTATTTTACAAAATAACTTGTCAAAAATAAAATATTGGAGGACCATCCTAGATCAAAACCTACTTAAAAATGCATTTGTGATTGGACCCAAGATGAAAAATTATTCAAAATGCGGATGTAAACTATAGGACATTCTTGGGATAATTAGGGAAATTTAAGATTGGTTGTATATTAGGTAATAGCATGTGTCACTTTTAAATTTCTTGAATGTGATCATTTTATTGTAGTGTGAAGGACAGTGTCCCTTTTGGGAGCTGCATGCTAAACATTTTAGGGATAAAGTGTCATTTCTGCAACTTAAATGGGGAGAAAAAGGTTTCATATCTTGCTTGGTTCACATAACATAACCTGGAGATATTCCCTCATCACTACACCAAGTGCTTCCTCATTCTCTTTGAGGGCAACACAGAATCCCCTTCCATGGTTGAGGGTAAGAGCCCAGGTCTGGAGCCAGACAGCCTGCAAGTCATTCATCGTGCCTGACACAGGAGTAGCCAACTAAAACAGAGCATATAGCAAAATGTTAACCTCTGGTAAATTTAAATAAACGGTATAGAGGATCTTATTGTAATATTCTTGCAACTTTCCTGGGGAGGTTGAGATTTTCCAAAATAAAAATATTGGGAAAAAATAAAGCCTAGGAAAATGATGGAAAGAAATACAACAGAATGGTAAAAGTGTTTATTATAGATGCTATTTTCTCTTTTATATTTTTCTGTATTTTAAAATTGTTTACAAGGAACTTATGTTATTTTAAATTCAGAAAAAAATGTACAGGAGGGAAAAACCACTCTATTTTTCCCATTTTTCTCTTCTAATGTTCCATATCAATTTCCATAATCTGAAGTGACAACAGGTGGAGTCAGGAAAGAGATAAAGTCAGCTGTTGGTGTCTAGGTGTGGCACCTCCCAGAGTGTTTGGGGAAGTGCTTTTACTATTCATAGCATGCATTCCACAACAATCCTCACTTCTGCTGTGACCATATATTTTGGAATCTCATCTGTGTTTCCTTGGGAAGTTGAGTGATGGTCGTAGATGTGGTCTACTTCCCTGAACAGAGAAGACGTTCTGGCCAGGGCCTGTAAGACTCTGAACGCCTGCACAGAATAAGGTTAGGGAGAATTATTTAATAAAGCCTATAGGTTGAGCTAACTTGAATATAATAATCCCCTGATTTTTCCCCCAAATTGCTTCATTTAAGCTCCTGGGGACCCTGAGACATTGTGGTCTTTGGCCAATTGGCGATCAGAGACATCTGCACCCCACACAGCAGGGAAGGCAGCACTGTCACACTGTCACTGCCACTATTTCTGCTTGGAATCCCTCTGCCCAGCCCCACAGCTGTGGCATGTGCTTGAAGAGACACACGGGGCCCACTGGCATCGAATTTGGAGCACTGCTCTGCCTGGTTAAGGGCTTCCGGAGCATTACTAGTTCTCAGCTGCCATGTCACCAGAACACTGCAACGCATGGCGATGTTTGTGTCATCCAGAAGCCTGTAGGATTCCCAGCAGGTCAGGTCTTCTTTCTTCATGAAATCCATCCTAATCCCTGTTAATTTTCCCGTAGGCACTCCACACAACACCTCATGTGTGCCTCACTGATAGCAATTTTCCCTTGACTTCATGTTATAATTTTGGGGGGTAAATTTCTGCTTACACAAATGATTTACACACCCCAGTCTACCTTGCTTTTTGAATGTTTAATAGCTCTCAAATCATTCCTTCTCAGTTCATAGAGGTCTATCTCACTCTTTCTTCTTCTGCTACATCTTTTTGTCTTTTTTTGACTCTCCCGTGTTATTCCAGGATATTTCACTCTTTTTGGCATCTATGGAGTGTTGTGTTGTATGGATATACCATTTAATCTGGCCCCAATGACAGAAATTTAGGTCGATAGCGAAGGCAGAAATTCTGATGCCCAACGTAGATTTTGTCCAGCCTCCTGGGTGTGCCTCTGTGTGCGTGTGTGTG
>NW_012142745.1:9535559-9544084 GCF_000956105.1 Propithecus coquereli
AGTTTTTTTTTTTTTTTTGATGCTGGTTTTTCACTCATTCTTTCAAGAAGTTTTTTATAACTTACGGATGTGTGATGAATCCCAGTAGGGGAGAAAACAATGTTGTGTCTAACCTGTGACAACTAAGAGTACAAACGGAAACAAGAGGGCTTTTACCTGACTCTGCATTCAGAATCTTATGATTATAAAAAGATGAAGATTATTCCTAAGTATTTTAGGTATCTAATTCAATAGATACCTATCGAATACTTATTTAATACAATGTGTTGGCTGTTATTTTAATTGTGAAGCAAAAAATATATATACATTTAAGTTCTTATGAACACAAACCTCTTAGACGTGTGTTGTAATCGAAATATATTAATAGATTTAAGAGAATAACAAAGGTTAAATTTAGCAATATTTACTGTCAAGACGTCAACAAGGAAGGACATAAGACAACTCATGAGATCTTTTATGGGAATTGGGATAAACAATAACAAGGAATGGGCTGTCTATTCTGGGCCAGGCTTGTTGGAGCCGGTATATAAGGGCCTCCCCCAGCAGGTGGAGGCATCAGACCTCCCTCACCTCTCCTGAGTCCTCCCTCCTCACTTCACCTGAGTCCTCTCTACTGAAACCATGGGTTGCTGTGGCTGTGGTGGCTGCGGTGGTGGCTGCGGTGGTGGCTGCGGTGGTGGCTGCGGTGGCGGCTGCGGCGGTGGCTGTGGTGGCGGCTGCTCTAGCTGCAGGTGCTACCGGGTGGGCTGCTGCTCCAGCTGCTGCCCCTGCTGCCGCGGCTGCTGCGGGGGGTGCTGCAGCACGCCCGTGATCTGCTGCTGCCGCCGCTCCTGCGGCTCGTGTGGCTGCGGCGGTGGCTGCGGGAAGGGCTGTTGCCAGCAGAAGTGCTGCTGCCAGCAGAGCTGCGGCTGCAAGAAGCAGTGCTGCTGCTAGATAGGCCAGCCCAGCTCTGGGCAGGTGCTGCAGGCACCTGTGCTGTCGGTCAGCCTGCCGTCTACAAGTGCTTGGGGGAGGCAATTTGTGTCCCTTGTCAAGTCTTTCCTCTATCCCACCCTGTCTACTCCTGCTTTCTCCCTGTCACCTGGACTTTATGGCAAATTCCTCCTTGGTTCTCATGCTCTGTAGTTTCAATAATTTTTTCCATTTTTAAGGTAGTCACATGGACATCTCATACAATGTCATCCAAGGACAAAGATGGAGGACATCTTGATTACTGAGCTCAGCAAAATGGTATAATAATTTTTCCTGTAATTTTTTCTTTGAATTTTTTAAAATCTATGATCAGGTCTTCTTGTCTGTACCACATATAAACTGTTCTTCCTGTGGCCATAGATGCTTTCTTAAAAATTATTTTTTTGAGTTTTACTAATGCATGGTCTTTATTTTAGTGCCTTAATTTTGATTACATCAACCAAAAAATCTGTTTTTCCTTTTGTATTAATGGTAACCCACCATTTTTCTTTTACTTTAAAAACATTGAGACATAGTGGATGTACGTAATTTGGAAATACATGTAACATTTTGATAAATTCATATACTATGTAACAATCACATCAGGATAATTGGAATATCTATCACCTTAAACATTTATTTTTTCCTTTATACTGGGAACATTCAAATTATTGTTTACTAGCTGTTTTGAAAAATATAATTGGTTATTGTTTACTATTTCACTCTGCTGATTTATAGAATACTAGGTCTTATTTCTTCTATCTAAGTGTATTTTTGTACCCATTAATCAATCTCTCTTCATCTAAAAATTTCTTAATAAAATTCAGAAATAAACTCTGAACAATTTCTCTTAGTTTTATCTTTATACTTTTCATTAAACTACCATAAATTATGATTTCCCATGGGTTGAGGCCATCAAGAATACACACATAATTATGCCCTTGTGTGATTTACAATCCATTCATATACATATAACCACCAACACAAGGTAGAATAATAATAAACATTTTAAAAGGTCTACATTGATGTGGCATGCCATGGTAAGGACGGATTCCACATTGTTGAATGGGGAGTGGTCTTTGAAGAAGTAATGTTTTGACAAGTGGAGATGGTTGGGGGCAGATATTCCAAGAAGAAAGGCAAAAAAAGTGAGAATAGAAAATCTGAGACGTACATGGGCACTAGTAAGTCATGAGTATATGAATATAGATTGTTAGAAATCAGCAATGAAAGGAAGACTCTACCTACAATTTGCAAGGCTGAGGGTTTAAGCATAACAACAGCAGCTTGACTATTATAGGAATGCTACTGATTTCTGTACATTGATTTTGTGACCTGAGACTTTGCTGGATTTATTTTTCAATTCCAGGAATTTCTTGATGGAATCTGGGGTTTTCTAGATAAAAGATCATATCATCAGCAAAAAGTAATATTTTGACCTCCACTTTCCCGATTTGTATACCCTTAATTTCTTTCTCTTGACTGATTGCTCTGGCTAGGACTTCCAGCAATATGTTGAAGAGAAGTGGTGACAGTGGGCATCCTTGTTTTCCAGTTCTTAGTGGGAAAGCTTTCAACTTTCCCCATTCAGTATGATGCTGGCTGTGGGTTTGTCATATATGGCTTTTATAATTTTAAGGTATGTTTCTTCTATGCTAAGTTTGTTGAAGGTTTTTATCATGAAAGGGTGCTACATTTTGTTGAATGCTTTTTCTGCATCTACTGAGATGACCTTTGTTTTTGCTTCTGTTTATGTGGTGAATCACATTTACTGATTTACATATGTTGATCCATCCTTGCATCCCTGGGATGAAGCCCACTTGGTCATGGTGGATTATTTTTTTGATGTGCTGTTGAATTCAGTTTGCTTATATTTTATTGAGGATTTTTGCATCCATATTAATAAGGAAAGTAGTATTCTGGAGTTCTCTTTTTTTTGTTGTGCCCTTTCCTGGCTTTGTTTTTTTTTTTTTTTTTTTTTTTTTGAGACAGAGTCTCGCTGTGTTGCCTGGGCTAGAGTGCCGTGGCGTCATCCTAGCTCACAGTAACCTCAAACTCCTGGGCTCAAGCAATCCTTCTGCCTCAGCCTCCCGAGTAGCTGGGACTACAGGCATGCGCCACCATGCCCGGCTAATTTTTTCTATGTATTTTTAGTTGTCCAATTAATTTCTTTGTATTTTTAGTAGAGACGGGGGTCTCGCTCTTGCTTAGGCTGGTCTCGAACTCCTGAGCTCAAACAATCCACCCGCCTCGGCCTCCCAGAGTGCTAGGATTACAGGCGTGAGCCACCACGCCCAGCCTTCCTGGCTTTGGTATCAAGTTGATACTGGCTTCATAGAATGAGTTGAGGAGGAGTCTCTCCTTCTTGATATTATGGAATCATTTCTGCAGTATGGGTACCAACTCTTCTTTGTCAGTCTGATAAAATTAAGCTGTGAATCCACCAGGTCCTGCGCTTTTTTTTGTTGGAAGATTTTTTATTTCTGCTTCAATCTTATTTCTCAAAGACTCAATACCATTCACAATAGCTACAAATAAAATAAAATAACTAGAAATATGCTTAATCAAGGAGGTGAAAGATCTCTACAAAAAGAACTATGAAACACCGAGGAAAGAAATCACTGATGATGCAAACAAATGGAAAAACATATCATGTTCATAGATTGGTAGAACTAACATTGTTAAAATGTCCATACGACCCAAAGCGATTTATAGATTTAATGCCATCCCGATCAAAATACCAACATCATATTTCACAGATCTAGAAAAAATAATTCTATGCTTTGCTTGGAATCAGAAAAGAGCCCAAATAGCCAAAGCAATCTTAAGCAAAAAGGAACGAATGTGGAGGCATCACATTACCAGACTTCAAACTATACTGCAAGGCTATAGTAACCAAAACAGCATGGCATTGGCACAAAAATAGAGACATAGACCAATGGAAAAGAACAGAAAAACCCAGATATAAAACCATCCACATAAAGCTAACCGATCTCTAACAAATCAGACAACACTATACACTGGGGAAAAGAATCCCTATTCAATAAATGGTGCTGAGACAACTGGTTAGCCACATGCAGAAGAATGAAACAGTATCCACATCTCTCACCACTCATAAAAAATTAATTCAAAATGGATAAAAGATTTAAATGTAACACATGAAACCATAAGAACTCTGGAAGAAAATGTTGGAAAAACTCTTCTATCTATTGGCCTAGGCAAAGAATTTATTAAGAAGACCCTAATGGCAATCACAGCAACAACAAAAATAAATAAATGGGACTTGATTAAATTAAAAGGCTTCTGCACAGCCTAGAAAATAATCAACAGAACAAATAGACAATCTATAGAATGGGAAAAAATATTCACAAGTTATATGTCCTATAAAGGGCAAATAACCAGAATCTACAAAGAACTCAAGCAAATCAGCAAGAAAAAATATCAAATAACCCCATTAAAAAGTGTGCAAAAGACATAAACATAAGTTTTTCAAAAGAAGATAGACAAAATGGCCAATAAACATATGAAAAAATGCTCAACATCATTAACCATCAGGGAAAACAAATTAAAACCACTATGAAATATTACCTTACCCCAGTTAGAATGGCTTTTATTAAAAAGTCCAAAAATAATACATGTTGGAATGGATGCAGAGAGAAAGGAATGCTTATACACTGTTGGTGGGACTACAAATTAGTACAACCTCTATAGAAAACAGTGTGGAGTTCCTCAAAGAATTAAATGTAGACCTACCATTCAATCCAGCATTCCCATTCCTGCGTATTTACCCAAAGGAAAAGAATTCATTTTATGAAAAAAATACCTGAACTCAAATGTTTATTGCAGCACAATTCACAATTGCAAAGATGTGGAGTCAACCCAAATACCCATCAGTTCATGAGTGGATTAACAAAATGTGGTATATATATACCATGAAATACTACTCAGGCATGAGAAAGGATGACTTAATGCCTTTTGCAACAATATGGATGGAACTGGAGACCATTATCCTAAGCGAAGTAACTAAAGAATGGAAAAACAAACAGCACATGTACTCACCATTAAATTTTAACTAACTGATAAGCACACATGTGCATAGAGGGAAGTATAACTCAATGGAAAGTGATCAGGGGGTAGTGGGGAGGAGGTGATGGGTGAAAACCTACCTAATGGGTACAGTGAATGCTGTCTGGGTGGCAAGCACACTTATAACCCTGACTCAAGCATTACAAAAGCAATCCTTGTAACCACAAACATTTGTACCCCTGTAATATTTTGAAATTGAAAAAAAAAAAGAATAACAGCAGCAACAACAACAGCAACAGCAGCTAGCATTCATGTTGTCCTTAAAATCCAGGCATTCTTCTAAGCACTTACATATATCATTACCGTGTTGTAATAGAAGCAGTATTATTATGCCTATTGCACAGAGAGGGAAGCGACACAGAGCGGTCATCGAGTAACTTGCTCAAAGTGCACAGTTGCTGCTGGTGGAGCTGTGACTTGCAGCAATGCTGTAGGCCAGCGATGGCTTTTGAGAGGGAACACTTCACTGTACACAACGGGCAGAATTAATCCATCCATGGTTAGAACGGAAGCTGTGTCAATAATCCTGGAAAAAGCAGTAAGGGCCTGAGACAACAGCAGAGTGGCAATGGTAGTGTATCCGTGGGAGTTAAGGGTATAATAGAAACCCAAGAAATGAGGACAACATTTGCAATTACTAAACAGGCAAGATGACACTGGTGATCTAACAATACATAGTGACTTCTATTCTTCTTTTCTTAGACATTTGGGAAATTATACATGGTAGCCCATTTTAAAATTTATATTAAATATGGTAGACAACTAGATGAGGAACTGGCCATTCCCTTTTAACATTGTTTCTGTCTGTAAGGTATGGAGGGAAAGGAAATTTATAACATAAATGCACTGTCTAATGACTGTACATGGTAACTGCCTCATAAATCACTCTGATCCTGCTCATGGTGTATTCTATTGCAGATGCTGCCTGACATGGTTATTTTCAGAAGACGCAGGTCTGCTTGATTTGCAGTATTGGCCTGACCTGAAAAGATCTAGGCTTGAAAAAAATCCCTTTTTTTGGTCTACTTATCTAAACTTGATCTTTTGCATCCCTTTTAGGGAGAAATTTAGATGCAGATTGTAGACTGAAAACATACTTTATATGGATCACAGGGCTTGACACACATTATAGTGTGCCAATATATGTTGTTACAATGTGCAAATGGTATGTATATTATATATGCAATATATATAAACATGATATGTATGTTATAAGGCTATATATGTTTATATATATTATTCATATTCATCATAGTATACTTATATATGATATTCGTACATATAGGCTGTGCATCTGTTATTTATATATAGACAGATATATACATATCAGGTTATATACATGTTATATATGTTATGTACAATATTTATACACCCATATGTTTTATGCATATATGTATGTGTTTATGTGTATGTATACTACACATATATGTTCTTAGAGTCTGAATTTTATGACTCAACACATGATTTTGTAAAACCTAGTAATTTGTGGAACATATGTTGTGAAGGCTTGCCTCCACTTCACTGTGTCTCTTCCTTCCTGATCTTTGGGTCAACTGTGATTCACCCTGTGTTTACCTCATTCTCTGTGGCTCCCACCATCCAGGTTCTCACAGGTGAGAGTATTACCACTCCAATGTCCTGTAGGCACTTCAATCCAGCCAAAGCAAAGACATACAGATTTTCTGTAGTACTTAGATAAAGAATGTCCTTGAATTGCACGTTTGTGCCGGCTGTCTTGGGAGGAGGAAGGCAGGTACGGGTGAGAAGGGTGGGTGTGTGGTGTGGGAAGGTGGGCAGTGAACAAATGATGGCTGGTTTGCCGTCATTGGATGTTGAAAAGATGATATTTGGCCTATATTGATTTTTCTTTGGACTTGACACCTGCCTCTCTTTGTTTTTAAAGGTAAAATGACCAGTTTAGCAAAGATGCCCAAAGTTGAAATAGAGCCTTATTCACTTTCTGGCTTATTCTGCAATTCAAGTTCTCTCAACATGAGGGTGTCTTTAGACCTTAGCAAGAATAGCATGGTGCCTTAAATCTATCCTACATTTTCAATTGATTCAAGTAATGATGGCTGCTTTTATTTTTGTTAGACTAATTGAACTAAAATCAGGTGATACTGAACTAAACCTCCTCTGATAGAAATATAGTATTTTAATATTTGGTTTTTATTTATATTAGATGAATTTCAAAGGTCAATTACTAAGAAATATAGGATAACATGATAAATGATTTCGTAACTTTTTGTAAGTACGTCATCTACCAAGGGCATCATATAGTATTAGTAGCCACTGGGTGGCTTAAACAACAGAATTTTGCTTTCTCACAATTCTGGAGGCTGGACATATAAGATCAAGGTGCCAGCAGGGTTGTTTTCCCCTGAGTCTTCTCTCTTTGACTTGCAGATGGATTTTTTTTTTTTGGTGGGGGGGTGGTGTCCTCACAAGGTCTTTTCTCTGTGTACACTCATCTCTGGTGTCTCTCTCTTCTTGTAAGAACACCGGCCATATTGAATTAGGTTCCCACCATTATGACCCCATTTAATCGAATTACCTCCTAAAGGGCCCTGTCTCCCATATAGTCACATTGAGGGTTGAGGCTTCAACCTATAAATTTTGGGGGCGAGTTGTCACAATGCAGCCCATAACACATATCATTACTATAAACTCAAAAGGTGGAGCAGTTTGAACAAAACACATAGTATTAAAGGAGCCCCAAACTAAAATTGAAATTAACCTCTAAGAATAAAATTAGGAAGAGTTGAAATATAATTTATACATCCTATCATATGCTCCCACATGGCAAAAATGATGTGTGAGTAAGAATATTTATTGTATTTTGTGTAATAGAAAAAAAATTGGAAACAATCCAATGATCCATCAGAGGAAGACTTAGGTTATGGCACCTGTATGAAAAGAAATGAAATGTAGCAATGAATGAGCTGTCTATGTATTATTTCTGGGTCATATCAATGAGAATATCAGGTCGAGAGACAGATGCTATACTGTGCTGTCATAGGGTGCCTGTATCTGCATAGAGTATCTTTAAAAAATACTCGAGACAATGGCAAGGGAGGGGACTTGGTGGCTGAAGGACAGGAGAGGGAGAGAAGTTTACTGTTTGACCTTTTTGTACATTTAAAAACTTGCACAATTTTTTCAGAGGAAAAAAAGTCATGGTGACATCAGTCCATGCAGAAATAACCCAACCCGAGAAACTGCCTGGAAATGTATGATTAAGGAGTTTCAGTAATTCCCTAAATCTGAACAAGCGGATGTGGGTGTCACATCAGGAAGGCATGACTGGATGTGTTTACAGCTAAAGAACTTAAGAGTGGTGCTGTTTTTGAAGAACTAATTAAAATGAACTGTCACGGCCTTAGATAAACTTCTTTTTAAAAGATGACACAGATAATACATGAATACAAGCATAGAAAAATTCAAATGAAGAAGTATATGGAATATAAAACAAGGTTTCTCTTCATCTA
>NW_012142745.1:9545386-9573455 GCF_000956105.1 Propithecus coquereli
GGTCTATCTAACTGTCTTGTTTGGGTTTGGTAGCCTGAGTCACTGTTTGAGGCCCAGATGCCTCTGGGCCTCCCTCCGGCCCACCTGAGTTTCCATGCAGATCTAAGGTACAGACACCCATCAGCATTGCCAGGTGCGTTTGCATTCTTCCCTTGTTCCATGCTTCTTTAACTTTGACATGGGCGATGAGGAATGTGTTACTGGTTTTAATATGGATATCCGCATTTCTCCTTTGAAATTCATGGTCATTAAAAGCCTCTGTGCTTCTCCTGAGCATGGCCTGCAAGTCCTTATGTGATCTAGTCCTTAACTACCAGCTTCCAGTGCGCCCCCTGACACTGTTCTCCAGCTAGCCTGTTCTTAATCCTCTCTGCCTCAGGGCCTTTGCATGTACTGTTCCATCTGCTTAAAGCACATTTTCCCTAGATTTTGCACTTCTGGCCCCTTATCAATCGCTCAGTCAGGTCTCAGTTCAAAATTTAATTCCTCACAGATGCATTCTGCTCCGTTTTACTGTCACGATTGCACTTCTCACACACGGACATCATATGTATTTGCCTTATATGATCTGTTTTCTTCCACAGTCTGTGCAAATGTCATAAAAGTCTGTCTGGTTGAGTGCTATATTCCCAGGGCTGGGATTGGCCTGTGGTAGTCAATACAAATTTAGCAGAATGCAAAACAGAAAAAGGATGGCCTGATGTCCGTAGGGACTGGGTCAGCAGTGCTGTTTCCCAATCTCTCAGGTACCGATGCCCTGGTGTGGCCTTCAAGGCCTTTCCAGTCTAACGTCAACCTTTTTTTCTGAACTCAATTTCTAAAATTTCCCTTCATTCAAACCACGTGTATATTAATTCACATACTGTCCGCCACCATTTCTGCTTTTTAGATGCTGCTGTTTGTTTCTCTACCTGGAACGCACTTTCTGCTACCACCATGTCAGGTCTCCGCGGCGTGGGGTACGGACGTCTCCAGGTGTGTAGCTGGGCACTGGATGCTGCGCAGCTTCGTGATGTTGTTTTGTGAGTCGGTTGGAGTCCAGGAAAGAGCCCTTGCAGGGTGAGCATGAAGCGATTGGTGAAGAAGATCAGGGCTGGGCTTGGCGTCCTTGCCACTGTCCCCCATTCTGTGACTTAGGTCGGTGGGTGGGTGGAAGGTGCATGCCTTCCCCTGGGTTCAGTGGCTGATGTGTTCTTTTTCTTTTTCAAAACTTACTCCCAGGGATTTTTCAATAGCAGAAGTCATTTTTTAAAAGTTATGTAAATATATTTAAGGTGAGAGGTGCCAGAAGAATTTTCATTTAACATTTTACTCTTAATTGGGGACTGCTTGCCTTTGAAGGACTGTCAGCCACGGTGACTAGTTGGGGCAGGAGCATTTTGGTGATGTTCTGTACAGGTCTTGATATGGAAAGGAAAGCTGGCTTAATGGATAGCACGAACAATGTTAATCCGCTTGAATAATAATTACACAAAACAAAGGTTAATGGCACACCAGGTAATCATCCGTCACTTCTGCACTAACTATTTTCTTGTGCTATGTGCAAAAGAAAGTGCGCTAGATCCAGGAAAAGGCAAAGTTTAATGATTGACTATAATACATCTTTATAGCCATTTCCCCAGACTTTGTTTTTACAGTGAGGAGAATGGCGGCTAAATGATTAATACAGTTGTTAGCTACTGCTCTTTGTCTTCAAAAGAGCACGTGGTGTTTTGTGAATTCGTGCGTATGAGTGTTTGTGCATCTTAAATCAAGCATTAACAAATAACGTAGACGTTTTCTTGTTTTCTTTTCTCACACTTAACCCTCTTCATCTCACTTATTTCTAGGGAAAACTGCTGAGCTGGGATCATTCTCACGAGATGTGTGTGTGGCTACAGAGCACCTCCCATCCACGCACTGACCAGGCCTGACCCTGCTTAGCTTTGGGATCAGAGATCGGGCACATTCAGGCTAGCATGGCCATACCTTATGTAAGACGTAGCATACATTATGTAGATAAATGCTATCCATGCATAAATATGCATGCCTTCCTTCCACCTCATAGTTTTTGCGTTGATCTACCAGATCTCAGAGTGGAGGAAGCCCAGAAAGACAAAAATCAATTTATATTAGGAAGGACAGAGAAGAATTAGATCACCAGAAAAAAAAAAGAAAAAAGAAAAAGAAAAGAAAAGAAAAAAGAAAAAAAAAGGCAGGATCCTGAGAGAAGAAAGCCAAGACTGAGTTCTTTGGAAATGTGAGGGTAGTTTTGAGAGCCTGGGAAGAGATTAGAAGAGATTAGGACCTCTGCCATGCTCTGGTGGGGAGGTACATTTGAGAGACCGAGGGGTGAAGATATTTAGGACTCCTTTCTCTAAGCTGCTATAATTTGCTTCCCATTTTAAACTTCACTAAAAGATTGCAGTGAACATTCATATTGCTTGTTATTTTTTTCTTGGATAACTGTGATTTTGTGCTGAGCTGGACCACAAAGCAGCACAGCTTCACAAAAGATGCACACGTCTATCTATCTACCACTCTGTCTAAGCTTACATTAATTTTATATTGCAAAAACACATCATGGTAATGGAGACACTAAAATAGTCCAGAACTGGACAAATTAGAAAGCAAAACCCATGGTGAATCTCATCATTTAAGATAAACACTTTTACATTTGGTGGCTACACTTTCGGGATTTTTCTATGCATATACAAATATACTTAATATTTTCAGAGTGAGACTTATGTTCTCCATACTATTAGGTCATTAAATATGAAATGTCCGATTTAGAACCAGAAGTGTAGTTTATCACATCTCAAACAAGAAGCAGTACAATTAATCAAAGTATGTGCCTAAATTATGAACACAATTTTGCCATCTTAACGGTAGCTTGTTTGTACAGGCAGCAAAGAAGCCTGGAGAGCGAGTGGCAATGAAATTGTGAAAGATGTTTCCCATAGCTTGTTGAGAATGGAACGTTTTTTTGTTGCAAGAAGTGGTCCAGAGCCTGCAAGAAGTGGTAGTCAGTTGGTGCAAGATCTGGTGAATATGGTGGATGACAGAGAGTTTCCAAGTCTAGCCTCTGTAGTTTGAGCAGTGTTGTTTGTGTGACCTCTGGTCCAGCATTGTTTTACAAGAGGATTGGCCTGTCTCTATTGACCAATCTCGGCTGCTTAATTGCAAGCATCCTCGTCATTTTGTCTAGTTGGTGGCAGTAGACATCTTCTGTCATCAACTGACCAGGTTTCATGAAGCTGTAGTGGATAATACCAGCTCTGGACCACCAAATAGCCACTATTAGCCTTTTCTGATGAATATTCAGTTTTGAACTGTGTTTCAGCACTTCGTCATTATCCAACCATTGTACTGAACACTTGCGATTGTCAGAAAGAATTGATTTTTCATCACATGTATTTTTCATCATACAGTGTAGAAATGGTTTGCCTTTATGTTATGACAGCAAAGAAAGGCAAGCTTTGAGATGATTTCTCTTCTGGTGCTCATTTAATTCATGTGGAACCCATCTATCCAGCTTCTTTACTTTGCTGATTTGTTTCAAATGGTCCAATATTGTTGGAATAATAACGTCAAACCTTGCTGCTAGTTCATGGGTGGGTTGAGATGGGTTTGCTTCCACTACAGCTTTCAGCTCATCATTATCTACCTTGGTCTCAGGTCATCCATGTAGCTCATTTTGAAGGTTAAAATCACTGAAATGGAACTTCTCAAACCATCAACGTACTGTGAGTTCATTAGCCACATCCTTCCCAAACACTTTGTTGATATTTTGAACTGTCCGTGCTGCATTTGTTCCATAATGGAACTCATATTCTAAAATAACAAGAATTTTTGACTTATCCATGGTTTCACTAAAATTGCTCTAAAAAAAATTTGAAAGATAATCACAAGCCAAACCACGCATTTGAAAGACTGATGATGTATCTTCATAATAAAAATAAAATGAGAAGTGTCGAAGGAAAATGTCAGAGATATCAACTATCAAACTTAGTATTTAAGGAAATTGAACATTTCATACTCAATAACCTAAAATATATGCTTTTGTGCAACTTGCTTTTTTCACTTATGAGTATTGCCTGTCACTTCTATAGTCTACACATATTTTTAAAATAATTCTTGCAAAGTCTTCCATTTTATAGGTTTACCACAATTTATTTAACTATGTCACCAGTAATGCACATTTAGTTTGTGTCTGATTTTTCTATATTTTAAACAATGCTGGAATGAGTATCCTTGAACATATAGACATATAGATTCTACCAGAAACTACCCTTAAAGAAAGGACTTGGCTATTTGTTTTTTTTTTTTTGTAGTGTTTGTCAGTGAAAGTACTGCCCCCGTGTCATAAATATGGGTCCGGAGGGCTCTGTGTCACTAAGAAATATCCCCCCAAACCCACAGCATATGGTTTTAAGTTATCTCAGTAATTTCCTCTTCTCACATTATTGGCTTTGACTGGAAAGAATAAAAAATGCATGAAATGATAATATCATTCTCTGGTCTATAATCTGTTCCCTACTCAATATGTTATTTCTCCTACTAGCAGGAAAAAAAAAATAGCTGCTGGTTTATCTACTTCAAGTAATAGGACAACATGTTTTCCTTAAATAGTAAAATGCAGGAAAGAGCAATGGTCATGGTAAATTAATTTTTTGTTTATATATTCCAAATTGCTTGTTAAGCTTTTTTTTCTTATGCCTAAATTCAGAACTTCTACAAAGGAGCTTACTATCAACCCTGTTAACCTTGACTTTAGGGAGATGCACTGTAATCTCTCGGCAGTTGCAGCAGTGCAGCCAAGTATCATCTGGTATTTGTGTGTCTTTATGCTTTCGACAGATCCTTTCACAGCCATGAGTAAATGAGTGTATGCCCTTAAAGGTAAACCAATATCATTATATTCAAAATGGATCGATTAGACAACTTTCGCTTGTATTCAACGCAGTAATGTAAATTCTCATTAGAAGAAGCTCCTTAGAGATTTGAATATAGTCAATATAAAGGATTCAATGTATGCAATATTTCATAGACTTTGTTAATATCTACAATGGTGTTTCTCAGGTATGGTATATTGGCCCCTTGCCTTGGAATCACCCTAGAGTCTAGTTAAAATGCAGATTCCTGGGATCTGCTCTAGACTTAAGTGGTCGGAATTCCTGGAATGATGGTTCCAGGAGTCTTCATATTCAACAAGAGATGATGATATTTCTCATCCTGCCTGACTTTTCTATATCTATAAATGCTTTGGAAGTCTCCTTTGTGCTTGGGTGTATTGTGCATCGGGTAGGTGTGCTAGACAGAATAATGGCCCTCAAAGATGTCCACTTTATAACCCCTAGAACCTAGGAATGAAGAACCCAGAACCTTACATGGCAAAAGAGACTTTGCAGATATGATTAAGCATCTTGAGATGGAAAGATTATCCTGGAATATAATATCTGACTTGGAGGGCGGAGGGTCAGAGGCAGAGGAGACGTGATGACAGAAGTAGAGGTCAGAGCGATGTGATTGCTGGAAAGGGGCCATGGGCCGGGAAATGCGGGTGGCCTCTTGCGGCTGGAAAAGCAAGGAAACACATTCCCTCCCAGAGCCTTGAAGGAGAGTGTGGCCTTGCTGACACCTTGACCTTCTCTCAGTAGAAATCCGTTGTAGGTTTCGGACCTCCAGGACAGTAAGATCATACATTGTATTTGAAGTCACTAAGTTTGTGGTAATTTGTTACAAAGCAATAGGAAACTAATAAAGCGGGTGTCAATATCTCTCTGGAGATTGACTTGTCGTTAGCTAAATGTGCAACGATGGTTGTTAACGTTGTATCCCCAGAGCTAGCCTCGGGCCTGGGACATAGGAAGTGATCAATAAGGATTTATTGAATAAATGAAAAAATCAATGAGTGATTGATGACTATGCTCATTTGGCTTTGACTTGATTGCTTCTCTAATGTAAGGAATGGCTGGGATCAAAACGCCGGAGTTCTCAGAGATGTAGGTGATGCTTGCAGTGTCTCTGACTAGGTCTGGACATCTAGTCTGACTATACCATCCAGGCTTTGGCCCCCAAAAGTGGCGACCTGATGTGTTCCCTTTCTTTTTTATGATCAACCATAGCTCATGTCTTACTCCATTTTTTTTGTTGCTTATAACAGAATACCTGAAACTGGGAAATGTATAAAGAAAAGACATTTATTTCTTACAGTTATGAAGGCTGAGAGGTTCAAGGTTGAGGGGGTGTATCTGGTAAGAGCCTTCTTACTTCTTACTCTCTGCAGAGTCCCGAGGTGGTGCAGGACATTGCATGGTGAGGGAACTGAGCTTGCTAGCTCAGGTCTCTCTTCCTCTTCTTATAAAGCCACCAGTTCCCATCCCATGGTAATCCATTAATCCATTAATCCACGAATGGGTTAATCTATTCATGAGGGCAGAGCCAATCACCTCTTAAAGGCCCCACCTCTCAATACTGCCACATTGGAGATTAGGTTTCAGCATGAGTTCCCGGAGGGGACAAATATTTAAATTATAGCAGCTTGTTAAGTGATCAGTCATACATTTATATTTCACCTGTAACTAAAATTTCAAGTTTAGATTTTAAGTACACAGATATTTCTTGAACATTTTTATTTCAGAAAAATTGTTAGTCTGCCTAATCAAATGAATGCTATATTTTTCCCATAGCCAATAAATTTCTAAGGGAAATTTAATACATTTTTTGAATATAAGAAGTATCATTAGGCTACCAATTTTTTCTCCACTTCCATAGAAAATAGAAATTGGGGGACCTAAAATCAAATTTCAAGTGACTTATGTTCAAGTTAGGTCAAGCTATCTAATGGGCACTGATTGTTCCCCATTCCCTGAGTTCAGAGGATGAGGCTTGCCTGTCCTCATCTTGGAAAATCTCAGTCTCTTGTCACATCTAAACATGTTGAGTTTGCTAAAAATTCTACTTTCCCCCATGTACTGACTGCAGATCAGCATGGGGCAGCCCTGTTCAGTCAAAATCCAAGTAGTCACGTAAGGGAAAGGTGGGATTTTTTGGAAACCCTATTAGTAATTAATGAAATGATTACAAATTAATTAATGGAATTGGGAAGTAATTAATGGAATTAATTAATTAGTCATACCATTAGGAATAAGTTTTTCCATCATATATTGTTTCATCACAAAGCACCCAAAACTTAGTGGCTTAAAACAACAGCTAATTTACTATCCTTTGTAGTTCTGTGGGCTGACGGGGCTCAGCTGGGTGGTTCTCCCACCCGTCTCATTTGGTGGCACTCAGATGGCATACGGGGCTCGAGTCCCTGAGGTTTCACATGGGACAGGATCTGGCCTCTCTTCCTCTCCTCGCAGTGTCAGGCCTCACTTCATGTGACCATTTCCTTTCTTGGAAAGGGAGTGAAAAGAAATTCATGGTCATCTTTAATTCACCACATTGGACTATGCTTAGATTCTTTTTTTATAACTCAACATAATTTCCTAAGCTTTTAAAGTCAAATCTCTTTTAATTCCTGGCTCCTAACATAGTGGTTTAATGGAGGGAAAAAAGATGCATTTACATAAAACTGAAGCCTAGCTTTATTGGAACATGAATCAACTTGTACTAACTATACGAAAATCCTTTCATAAGAGTCAGATACTAACACCAATAATTATGAGACTATGACAATTTCTTTTCTTTTTCCAAGAATGCAATATATCGTTATTAACTATAGTCACCATTTTGTACAACATATTACTACCTCTACCATTTCTATTATGCTGGTATATACAACATGCAATGGAAGGAGAGCAGAGATAATTTGGGGGTATTGAGGGAGACGTGATGAGGAGGAAACCCCATCAGTGAGTAATCATGAGCTGGGTCTGGAAGAAAGGGTAGGAATTTGCCAGTCAGAAAAGGGAGTAGGTGTCTTCCAGGCAGAAACCACAACGGAACGCAACTTGAAACAGAAACTAGGAATGTTGGTCTGGAAGACATTCCAGGCAGAGGCCCAGCGCGCGTCAAGGGAAGAAGATGATAGTTACCGCAACATGCGTGTGGGAATGAGAGGACAGCGGAACACGACGGAAGATTAAGTGGAGAGGTCGGTGTGAGGAAGGCCTGTGGTGCAGGGAAGGTTGTGCAGTTGGGCAGGATGGGTGGTAGAGACAGATGGTCGAGAGTTAACCCTGAAGCCCGGGTGTACTTTGGTAAGCTGGGTGAAGGTATTCAGACTTTACCTCCAGCCAACTGCGCACCAAATAGGACTTTGAAGCAGAGGAGTGGTGTGATCAGAACTGAGCTCTGGACAGTGCTCTCTGATGGAGGAGTAAAAAGGCAAAGAGTTTGAACAGGCCACTCAGAGCAGGTACTACGCATGGCCAGGAAGCTTCTCAAATAGTGTGGAAAATGTGGAACCTTAAGGATAGTACTCGGAGACTCCTGTGCAGTGGACTCTGTTATTTATGTTTTAACATGAAAGATTAAATCAGTCTCTGGAAGAGACAGATACTTAGAAAATCAAAGCATAACAACAGGTAATTTGTAATGAGCTTTTATGACTTCTGAGCACTTTTCATACATTAGCTCATATAATCCACACAAAAATTCTATGAAGTAGGTTCAGTAACTATCTCCATTTTACAGATGAAGAGAATGAGGCACACAGAGGCATTAGGGGTCTCAGTCCCAGGGTCGTTTGACTCGCTGTTGGCGATGCTGGCGTTTGCATTTGGGCAGCCGGGCTCCTGCGCTGACGCTCTCAAACGCTGCCCTCTGCTGCCACCTGGTGGCCGAACGTGGTAAACGCCACGATGGAGGTGCGTCCAGGCCAGCGTGGGGAGGTCTAGACGTGGCTCCCTGGAGGATGTGAACCCGAAGCAGAAATTAGGAATGTTGGTCTCCATGACATTCCAGGTAGAGGCCCAGCAGGTGTCAAGGCAAGAAGACAACAGTTCCTGCAGCATGCGTTTGGGGAACAGGAGAAAATTGGAACGTGACGGAAGATTAAGCGGCGAGGCCAGTGGGGACCAGCCTGTGCGGGACCTCCTGGACCCGGTGAGGGGCTGGGACTTGATTCTGGGGCTGGTGGGAAGCCACCGAAAGCTTTTCGTTGTCACGGCAGTGCCGTGGGGGAGATCCGCGTTTTACATATTAATAAATTCCCTGGTGGCCGTGAAAGTGGCTGATGGCGAGTCGGTCGAGGGGACCGACGGGCAGCGGAGGAGCGCGGGTTCAAGGAACATTTGGGGGCGGAGTTGTCAGGACGTGGCCAGGGGGTGCGAGGTGGGCGAGCTGGCCGGGCTCGCTGCCCGAACAACGGGGTTGAGGATGAGAAAGGAACAACATGCGGGAGAGCGGGCTCGGGACACCAAGAAAAAGACGTTGTGACGGTGGCTCCTTAGCTCTCTGTGCTCCGCAGCAGCGGTCCTCAACCGGGGGCGATTTTGCCCCGCAGCGGACATTTGTCAAGGCCCGGACACAGTTTGGCCAGCACCACTGGCGGTGGTGGCGGGTGCCGGAGGATGCACCTCGACGTCTGCTACCGGCCACGGCACGGCCCAGCGCGAGGGCTCGCCGTGTCGCCGTCGGGCGGGGACCGTGACCCTCACGCAGCCTCGGCCCCTCTCGCAGCGTCTTCCATCTTCCTAACAGAAACAAGGCCCGAAGCAGGCGCCGGGCAGATCTCCAGCGGATCCGCACCGGCCCCCGCCCACGACGGGCCGGGCCGCCTTCGTCTCGGGGTCCGCGCCGGGCGCGACGGGCTCGCGGCTCCTGAGCGCCGCATCCTCGGCCCGCAGGTTCCCGCCGTGTTTCGGGGAAGCGGCCGGATGGAGCTGGGGGCTGAAGGGACCGCGCTTTTCCCTTTCGCAGGCGTTGCTTGTCCTAAGGACGGGTGCAAGGCTTTCCCCGTCTGCCCGGCGGCTCCTTTCCCGGAGCGGCGCCGCCCGACCCGGGGCCTCGGGGCTGCAGCCTCACCTGCCCGCAGGTGCCTGCGATGCAAGGTCAGGTACGGGTGGGCTACAGCGGACTCCCGCAGTTACTCTCAGTTAAACGGACGTCTGAGAATAAGAAGCGAGGTCACATCTGGGGGAGAAATCTTTCTCGCTCGTGCAGATCGCGGGGTGTGGTTTGGATGGCAGGTGCCCTGGTCGCTGTTCCCGTCTCCGATTCGCTCGTCCTCCACCGCCGGCCTCCGCCCTTGCGCAGCCTCCAGCCATCATTTGCTCTCTTGCCGTCGGCTGTCTCGGTCTCAGCCTCTGCCAGGGTGAAGGCCAGTTGTCCACGGGGCCTCCACCAGCGCGGCAGAGACAGCCAGGAAGCCCGGGTCCCCACAACTGAGTCCGGCTGGGTTTACTCAGCCTCGGAAGAGCGAGGGTCACCCCCATGACAGGGCTTGGGCCACAGTCCGGAGACCAGAGGTCGCTCTTGGGCCGCCCCATGATGTTTTCTGAAGCACCGGGTCCCACGTGGCCTCTGGGGGTCTCACAGCTGGGCCGCGCGCCACTCCTGGACGCCTGTCCTCTGCCCAGCCCCTGCTCACGCCCTCACTGTGGCTGTCCCGAGACTGCAGGCCTGTGGGCTTTGACTCTGGCCCTGCCTTCAAGGGAACTCAGACTGAAACAGCAAGTCTGGGAACACGGAGATAGTTTCCACCAAATATTCATACTAGAAATGTAAAGTAAAAACAGGTAGAATATGAATTTACATATGAAGTGCTAGCTCAACTATGTAAAAACACACGTGTGTGTATTTGTGTGTGAATGTGCATAGGTAAAAAAAAATTATGGAGAACAACCCACAACCCTCCCCTCCTGCCCCACACCAAAGAAAGCCCCAAGGGAACAAAAATGAATCCAAACATCCTTTGCTGAGAATAAGCTATCAGGTGTCCTCACAGAAAATCACTTAAAGAAATTCCAGCAATTATTTTTCATTTCAAAAGGAACACATGTTTACTGTAGGAAAATGAGTAAACAATTTTGGCCGTTGAAATTTTGACCAAAGGGCGGGGGGAACCTCAGCTTAATCTTATCCTCCCTAGAGATCATCAGGAATTTTCTGTTTCTGCAAAGCCAGTTTGCATAAATGATTATTTCACCTGCTGATCATTTTTCCCCAAATCCAACCACCTTGGGTGTTCCTGTCCCTTTTTGGTTCTACTCTGCCATAGTTTTCTTTTCTTTTTGGAAGAAGTTCCTCACATATTTCTAGGCCTGAAGATGAAATCAGTCCTCACCTGGAGTTCTCAAACCTCCCTACCAGTGTGGAGATAACCGCAGCCTCCAGTGTGCCAATGAATGACCACCTCGGAAAACACTGGAATGTGAAGAGAACAAGCCCATTCCTCTTGCACTTAGTTTTGCCAAATGGAAAACCAGGGACACAAAGGGAAGGGAACGCCTTGCACTCTGTCGTTTATCATAACTTTAAAGCAGCCACAGCAAACACGTGTTTCATCACTGCTCATGTGGAGTATGAAGTGCTGCCACCAAACAGAGCTCCCAGAGAGATGACCTTGCATTGAAAGTCTGCACGCTGCCCTCCTGAGCATTTGGTGAGATTATTTTAGGCCAACAAGTTTGGATACGTTGATCAGCAGCCTTTACAAGAGTTCTCTGCTGAGACAGGAAAGTAGTGTATCTGGAGGGGCTTAGATCAGGGAGGTATCTTCTGGGGCCAACTACAAGGCAAGGAGAGGCCTCAAAAGAAACTAACCCCACCAACACCTCGATCTCGAGCTTCTTGCCTCAAGAACCGTGAGAAAATAAATTTCTGTCGTTTAAACCAACCAGTCCATGTGATTTTGCTATGGCAGCCCCACCACGCTAACAGGCATCTTTATGAAATGATAACTCATAGTAATGGCTGGTGAATGGTGTGGATTCATAGTTTCTCTGTAGACTCTAAGTCATCTAATGCCTAAGATTTCATCCTGTTGACAAGGAAGCTCAGGGAAGTTTACTGCCACAAAACTTTTCCGTGTTAGTGACAAGGCCTCCTCAGGAGTTGCAAAGGCAGATGATTTAGAGCAAGGGAGAGCAAATCATGGCTCATGGGCCAAATCTGACCTGCCCCCGTTTGGGTATGGCCCATGGGCTAAGGCTGGTCTTTACATTTTCACATGACTGAAAAAAATAAAAATAATAAAATTTATGATACATGAAAATTATGTGAAATTCAAATTTCAATGTCATTGAATTTTACTGGAACCCAGCCACTTCCATTCATTTACTCATTGTCCACGGATGCTTTTGTGCTTCAATGGCGGGGTTGAGTGGTTGTGACGGAGATCACATGGCCTTCAAAACCTGAAATATTTCCTATGTTGCCAGTAGCAGAAAAAGTTTGCTGACCCTTGATCTGAGAATAAGTCAGTGACTGAAAGATGACTTTCTCCAGAAGGTTGTTTGCTGTCACAGAGCACACGGCCTCAGAGGCAGGAGAGGTGTGTGGATCTCAGCAAGGTGGGGCTGAAGGGGCAGGGACCAGGAGGCCGCCCAGAGGGTGGATAAAGAATTTTGTCTTTATCCAAACAGTGTTGGGAAGCCACACTGTGTTTTAAACATCACTCTTCTGGGCCAACTTGGCCGGGTGCTTAAAAATCACTTGTTGAAACTGATCTAGGAGGAGAAAATCCTTTATGCACCTGACTTTTGGGTTTATTTATTATTTATGTATTTATTTATTTAGCGACAGGGTCTCGCTCTGTCACCCAGGCTGGAGTGGAGTGGTGCGATCATAGCTCACTGTAACTTTGGACTCTTGGGCTCCAGTGATCCTTCTGCCTTGGCCTCCCAAAGTGTTGCGATTACAGGCATGAGCCACCATGCTCAGGCTTGGGTTTGTTTTTGACAAGAGATATAATGAATTAATTCTCCACTGTTGGTGCTGTGGACAGGCAGCAGTCAGAAAATGGATTGCAATTCTGAGAATAATATTGCACACCCACAGTGGTGGGCGGATGGAGAGGGAGTGACCACTTCTCTAGAACACGTGGGGACCCCTCACTCTGCCCAGCAGCTTATGGCCACGGCATCAGCTTACTTTCGCCTTTCTTTGCCTCCAAAATCTCACCATTCTCTTTGGGTGAAACTAACCCATTTCCTCTAATTGATAATACCAGGCTGACTGTTGAGAATGATTTTCTTAAAAACTCTTCCCTTTTTTTTTTTTTTTATCTATGCAGGAGGATCTGCAGGACAGACAGAACACTGCCTTACAGGAATTCATAGACCGCTCACGCACTGGAAGTTTGCCCATACTCGAATACATTATTTTCTTTGCTTGGGGCACAGCCAGTGTTTAAGAAAAGCATTTGCAACTGTTGATTACCAGTTTTAGATAGAAAAAGCACAGGTTAAAGTCTGGGCAGCTGATGCATTAGGAGATGGTGATTCTTTTAAAGATTAAGGAAGACATGCTGATTTATGAAATGAAAGACAAAGCAAGGCAGTGTGGGCACGGAGTGCTGATCTCACACTTGCCAGAAATAAGCTTTGTGGTTTTAGAATGCCACTTGCCTCAGTTTCTACATCGGTTTTGAAAAATAACCAAAATTTTTATGTCGGGATCGTATAGGAAACGTTGTTCAAAGGTTTCGTAATAATACAGTAAAGGGTCCATGAAACAAAATGCAGATGTTGGGCCAGAGATGATGCAGATTGTTCTTACGTCAAGAAATATAAAAAAATTTCCTCCTTTCATACTCCTCCTCCATCTTTAAGATATTAATTTCTAATATATTCAGATATGCCGGGGAAGGCTCCCGGGTGCTTTCATACGAAATGGAGAAATGGGAAAGGGATTTTATGGGGTCTTATTAGTTCATTATTCTCTAACAAATACCTTTAACTCTTTTCATCTCTCTTCACAGTTTTCAGTACTCAACTATTTATGTTCAGTAACAGGAGAAGGGAATGAATGAACCATCAAGCCATTGACCAATGCTCAGGTAGCTGTGGCCTCCCCATTCATTATAAAGAAAGTGTCTCTTCTTCCAAGGCTGGTGTGCATGGCCAGGCTTTGAGGCCTGGGCCCCAAAGCAGAGAACAGAAAGCTGTGAGGTGAGAGTCTAGTTAAACCTAAAACCTCCAGACTTTTAGCTGATTGGGACTGACTGTCTCACTCCCAGGACTGATCTGATACTACACTTTCAAAAGAAAAATCTGGCGTCATAATTTGCAGAATAGTCTAACTTTGTGACACTCTTTGTCTTAGTACATTCAGGCTGCTGTAACAAAATACCATAAACCGGGTAGCTTACAAACAATAGAAGTTTATTTCTCACACATCTGGAGGTCCAAGATCAAGGCACTGGCAAGTTCAGTGTCTGACGAGGGCTCCTTTCTCATAGATGTAGCCTTTTGGTGTGTCCTTACGTGGCGGAAAGGACTAGTTTGCTCCCAGGGGTCTCTTTTATGAAGGCACTGATCACATTCATGAGGGTGGATGCCCCATGACCTAATCACCCCCAAAGGCCCCACCTCCTGATACTATCACATTTGGGATTAGGTGAATTTTGGGCAGACACAAACATTCAGATCATAATACTCCTTTTATGTTAAAGTTCATGGGAAGAATCGATATTGCTGCATACTGTTGATTTTTTTTATTCTTTTTAATTGTCTAATTTTTAAAATTTTTTTATTTCAGCATATTTCAGAGGTACAAATGTTTAGATCAAATATATTGCCTTTGCCCCACCCTAGTCAGAGCTTCAAGCATGTCCATCCCCCTGATGGTGTGCACCACACCCATTAAGTGTGTATATACCCATCCCCTCCTCCCCACTCCCATCTACCCAATACCCGATGAATGTTATTAGTATATGTGCACTTAAGTGTTGATCAGTTAATACCAATTTGATGGTGAGTACATGTGGTGCTTATTTTTCCATTATTGGGATACTTCTCTTAGTAGAATGGGCTCCAGCTCTATCCAGGATAATACAAGAGGTGCTAGATCACCATTGTTTTTTGTGGCTGAATAGAACTCCATGGTATACATATACCACATTTTATTAATCCACTCATGTATTGATGAACACTTGGGTTGTTTCCACATCTTTGCAATTGTGAATTGTGCTGCTATAAACATTCTAGTGCAGATGTCTTTTTTATAGAATGTCTTTTTTTCCTTTGGGTAGATGCCCAGTAATGGGATTGCTGGATCAAATGGTAGTTCTACTTGTATCTCTTTAAAGTAGCTCCATATTGCTTTCCACAGAGGTTGCACTAGTTTGCAGTCCCACCAGCAATGTATGAGTGTTCCTGTCTCTCTGCATCAATGCCAACATTTATTATTTTGGGACTTTTTGATAAAGGCAATCCTCACCGGAGATAAGTGATATCTCACTGTGGTTTTGATTTGCATTTCCCTGATGATGAGAGATATTGAGCATTTTTTCATATGTTTGTTGGCCATTTGTCTATCTTCTTTTGGAAAGTTTCTGTTCATGTCTTTTGCCCACTTTTTGATAGGATTGTTTGATTTTTCCTTGCTGATTTTCCTGAGTTCTGTATAGATTCTAGTTATCAGCCCTTTATTGGTTGTGCAGCATGCAAATATTTTCTCCCATTCCATAGGTTGTCTGTTTGCTCTCATGATAGTTTCCTTGGCTGTGCAGAAGTTTTTTAATTTGATCAGGTCCCATTTATATATTTTTGTTGATGCTGTGATTGTGTTTAAGATCTTCTTCATAAATTCTTTGCCTAGGCCAATGTCTATAAGAGTTTTTCCAACATTTCCTTCTAGAATTCTTATAGTTTCATGCCTTAGGTTTAAGTCTGTTATCTGCTGTGAATTTTTAATTTGTTCATGATTTAAAAGAGTATCTATGTTGGTCAAAAGACACAAAATTTTAGTTAGGCAGGAGGAGTAAGTTCAAGAGATCTATTGTATATCATGGTGACTACAGTTAATAATACATTGTATATTTGAAAATCGCTAAGAGTAGATTTTAAGTGTTCTCACTACAAAAAAAAAATAATTATGAGAGGTAATGCGTGTGTTTAATAGCTGATTTAGTCATTTCACAATGTGTATGTGTATTGTATCAAGACATCACACTGTACATCATAAATTATATAATTTTTACTTGTCAATTAAAAATAAATAAAACTGTAAATAGAATATCTAAAAGAAACTTCTTGGAAATTGTTCTTATATGATATATTATTTATCAATAACATTATACTCTAGGCTCATTTATTGATCAGGAAATTCTTTAGGCCCCAGAAGCATTTTAGGGCACCTGGAAAAGCGACGTGAGAAATGTGTTCTGGATGGTGTGCGAACAGACTCCAAGTGAAGCTTCAGGGACAAACTAGAGGTGAGGGGCTCGTCCTGCGTGCCGTACCCACTCTGATGGTTTCTGCATGACAAACGTTTGTCTTCGTTCCTTTGTCTGTAAATGAAAACGTGCCTTGGCTTGGCATGTGGAGATCACTCACATTCACCACCTGTATTAGTTTCATCTTGCTACCGTATCAACCACAAGCTCAGTGGCTTAAAACAACACGCATTTATCCTCTCGCAGTTCCAGAGGTCAGAAGTCCAGAATCGTCAGTCTCCCGGGCTGCAGTCAAGGTGTCAGCAGGGCTGGTTCCCTCTGGATCCTGAGGGGAGAAGCTGTTTCCTCGCCGCCATTTCTAGCTTCTGGAAGCCCTGCACATTCCTTGACTCATAACCCCTTCCCCAAATCACTCCGACCTTTGCCTCCATCGTCACGTCGGCCACTTCCTCTTCTGTAGTCAAAACTTCATCTGTCTCCATCTTATAAGGACACTTATGATTACATTTAGGGCTCACTCTGATAATCTTCCTGTCTCAAAATCCTTAATCTCATCTGCAAAATCCCTTTTGCCATGTAAGGTAACATTGGCTGGTTCCAGGGATTTGGACCTAGATATCTTTGGGGTCCATTATTCAGCCAACCACAGCACCTTTTCATTTGACACTAACTAGATGACTCAGAGGATCATGTTTAGTCTGGGGCAAAACCTTACAAGATCAGAAAATATTTGCAAAACATAAGGCTGACATAACTACCCTAAAAGCAAATGTTTTAGATTTAGGGAGTGTTACCTGGCGAAAGCAAATGCTACCTTTTAGAATTCTTGAGGAATTCAACTTGTTAGGAAATAAACCATTTATTTGCTGAAGAAAACATCTTATTTGAATAGCAGCTTTTTATTATAATTCATATTTTAATTTTATGTATTATGACAATGAACATTGTCATGATGACTTCCTCTAATTCTCCCCAGGATTGTATTATAGGTGTTTTCCTTAGAGTTCCCTCATTGCTGGGACCTCCTTTCCTCTCTTTGACTGATCACGAATCCACTGGGCTTTGGGCTGTGTCAAAGTTCTGCTTTGTCCACAGGTGCTACTACAGAGAACATGGTTCTGCGGAGGAAAAAGATTGCAGGATTTTGAGGAGTATTTCACTTCCTCCGTGTTGCAAACAATTAATGTCCCAGAGAATGTGATTGAATATCTAATGCAGGCAGAGCCATGTTTTAAAATGTGCAAATTTAATTTTCCCCAGCCCTGACATGAGTAGCAGAAGACCTGGCTCAAGAGTGAACCAGCTGACTTATTTGGAGCTGGACACTAGCCTTTGGCTCCTCATCATAAAGTGAAGAATTACTCCAGGTTATCTGTACGTTCCCTTCCTCGTCTCCCATGCCAGAAGTCTACCTTTAAAAGTTTCTCCATTATTTGGTGAAGGCCTTTGTGGGAACTTTGGGGTCATTCTTGAGGCCTCCCTCTTGATAGTTTCCTCCTTGAGGTCTCCATAGTAGCAATAACACTCCATGTGCAAAGCAAACACACAAAACTGGACAACAAAGGAAGAGGGAATTTGAAAGCTTTAGGCATCATATTTATTTGCTCCTTGGTTCATGTGACAAGAGGGGGCAGCTCACAGTGTGTAAATGAAGTTCATACTTGTCACTTAGCTGCCCAAGTGCTGTAAACCACACAGTCCTTCCCATCAGCCAAACACCGAGCCACCTTTTACTGCCCACGTGCCATGGTGCCTGTGTGTATGGTGTGTATGGTGTGAGCCGGGGTTGCTTTGTGCCTTAGGCTCTCACTCAAACAGTCTGCTAGGTGGGGCTCTATGAGTTCTACTGTCTTCCTTCCGCAAGGGCTCTGGCAATGTCAGGGGTGCCACTGGCTGGGGTGCATTTGTATGGTCACCCTTCTCTCCTTCCCCTACTCTCTCCTAATACTCAAGTTTCTGTTGGCTGAACAATGTAATGCAGCTTAGCTTTCTTTTTTGTTTCCTTATCCTTGCTCGTGGTGATTTTAACCACTTACCGTGACGTTTTTCTTACAAAAACAGTTCCTTCTCTGAGTATGTCTGGCATCCGATGTTAAAGTAATGACATACTTATTCTCCGCATACTTAGCTATCCTGTAATCCTAAAGGGACAGGGAGAGGGGTGTTGCTAAGGGGAAGAGGATCTTGGGCTTGAATACAATTTTGCTTTGAAACCATGGCTTTTCTCAGAACCAAATAGTGCAAAATAAATAGTTTTTAATATAATAAGTGAACAGTAGCTTTTCAATAAAAGATAACTATTATCTCTAGTTTCTCCTTTGGCCTTCTTCTTGTGTTCGTGAATGCCTTTGCTTTGAAAATAATAATGAATTACTTTACCCTTTCTTCATATTTGAACATTTTACCTTTTTCACCCAAAGCGAAATAGGCAAAAAAAAACTTTGTGGATTAGACGAAAGATTATCAGACCTAGTGTTAGGAGTCCTGGTTCTCCACTCACTAGATAGCTCACCCTGTTAAAGTCACTCAACAGATCTGGGTATATGAAACACGAGAGGCTGTGAGAGAGAACCTCTAAAGCTTCTATTAAAATATCACTGAGTTCTAAGTAGGTCACCTTTCCCAGTAGATTTTTCCACGCTTAAATTGACCTTAGAAAGACTGTCTTCAAATCTAGGCAAGCCCATTTAAATAGTACACTCGTCCTTCCCTTTCCTAAACAATATAGAAAGAGAATATTTTAAAATCAAAGTCCTGGTATTATCTATGAGAATTCCTATTAATCATGAAAAGGGCATTGGGCCTCTCATGTCTCTCAGTGATTTACAATCTTACGTTTCTATTCCACCTGGAATTAGAGGAGTTCTGTATGTTCTCAACATTTTCTATGGTCTGGTGAAGATGTACGAGTGCCGTTAACAGTGATTTCCAGGAAGTATCGATGCTAAGTTTTTATCTTCAGTGCTGTTGTGTTGTGCCTGCTCTCATAAAAACTGGAAAAAAATGTTCTCCCACACTTTGAGAACTGGTACGAAAAGCGACGCTAACTGTAAATGAAGGTCTTTCTTGTAATGAAAAGACAAACGCTGACATTTGCTTGTTTGGGTTCAACTTTTTCTTCCTGCCTATGTGCTGACAGGTGCAGTCTCCATCCACGTGATTCATTTTCTACTTGCTCTTTACCTTGTATCACTGCAAATGCGCCATTTGCTTAAAAAGAAAAAAGTACAAGAATATGCCACTATAAACTCATAGTTTCTGCCCCAAGGTTTTAGGTTGCTGGGGGTGGTTTGACCTTTAAGACAAGTCTGGTAAAAAGCAGATGGGATTCTACAATGTTTGCAGTATTGTATAATTCTTGTTTGAAGGTGTGTGTGTGTTTGTGTGTGTGTGTGTGCGTGTGTAGGAGTAAGTGGTAAAGTTAGAAGCGAAAAGAAGTCACCTGGTAATCAGATCCTGACTCAAAGGAAAACTAAAGCCCACAGTCTCAACGCATCTCAGCTTTCTCTGGATTCTTTCAGTGAAAAATCTGCAAGGAAGAGGGGAAGAAATGAAATCTTCTTTCGCTAAATAGAAAAAGAGCAGGACACGGCTGCAGAGAGGCAGGAGGAAGCAGCAGGAGGAAGAAGTGGTTCTTGCATCTGACAGTGGAGAACCAGATTAATCCGTGAAAAACAGGAGGAATGACAAGATTCAGCTACAAAGATAATAATGACAGTCTTCCTCAACTGGACTCATGTTTGTGCATAGACATTTCATTTAGTTTAAATGTTACGCTTTTATTCTGGAACAGTTTTAGACTTACAGGAACGTTACAGAGATGGCAGGGAGGGTTCCTGAGTACCCTTCCCCCGGCTGCCGCCCATGGGGGCAACTGACCTAACCGTGACACGTTTACCAAAGCGGAGGGGACCACCTGCGCTCACTCCTGTTAACTAAACTCCGCAGCTTATTTGGATTTCACTGCTTTTCTACTAACGTCCTTTCTCTGTCTGAGGATCCCTGGAGGGGACCGCATTGCGTTTAGTTGCCGTGTGTCCTTAGTCCCCTCTGGTCCGTGACAGTGTCTCATCTTTCCTTGGTTTTCATGACCTTGATTGTTTTGAGAAATCAAAGATTTTTAATTGTTTATATTCTATTATTTAATTATTACTTTTCAAAAAGTCATTTTTTGTTTTTTAAGAAATGGTCTAGTGAATACCTGGCGAATGGTGGCATCCGTCATTACTTGCTGTGATGTTACCTATTGGGCCGACATTGTCCCAAGATAAACATGGCAGGATGTGCCTCAGAGAAGACAGCTGAGTTCTAGAGAGAACGTGTCACAAATCACTTTATTTGATCAAGGGTAATGTTACCAGGGAAGAGCTGGAAGGGGGATTTTTTCCCCAATTCAGAGTTTTGGCGATCTAGACAAAAAAGAGGTGACAATTTCTTCAAACTCTGGGCTAAGGGACTTGGGGAGATCCAGGAATCCTTTTGCAAACTAAGTGGGGTGCTGTGCATGTGTCAGGAGGGAAGTAAGTGACAGAGAGAGGTTTGCCTTCCACAGCGGAATTGTGCCACCAGGAGAAAGAGGTGATGTCTGGTGGGAAGAAAAGGAGGAGTTCTCCTTGCCGCAGGCGTGGGAGGCAGAAGCCTCTTCTCCCAGGGTGAGCCAGGCATGCAGGAGCTTCCTAGTAACCCTTTTAAAAAACCAGCCTTATTAAAAGTTTAAAGTGTACAATTCAACGTTTTTTAGTAAATTCACAGGATTGTGCAACGGTCGTCACAATCTAATTTCAGAGCATTTTCGTGCCTCCTGGAAGAAACCTCATGTGCATTAGTAGTCATCCCCCCTTCCTCCCCCACCTCTGGCCCCTGCAACCACCAATGTAACTTTTGTTTCTGTGAATTTGCCTGTTCTGCACATTTCGTACAAATGGGAATCGTACAATAGGTGGTCTTTTGTGCCCGGCTTCTTTCACTTAGCATGAAGTTCTTGAGGTCCATCTGTGCTGTATCATGTGTCGGTACTTTCTGGTTTTTTTGCCAGTCAGTATTCCATTGTATGCATATACCACACTTTATTTTTAATGAGTGACCCCATGGAAAGGGGAGGAGAATACGGCAGAGCTGTCACGTAAATGATGGTTGTGGCCTGGGTGAAATGGAAGGGAAGATATGGCAGCCTCTGTGAACAGACTGGATTTCCATAGCACATAAGCGTTTGAAAGCAGGAGTCATGTTTCCACGTATCACTCTCCTTGTGTCTGTCCGGCCCTGTCTGGTCTCCGGCTCGGCAGCCTCCTCTGTGAGGCTGACACACCTGGATTCTCACCTGCTGGCCCAGCTGTGTTCCATTTTAAGGACCTATTTCCAATTTTTGGGGCAGAGAGTGTATTTAAGAAATGCTACCTCCCTGTTAACTAAATAGTATTTTGATGTTCCAGAAGTAACAGATAACAATAGGTAATCTATCTGATAAATAAAAAAAGAGGAATTCTGTGATCAGATATGTTTGGGAAATGACTGATGTTCCCTTTTTGCAGATATCAAAATGAATGTGAACATACAAATGCCTCCACAAAAACATCAGTAAGTATTTGGTGACCTGTGCTTAGCCCAGGGCCCCTCAAGATTACATTTTGCTGTTTATAGGCACAAAATGCTTTTTATGGGCAGTACTCTAGGACTCTGCCTCCTTGCCCCTGGCTTGGCCTGAACACATAATTTCTGGACTTTGGCCCTGATTGCTGGGGCTAAGGCCAGATCTCAGTCCTGGAGACGGCACTGTCTTATTCTTGAAGTCGTTTTTGTCTCACCCTGGGGACCCCAGTCTGCCTTGAAAACTTGGCCCAGGGATTGGGGGCTCTGTTGCCTCCTGTTCTGTCTCTCTGTTGTTCTTGGCATCCTTGCCCACTTTGTTGAATAGGCTTCTTCATAGATTGTTTGTCATCTCTTGGGATACTCTAGTTTCTTTCCTGTTAAGTGTCCTGACACCATGTGCTTCTGTCCGGATGATCAATACACAGCTCAACTCGCACAACTCCAAATTTCTGTAGCTCCTGACCCACAGCAGGTCCTGTTCTCAGTCCCCCAGTCTTCCCTGTTCCATGGTAATTTACTAAGCCTAAGATGTTATACACCGAGACACAGCAGTGTCCCTCAGGAGTCTTGTGTACATTACAGCTCAAGATTCTTTGCTAAAATTGTAACAGGGTGGCATCAATGTGTTCATTGTTTAATCCTGTGCCATGTTGTTGCTGAAGGAGCATGAGCTTTGGAGTTGGGCAGACTCAAGTTTCTGTCTTGGCTCTGGGGTTGAAATAGCTATGTGGCCTATATACAGGATATAAATTTCTCTGAGCCTTGGTTTTCTCATCTGTAAAATAAAATGAGTGTTCATACATTTACCTCTAACAGTTGTAAGGATTGATTTAGAATAGGTTCAGACACTTTCACTGTTAAAAAAAATCCAGTGATTCTGGTATGAATAGTTTCCAAATATCATTTTCAGAGACGGGGGAGTAAATAATAGATACAAAAAGCCCCTAGCATGGAATTTTTGTACATTATAAGTTAATATTTGAAAATTACTTAGTATGTAAGGCACATCAGTGTTGTATAAGTGTTTGTTCAAGAAAGAAAGTTTCCTTTCTTCTTCTTTCTAGGAAGTAAAGATTTATGAGCCATTGGTTGAGGTTTCAAAATGAAGAAATTAGAAAAACTGCTTATATGAGGTTGCTAGCCACACCCAGGAGTTGGGGGTAATGCTCCACTTTGGGTTCCACCAAGATAACACTGGACCCTAAAAGATAGCCAGAACTCCAAACAGAATGAAGAGCTGGTCACTGTGCTAGCTGAGAGGTGAAGTTTCATTGTGCTTTTAAAGGAATTCCCTCACCCAAAGCAAAGACAAACTAAGTGGATATCAAGCCCAGTTCTGGTTCTCAAACCATGTAGTGATTTCCTCACACCTTCGCTTAGAGTAAGCACTATCTCAAGTGCTATCTTGAAGACCCCCGCCAGTCTCACTAGAATATCCCCCTTGTCCACTCAACTTCAACCCCAGCATTGCGACCTTTTCCCATAGCTCATCTCCTGTCCCTCACTTCACTTTCCCAGATTCACTATAACACGAGAGATCAGCCCCCAAACCTAAGAAGTGTGTTTTCACTGTGTCTGCATTTTCCCAAACATGGACTAAAGGCTTTCCCTCCAAAGACTAAAGGCTGTTTCTCCTTTTCATCTCTCCTGGGAGAGCTGCAGTTGGGCAGTGGAGAGGTTTGGTGGAATTGCTAGGACCTTCGGGATGAATTGCTTCTGATTGGAAAGAAATATATGCTAGTGAGCTGCTGAACAAAGAGCCTCTGCCCTGCCTTTGGAGGGCTGCTGAACCTTGTAAGTAGGAGAGCTGCTGCCAGCCTTCTGCAGGAGAGCTCACATTGCAGATTTAATATTTTATTTAGCAAGGGGTTAGGATCCTATTGCTGAGGCCAGAAAGTAGTCAGTTACTAGATCTTGTATTGTTAAGCCAGTTGGCAGATCTTCAGTTTTGTGCTGGTTAAATGTGACCACAACTTTGGTTATTATTTACTTTTTTTGTTTGTATAAGCAAAAATATTTTCAAATTGAGTGCTACATAGTTAAGTCTGCATATCTGATCTGTATTATCCAGTTTTGTTTAGCCCTTATATTCAGGAAAATTGCTCTCATGCAAAGTGGGTCCACATATTCCTATTTTTGTGGCTAGGAAGCTTTGGTATGTAAAATTACAAAAATGCTGGTTCAAGGAAGAAAAGAGCATGTGTGTGTGTCTTGGAGTTGGTGACAAAGAGTGATTTGGAAAAAAAAAACTCTTGACTCTGCAACTAACTAGTTTTAAGACTTTGATGAAATTCTTGGGTGTTTGGTTGACTTATTTGTTGAGTTGGGTGAGTGAATTCTAAAGCCACTCACAGAACTGAAATCTTACTATGGAATCCAACATTTTGCTCTTCTCCCTCCAAACAAATTTTACCTTTCTAACTTGAAGCTCTGAATGGACAAAAATAGACTACAGGAATAAAATGCTTCTGCATTCTTTACATTTCTCAATGGGCTTGGGATTTTCTTTCAGGGAATTTTTTAAAAAAGAGAACTGATTGGCTGTGGTCCCAGCATCAGGAAACTACCTGCTCAGTCCTGCAGAGTGGGGAAGGTGTGAGATAAAGGGCCTGGGAACGATTTATCAGTTAGATTTTCAAAGGAGAATTAATCAAGTAGCACAGAAATGCACAGTATGATTATCTGAACAAGGAAAAGGAAAGAAGGAGGGAAGTACCAAGGCTGGGAAATCACCATCCCAAGTGATAGGAATCCTGTAATTCTGACCACAGGAAACAACTAGGGCAATTTGGAGACCATTTTGTGTTACAGAAATGACTGGGTAGTTGAAATTCCTTTGCATGGTGGGCTCAGGGAAATGAAGAAACACAGATTTTTTTTTTTTTCAGAGCAAACCCAAGGATTTTCAGAAATGCTATAAATTAGTGATTCTTCACCTTTTTGGAGTTATGGATTCCTTGGTGGCTCTAATGAAAACTGTGGGCTGCCTCCCAAAAAAAATATACCTGCACACATAGACCCAATATTTTATGTACAATTTCTGAAATTTGGTAAACATCTTGAAACTCACCCATCGCAGTATCTAGGGGCCCTAAAAATCTGAGGTTAATAACCCTTCATTTTGGAAGTATTATACCAAACTGCAGTAAGTGATAAATGATTGTGAAGCAAGGATAGTGAGGAAAGGCTTCACGGAAGACAGAGTTACCTCTAGCAATGCCATGGGAGATTGGGAAAAGCTATAGGGCAACAGATGGAAGCAAGGTTGCATGGCTGGAAATCAAAGCTAACCAATTGAAGAAGCTTGGGTTCTGGAAGAAGGTTGGTTAGTATTGAATTTCCAATTCTGCTACAGTCTAACCATGTGAAACTTGGGTGCTTACCATGATGCTTGGAATCCAGTGGTTCCAGTGGTAGCCTTCATCTTTCTGCTTTGATGGCCAATATAGAAGAAGCGGGTGATGGAGGAGAACCAGCATGGATTGTAGGTCTGGACTGATCTGGGTTCAAATCCCAGCTCTGACATTATTATAATAGTTGGGTGACTTTGGGCAAGTTACTTAATTTTCTAAGTCTCTCATCTCTAAGAGCGGTGTAGAAATATGTACCCAAAGAATGATGAACATATAAATAAAATGTTACATAGAGAGCTCTCAATAATTAATAGCCTTTATTATGACAAAGGAGGCCAGTTTAACTTCAATGGGAGGTATATCTTGAGAGAAACCGGCAGATCTATGAAGGACATAATGCTAAATTATAAATATCAAAGAGATATTAAGCTCTGTCCATTTTTTGACAAACTTTCTTCATTTAATACATTTAATATTTTCATTTAATATGACTTCCTATTTAAGATGTTAGAATTTCTTTTGGTAGGTAATGGGTTAAGAATGGGAGTAATAGGAAAAGACTGAATTTTAGGAAATTCTTCAGATATTCAAGCAACAAGATTAATTGGTTGGCCAGGGTAATTTCTGGGTTACTAGGCTCTGTGAATTATTTGTGATATACCTTTGCATAGGTCACTTAAGCTTTGTGGACTTCAGTTTTCTTATTTATATTTGGAACAGTATACCAGATAATTTCCTTTTTATATTTGAAGAATCTATGATACTGAGGTTCCATTATAGTCAGTATAAGGCCAAGACATTTTGCGACCTAGTTTTTGTTGAACATGACATTGAAAAATTCACTAGTCCAAATACAAAATCCTCATAATTATATTTCATTTTACTGTAGGATTTCTTGTAGAGGCAAGTGCAAATTTTCCCTACAGTGCATCATTTAGCAAAAACTTTCAAATGACTCCCTTTAAACATTTCTTCCTGTCTCTAAAATTTCAAACTCATGGTTGCTGCCAAAAAATTCTCTTTACTTCACTCTCCTTATGAAATCCCTTCATCATTACTCTTCTTTCCTATTTACTTCTTCTGTTCAGATCCAGCTCCTACAAAATGATCTTGCCTGTGTCAAAAACAGCCCCCTGGGGAAGTTGTACTGGTCTACCAACATTGTTTTTCCTCCCCTGCGGACCAACTAACTAAAACAACAGAGGACTTTCTTGATATTATTATCCTATTAGTCTTTGATTCTGTGACTGGGCTGAAAGAGCAACTTCTGAAAACTACTGCATTAATGCAGACATCGAGTTCTGAGACGGGAGACCTGAGACCAGGACAGCCAATATGGGAGAGAAGAATATGAGTTGAAGGCAAAGTGTGAAAAAGAATTAGTGAGCAGTAGATACGGGCAATGAGAGTGGGAGTAATCAAAGGTGACTTCTCATGTTTCATTCATCTGCCACACATTCTTGAACCTCTAAGCACCTTCCATAAGGTGCTAAGCAGACAAGGACAGGATGACACAGGTGATCGTGTGGTGCGAAGAACAAAGCCCCCTGGGAATTTGAAGTAAAGAATTGTTTCATCCAATTATGGAAATTGCCTTGGAAAAGTAGCCTTTAAATTAGATCTTGAATGATAAGAAGGACACGAATATGTAACAACAAGGATGGGTCAGAGTTACCCCAGGAATGAGAGAAGACATTAAATAAAGGCACTTAGATTGGTTTGTCCATTATGCTGGGTGAAAGATAAGACAAAAGGGGTTCCTAGGTTTTCCAAAGACTTCTTGGGATGATAGAATTGCTCATCAGGAGGCATGGGCAGAGCTCCAGAGAGTGAGGACCCTCCCATCTTCTGAGGGTTTTCCCCAAGCCCGTGGCCGTGTATGGTGAATGTTGTCTACTCCAGTTGCCTTCGTGGTGGTAAGAATCTGATGGCCTGGCTCCAGAAAGGGTGGACTTAGGAATCCTCAGGAGAAAAACTCAATCAGTCCCTTTCCCCTCCACTCTTGGCTTTGTCTTGTGTCTGAGCTGACGTGTGTTCTGCATTCACTTTCCTAAGCAATGTCTTTCCACCCCCCTCATCTCCAAATCCTCAATTTGAATCACACCAACTTTCCCTCCTGCATCTTGATCTTACCTCTGGTGACTTATTAGTTTTAAGAAGCTCATCTGAATCCCTGTTTGAATTTCTCTGTGAGCATCATTCTCATGGCCCTGGAGAAGGTGATCAGATGGCTCATATGTGATCCTGCTGAGCTGCACTTAGTCGCTCCTGGGAACTGGATTTGGTTCAAGTTCTAAATCATTCACTGAGATTCAATGCTGACAGATTACTTTCTACTCCACAGTCAAGTCTCTTCCTGTACACCGGAAATTGTAAATAGGTCACAAGAAAGGCGAGACGGAGAAGTCACAGTCATCGAACTGCAGGAGTTGAGGCAAAGGAGGAAGCTGGTGGAATCCTTGTCAACCCTCTAGGCCAAATGGTACACATGCCTGGGAAAATTTTGCAGGCTGGTGTCATGCACACTGTGGGTGGATTGCAAATTTTTTTGTAATGATAAAACAGAAGTGGGTGTTAATTTTTTTTTTTTGCATTCACATAAGAAAGGTCTACAGGTACCAGGAGGTGATCTTACCACATCAAGGAACTTTCAAGGTTTTTTGCATTAATATCGCTTGAGAATATTATTTATTTATTTATAACATTGTCCTTCTTTCCATTTCCAAAATATATTTTCCCCTCCTAGTCAAAGAAACCTTAGAGCATGGTTATGCCTCAGAGAAGGCTTGAGATAATAGTGAGGGGAAAAAAATGAACAACTTCATTTCGTCTTTTGTATAAAATGTCCTGTGTC
>NW_012142745.1:9574363-9577483 GCF_000956105.1 Propithecus coquereli
GATTAAACAAATTAATATACATAAAGTAGTTATAAAAGTGCCTGCCATAAGTTGCTATATAAGTGCTTGCTGTTGTTATGACTTGTTCATGGCTTTATGTTCTGTCTTTCTAATTAAATCATAATCTTCTCAATCACAAGCTGTCTCTTTTATATCTTTGTCTTGACCACATTGCTTAGTGCAGTAGAAACAGTGTCAATGATAATAGTTTGCATTCGATTTATACTTTACACCATACGAAATGCTTTCACTGAGATTGCCTTACCAATCCTCTTGAGGATTCTTGGATACATGTTTATTCCCACTTTTCAGATGCAGAAACTGAGGCTAAAACTTAGTGGCTTGGTCAGAGCCACATGGCTAGTATGTGACCCAGGTGACATTGGAACCTAGTCCTTCTGATTCCTGGTGCAGAGCTATTTCTTCCCAGGCAATGCAACCATGTGGCAGATGTTCAACAAGTGCTTGTGTGTGTGCGTGTGTTTCTCCAACGTACTTCTTTCACATTCCATAGAGCAATTTGGCCCCGGTTACCTTCAGTGTTCATTTCTTACTGATATATTTTGACATGATTAAAATTCCTAAAAGATGAAATTCCTAAGTCTTCTAATGTGTTTTATTGCTATAAATTATAGGAAGCAACACATTCAATTTCTTCATCCTCATCTCTCCTCCTCTAGTAAAAGCTCTCATTAGATTTAGCTTTCCAGATGCTAAAATAATTCTCTGCATTCCTGGACTTAGCTTCTTACTTATGTTATTTATTGTGACATTCAGCAAGGGTCAGACTTCCTTGGAGTTGGAGAGACGAAGACCCTTGTGCCTGAATGATTTTCTTAGTTGCCTTCGTGCTAAAACAAAGGATTTCTCATTTGTAATGACTAGAATTATGTGTTCATACTACAAACTTATTCCAAATTCCCGAAATTCCATGGAAGAACTCACTAATGTGTTTTCTATTGGGGGTAGAGTTTAGAAGTAAATATATACATTTTTATCAATAAGTAAAAGGACCAGCATATTTTTCTAGAGGTGGCTAAGCAAAATTCTACTCTCAGAAACCATTATTTGGCACAGAAATCAAGGAAAAAGAAAAAAGAGTGGTAAAAGGGATGGAAAATATATCTTATATTTTACGTGTACAAACTGATGGCCTATTTAATAGGAATAAGAAAGAGCAAGTAGGAAGAAAAGGAAGAGGGGGAGGAGGAGGAAGGTGAAAAAAATAAACTTAAATCCCCAAGGAAAGTAGAAGTTATATTGAAATAAAATAAGTTGAGAATGAGAGAAGTGAATGAAGAAGACCTATATGAAGGTGCTTCGTGTGTGACCCAGGCCAGTGGTGTGACCCAGTGGTGTTTTGAGTTACCTGTTCTCGTTATTGTAGTTATCTTTCTAAAAGTGATTCTGAATAAGTATTGATTAATAGTAAGTAGTTTTAGGGTGGAAAAGTCTCCAATGACTTTCATGGAGAGAAACACAATTTCGTAGAATCATATGATAGCCTTTCTTAACTTTTTGTTTGTCCAATGGTCCTGCTCATGCTCCAGCTTGGGTAAAATTTATCACCTGGATTTGACTCGTATCTGGGAGCAGGTTCCTTCCTGGAAAACTTAGTCTGCAGGACACAAATGTTTGAAATGATTTGAGAGTTTCCACTTGAGAGACTACCGAGGGAAATCAGTAGTCCTCAAAAAGTTTGGAAACATTTCAGAAGATACTTATACTCAATCATGCAAAAACTTCATGAAAGTTTTTGCATTTATTCTGGAGAGCTGTACTGATTTTTATTCCAGCAGAGACCACATTTTGTTCTGACTCATCACTCACTCAAGCCCCCTTACCTATGGAAAGCTTGGATCAAGGTCATAGGACAGAGACAAATCAATGATTCTATTCAGTAATGGTTCCAAAGCTTTGGCCTTATTAGTGTCATTCCCTGGCTAGTCACTGTATCAGTCCAAATAGTTCTGGTAACAATTGAAACATCTTTGGAATCAAGCCAATGATTCATTTAATCTTCCTGAACTGTGATATAGCCTTCAAGCAGATCCGTGGCTCTTGGCTTGAGCTGGAAGGCATGGTGGAACATTCCAGTTGCTTATCTGGTTCTGTCATTGGGTTCACTTCCAGTGGACACCTGTAAGCCCTGAAGAAATGTGCCATAAATGGTAAGGTACGTGTTTGGAAGCGACAAGGTGGCTGAGGATTTATCTAACTTCTACTATGAGAGGAAAGGATAACTAAGATGGCATGATATAAGAAGGTCCAAAAGGAATGCTTGCTTAGGACCAGACCATGGTGAAAGTCAAGGAAGTGTTTATAAGCCCCCTTTTAAAACTGGCTTGTTATAAGCTGATTAAAATCATAAAGCTGTAATACTGCAAGAGTTTATAGTCATTTTTTCTTATTGAGTGGAAATGAAGCTGCTAATTGATAAGGTCTGTGAAAGAATTCTTTTATATCATTGAATCATATGATATTACTTCCTGAAAAAAATTCAGACAGCAAAGGTGTTTGCACACTGCTCATTTTATGATGGAGATGCCCAGGTCCAGAGAACACCATGGCTTGCCCAATAACATAACAAGTTACCGGTTTGGTTAATTAGTCAGTCATACTTTAGCCCTCATGAGGCAAATTATCTGTGCTTCTACAACTGTCCTATGGATATATTTTTCTAATCTGATAAAGCAACTTCACAGTTAAATTCCCAAAAAGCTTACTTGCCATGTAAATTGTTTCCAGTTAGCTTTCACTTATTTAATTCCATAAATCCCAATACAAGATATAATATCTTATTGATGTTTTCCTGGCAGAGTTATGTTTTCTCTAGGGCCATCCACAAAGTTAGGAGGACAGTGGAAATTTCACAAGGCTTACTGTAACATTTTTTTGGAAGCCTGGCATAGGGTATTACAAAAAATAAGGTCCTTCTTTCTCTTCCAGTGGAAATTTTTACCAGATAGTATTAAATCTGTAAATAAAAGTCACTCTTTAAAGTCATATTTCCAAGTTCAGTTTGCTTCATAAACTAGGAACTGGGATTCTTTCTATATGAGGTTTTTTTTTTTTTTTTTTGAGACAGAGTCTCACTCTTTTTGCCCTGGCTAGAGTGCC
>NW_012142745.1:9578021-9624257 GCF_000956105.1 Propithecus coquereli
TTGTGTCATTAGCATTTATCCCTTGCATGAAATACTTAAAAGATTACTAAATGGCAGCATACTATTTAACTCTGTGGATATCCTACAGTGATTTTAATAGTATTAAATATTTGTGTATTTTTCAGTTTCTTTCCTATTCCAGTTGTGATGCAATGAACAGTTTTGTCTGTAATTTTTGCATACATTTCTGATTATATTCTTAATAGATACAGATTGCCTTAAATGAATGATTAGGTTTAGACTGTCCTAGAAGAACTGTGGAAACATACAACAAATAGACAGTTGAACCCTTTTCTACAGAAGCACAGTCAACTTAAATGTATGCAAAATTGGAGTATTCACACATCACGCTTTAGAGCTTGGAACATGCCAACATGCTGGCCTTTTAGCTGATGCCATTCTTAAGGACTGAAGGGGAATTCTTGGCTCTAACCCGAAGCTGTATGCCCAGAAGGAACATGGGCCTCACTCTGGATCCCTGCCTTGGCCGAGCAGCGTTCCTTAGCAAAGTACTCTCCGCCTAGTCAGATGATGATTATAGCTGGCTTCTTCATGCCAACTTTGAGAAAATATGCAGGGGAATTTTCAGACTTACCAAGATTTCATCACCAGAGCAATAACTCAGTTACATATTTAAAACCTTTGGTCTGTTAAATAAATATACTCAGTACTCAGAGGCTCCTTTGGAAAGTACGGGAGTGATAGGGACTGCCCTCCCCTTCTACTGGTTCTCTTCCGGTTCTTCGATTTCCCTGGCAAAATATTTACTTTAAGAGTTCAGGGTGTGGCATATTTACAGGGCATGTTTTCTTTGTGCCAGGAAAAAAGATAAAATTCACCAGCGGTTAGTGAAGTAGAGGCTAGGACCAAGCGCAATAGCTGATAATACTGAGGCATTTGTCACATTTTAGAGTGATATTTATGAGAAGATATAGTTGCTTTCATAAAGCCCTAAGTAAATTCATCTATTTTTGATCATTGTGAAATGTTCAGGGAAATAGGTCTGCCCAATCAGAGATTTCTGGAAAGTAGTTTTATAATTTCAAAACTGTTAAAAAATATAAAACATATTCAAAATTTCATTTCTTGAATTAATCTTAATAAAGTAATTAGGAATATGTACAAAGATCCATCCATAACTGTTCTTCATAGTACTATTTATAATAGTTGAAAAATTGGAAACAACCTAGGGAATTACACCATGAATAACTACACGGTAGAAAACTGTACAACTATTTAAAAGGAAGGCACAGAAAGTGCATTTTTTTAGATGGACAGAAGACTGCACCCACATCCTTAAATGAAAAGGACAAGTTTAAAAAATGTACACTATGATCCTATGTATGTTAAAAGTGTGAATAGAACTAAGCCTTGAAGTTATAAAAAATTTAACACTGTAATTCTCTAGATGGTGAGTTTATGATTAATCTTTGTGTTCCTCTTTCGACTTATTTTAGTTTTTCAATAGAGTATGTATTATGGTAATTTTTTTAAAAAGTGCAGGAGATTTAAAACTCTGTTCTTTCTGTTGTGTGCCTCATGGACTTCCTTCAAACTTCAAGAGAAGGTAAAGATCTATGCTCCACATTTTGTCTTTGTAATAAAATCTCCTTGTGAGGAAAAGATTAAATATCGACCATTACATTAAAACCCTTGAAAAAATTCAGGAGCGGATGTGATTGTAGGGTCTGTAAACATGTGACCCTCATGACATCATTCTGCCTGCCTCAAAGCAGCCATTCCAGTCTTTCCTCAAGTCCCGTACTTAGCCTCAGAATCCTTCTCAACACAACATTTCATAAAAAGTATCTCTTTGCCACCACAGGAAATTATCATGCTAAAATCAATTAGAAAACTGTTAAAGAGTATTTTTTGCATTTTCTGTGGAATACTGTTATAAGGAAACTCTTCTAAACCAAGGAGCATAGTGTCTCCCTTTAAGAAAAATACAATGACTGCTTCAAAATATTTAAAGAAAAAAGTAAAACCTAATTTTAGTGTGAAGAATTTTAAACTAAATGTTGCAAATAGAGAACACCAAGAATATTTCTGAGGTACAACAAATCAGTCAGTGTCCATGTGTTAACAGTGTACACCTAGAAAATCTAGATGTCTTCTCATGGTTATACCATGCACACATACACAGACATCCAATATGGACAATGAATATTTCAGTATCTTCTATGACACTTATCTTGTTTCTTAGGGGAATTTTAATCCCATGATGTTTTGTTTAGAATTTTAACCCTTCTTCAACCCATCCGTGCCTGGATTTCAAGGCATAGATCTTGGTTGAGCCAGCTGGGCTTGGGGTACTCTCAAGTGATTGAGCGCAAAGAAAGGCAGAGTTGGTTGGATAATACTAAATTTGAAAAGTTCATATTTCCTAAAAGACTTGAAAAATTTTTTAAAAAGTCCAGTTACATTGAAGGGATGAAGTTGTCTCAGTGGAGCCAATTTTTTTATTCCAAGGAAAATTTGGTCATAGGGAATTGACTGGCTTCGTTATGCAAATTATTTTGAAGTGGTAAGGAAGACTAATTGGCTCCCAATTTTATCCTGGGAAATTCCTACTAAAACCTTTGAGCCCTCATGTACATTGTTAATTAGGATTGCGTTCACCATGATGAAAGATTCTTTGAAAGGCAGCCAAGTGTCTGACTTCCTCATGCGATAGAAGCAGTAATCTGGAATAATCAGGAATAATCTCTTGCTTTATTTTATAGCATCTAATAATAACAAACTTTTTGATTACAAAAACGTTGAACCTGAAAATTAAAATAAAAGAAAGATGAAGTTGCATTTTATTTTTAAATAATGTGGCTTACTTTCACAAGTGTAAGAGAAATTTTATGTTATATTATGTATCTGTAACACATCTCCCCCAGGGTGGCATATCCTTTCCAATAAGACTTTTCGCAGTTTCTGCTTCTCATAGCTATGTCATATTTTATTTTTGGCATAGAGAAAGAGTTAAGCAATGACTCTTTTATATCTTGAAAAAACTGGGATTTCAAAAAACAGTTTTGAATTATATAAAACATTTACCTCTTGAATGTTCATCATTTTTTTCTATTCTTTTTCCTATCCAAGTAATAAACTGTGTGATGCTAACAGTGAAGATTCTGTTACGTGTGTTAATAGAAAAACATGAAACAAAACCATTTGTCCCACTTACATTGAAGGTTAGGTTTTTGTTAGTATGTTTGATTTTTAGCTGAACTAAATATAATGTTAAAAAATGGCTGAGTGGTCTCTAAAGTGATTTTATATTGGATTTCAAACAAATATTGGTGGTCCTTGAATTTGTGTCTGGTTTCAGCTGTACCTGAGCAATGATCATCAGAATCAAGTTGAGATTGGCATCTGGGGGAGAGAGAAATCCCTCCCTTTGGATGTACCTTAGGCGTTACAGACATGGCATGCCTTACACGGGACTTTGGTTCTCCTCTTCCCCCGATAATCTATTCCTCCTTGAGTACTCCCCGGCTGATTAAATTGCACCCACATTCCCTCGGTTATTCAAGCCAAAGCATTTGAGTTATTCCCAACTCTTCTTTTTTTATTTTATAGCCATTATCCAATTCATATAAAATTACTGTTTTTAACTTTAAAATATTAATATAATACATTCCCAATTCCAGTACTTCTGATCATCTCCATCGGTTCCACTCTAGGCTAAACAAGCCTCCTCACTGCTCCCCCTGCTTCTCTTGTGCTCCTCTCACAGCAGTTAGGGATCCTTTTAAAATCTGAAGTCAGGGCCCGTTGTTCCCCTGCACACATTCATCTAGTGATAGCCTATCTCCTCTCACTTAGAACAGTAAGCAAACTCCCCACCACGGCGCATGGGCCCCACCTAACCTGCTGTCCTTGGCCTCATTTCCTACCACTCCTCCCCTCACCCCATCTACTCCAGCACGCTGGCCTTACTGTCCTTCAAGCTTCCGAATCACTTTCCTGTCTCAAGGACACTGTATTTGCTGTCCCCTCCACTTTGGATGCTCTTCCCTGAAATATCTGCGTGGCTCACTCCTTTACTTCATTCAGGTCTCCATTCAATGTCTTCTCCGTAGAGATGTTTTCCTGATCACCTTATATAAAATGGTACCTGCGGACACTCTCTTCCCAATATCCTGCTTAATTTTGCTTCATAACACTTTCACTACCTAGTATTAAATTATTTATATGTTAATTAATTTGTTTTCTGTCTCATCTACTATAATCTAAGGTGCATGAGGGTAGAGACTTTGTTTTACTTACCACTTTATTTTTGGTGCCTAAAGCAGTCTCAAGCACAAATTAGGTGCATAATAAATCTTTGTTAAATTAATGAGTGAATGTCTATCTTTCCTCTTCAGTGAACAGTAGAGTCCAGGTAAATTAATCATCATTTGGGTGATACTAATTCATGTCCTTTATCTGTCCTCACCTTATTTTGTCCCTCGTATATGTATGTATGTGTATTTGTGTGTGAGTGTATGCATGCACATGTTTCAAAATTCAAGACTAGGCAGAGATTTTCCACAGCAGAAAAGAAGTTTCATAAATCAGAGTTCCATTTAGAATTCCATGTGAAAGATTAATTTCACCCCATGGCAGCACGGTGGAGAAAAAACATTTTCTAGATGTCCCAAAGAATGTTTCCATTTTGCCAATGTCAAAAACAAGGGCCAATAGTTTACCTGATGGGTCCCCCAAAGACTTAGAAACATTATCTGTTGGACTTGCGTTAAGTTTTCATAATATTTACCATGAAGTGAAGGCGAAGACTGGCTTCCTCGTTGGTCAAAAACAGCTAAGAAGGAGATATTGAAGGATGTTGGTGAGTGACAAACCTGGTCTTAATGCTATCCTGTGACCCTCTGGTGGAGGCAAATCCTCCTTGCTGGGCATCTTGGCTGCAAGGAAGGATCCCCGTTGTCTCTCTGCAGATGTCGTGCTAAATGGAACCCTTCAACCTGCCAACTTCAAAATTGTCTCTGGTTATGTAGTGCGAGATGATATATTGATTGGAACTTTGACAGTAAGAGAAAACTTACAATTTTTAGCAGCTCTTTGGCTACCAACAAATATGAACAGTTAGGCAAAAAACAAAAATGACAATAAAAAAACACATGCACATTAACAAAACCATTGAGGAATTGGGCTTGAGCATAATGGCAGACTCCACTGTGGGAAACCAGCTCATTTAAAGTGTGTCTGGAGGAGAGAGAAAGAAGACCAGCATTGCAATGGAGGGGATTACAGATCTAACTCTCCTTTTTCTGGACAAGTCCACCACTGACTTAGATGCCAGCACATCAAATACAGTTACTCGGCTCCTGAAGAGGATGTCAAGTCAGGGAAGGCCTATCTTCTTCTCCACGTTGTAGTTTTGTTAGGTCATCTTCAAACTTTTCAGTAGCCTCGCCTTGCTGCCTTCTGGGAGGGTGTTGTTCTACAGTCCCGTACAGGAAAATTCAACATATTTTGCATCTGCTAGTTACCAGTGTGAGTTCTATAACAACCCTGCTGATTTCTTCCTGGGTATCATTAATAGAGAGTTCTCTGCTGTGACCCCTAAACAGAAACCAAGGAGGTGAGAAACCTGGGAAACTGAAGAGCCTCCCGATCAGGATAAACAATGCAGTGGCTATTGTAGAACAGCATCATATTTCTTTGGAAGGCTGATATCTGACCTACTCCTTGTAAGAATTTTTCAAAGTATCATATGATGAGTGCATCATCTTTAATGCTGGGACTGAAGCCAAAGGTGGAAGCCTACTTTCTCCTGATGCCCTCCCTTATGGGGCTCTGGCCACTGCTGCAGGTCAGAGGGTCGGCCCTTTGGCTACTCTTCTCTTGACCATCTCTTCTGTGATGATGACATTTTTAGGCCTCTCTGTGAACCATTAGGCCTTGGCTTTCCTGGGACTGGTATATAAATATTCCTCAATACAGCTACACAGCCTTGCAGCATAATGACTTTATGGACCAAAGATTTTGTCCTGGGATAAATGGGACACATGCACACACACACACACACACACACACACACACACACACACACAAAGCAAGTCCTGTGGATATGCAGTGTGTTCTGGAGAAGACTTTTTATAAAACCAAAGAATTGAGTTGTCCTCCTTGGGTATGTGTGGGAATCATCTGGCCTTAGCATACATGATGGTTATTTTCTTAATTGCCTACTTAAAACTGCTGTTTCTAAAATAGCTTCTTTAAGCCGTCTGTAGCAGGTATCTCTGGAAACCCATGTCACCTTCTTTCACCCCCTTTCCATCCCTCGATTTCAGCCCTAGCTGTAGTGGACAGTTCCAAGCAAGCTCAGATCGCCTCACACTGACAATGACACACTTGCACGCTTTGCTCATCTTTCTGCTCTGGGGCCTTCTCTGAACTGCAGGAGAATTTCGGGCCACTCCCACTCACCCAAGCACAGCTTAAAGCTAGAGGGGATGAATGTCTCTGGGGATAGTCTTCAACTAATGAGAGATGCGAGCCAGCTGATACATGCTCTGTGTCTCATCCTTTGGGTGGATAATTCTGGAACATAACTGTTTGTTTCTCAGGTGGTGCTAGTGGAATCAATTTCCCTTTGCCCACGGAATGACCTTTAAAACTACCCCTCCCTCCACCTCCCTGCCTCATTCCTGGCTCCTGAGATTATCTCATGAATAAACTACCTACATTTGAGGCTCTGCTTTCAGAGGAACCAAACTAAGATGCTAAGAAACAAGATGCTTGGTTTAAGTAGTTTTGTGAGAATCCATACTGTTGCTATCCTCCATCAAAGTTGTGGTTTATTATTATTATTATTATTTTTGTTTTTAGTGAATCTCTATGATACCTCAGTATATGATTAAGCCTGTATGGAAGCTACAGCTTATATTACTATTTGAAAGACACTGAAGAGTAGGCTGCTAATATGTAAGTAATCCATTCGATAATTAGACGATAAACTCTTGAGGAGGAAATGAGGAAGAATATATTGACCTAGGGAGGAGGCCTGGTTTCTGCTTCCACTCCAGTCCTCATGGTTTGATACTGGCTATGTCTCTCTGGCTTCAGTGTTCTCATCTTTAAAATTAAGATATTGAACTACATGGTTTTCAAGCTTTTCTATTTTAGGAACTGTCTAATTTGGCACTCTTCAAAAAACATGGTAAAGACAATAAAATGCGTTAATGTTGGGTGAGAAATATAATCAAAAAATGTGTTGGGAAGTTATTGGAATAAATGACCTATGGAAACAACCATGATAATAGGCCAGAGATACCCTGTTTCTACATTTATTAAAGTCATAGAAAAAATAATCCTGTGAGAATAATAGCAATGTGCTAATTTATATAAACTCTCACCCAAGGCTTTTAAAAATTATAATTAAAGACATTCATTGAGCCTTTGTTTCCAATGTGTAATGGATGGAGATTTGAAATTTGAAGGTGGTTTTGAAAATATGTTTATTATATGGAATCCCTACTGAATTAAAATTTTTAAAAAATTATAGTTATATATAAACATAGTTTTCTTGAAGAAGTTGGAGAATGTTTTATAGTTAATGATGAAGTTCATGTTCTCTGATATAATCTCAGGTACAATACCTAATATATTCCAAAGATTTTAACTTTGTTGGTTTCTGTGTCCTGATACTCTCTGAGACATTTACTTTATGTTTTTCTAGTGTGTGAGTTTACAGATTTGTTGCCTCCGAATTTGCCCAGGTCAAACTGATGACCACTTCTCACTAATAGCTTGAAAATCATTGAATTTAAACTTGCGCAGGTATAGTACATAACTTCACCTCCTTTCACAGGTTTTCACTACCAGCACAGTAAATTACGCTATCCTGGCATAGCATCTGATAGCGTCGTCTTCTTCCCACTGCACAGGAAAACGTCTTTTCCCCACCTGACACTGGGGGCAGAAAGTAGCTTTCAAATACCTCTGGTGGGGATTTAAAGAGGTATTGTAGCCATAAGACCTCTTTTTTTCTAGGACTGCTTACAGCACCCACCATTTCTTCTCTGAAATACACTTGGGTCCTATCATGATGTAATTTTTAACCGTCTGGTGTACATACACGCAGGTACGGATGTTGCTGCTGGAAGTAGGTATGAGGTATTTGTGTATAAACAAATAATGATGTCTGTCGAGGAAATTACGCTTGAGATTCTGAACAAGAGAAATCCTTGAGTATTTTCAAAAAAGTCTGTATTTGACAGGAATGGAAGAGAATATACATGTGTCCCAAAGTGTGAATGATGAAAGACACACACAAAGGTATATGCTTATCAAAAAACTGTTCCGTGATAGCAAAAACTGGAAACAATTCAAACGTTACAAATTGAATAAACTGTAGTTTCTCTAAATAAGGGAATGTAGTGTAATCATTAATAATCAAATTCTAGAAGAGGAGTTGGGAAACGTTTTTGGTAAAAGACTATATATTAATAACAAATATTTTAGACATTTTAGGCCACATAGCCTGTTGCAACTATTCAGTTTTATCGTTGTGCTGAAGTGGCCACAGACAGTACGTGGACAAGAGAGTGTGGCTGTGTTCCAGTAAAACTGCATTTGGCTTGTGGGTTGGCTGTAGTTTGTGGACCCTTGATTTAAAGAATATTTAATGTTTGATAAAATGCTCACGGATTTATTGTTAAAAACAAATAGGATATACAGGTTTTTTGTTTTTAAAGAAGCTATATCTTTGACAATAATTAGCTAGCAATGCAACAAAGTGTCAACTGTGATTCTTTTGAGACAGTGGTTCTCAATTCTGTCCTCCATCGGACACTTGACAATGTCCGGAGACATTTTTGTTTGTCACTGCTAGGGGTGGCGGAGGCAGTGGTTGCTATTGACATCTAGAGAATAGAGACCAGGACTGCGGCTAAACATCCTATACTCTGCACCGTACAGCTCTGACAACAGAAAATTATCCAGAACAAAATGTTAATAGTGCCAAGGTTGAGAATTCCTGGAGTGGGGTGGGATTGATGGACATTTTTTCTTATTCTTTTGTTTGTTTTGTATTTTCTACAGCAAATATGTATCTCTCTACTAATTGGAAAATATATATGTAAATATAAAATAACAATGTACATATGAATGATTTCACTCCTAAAGGAGAGAAAGTATTAACACGCCAGGACTAATGTGGCAAAGCGGGGAGAGATGATAAAACAACCATATTGGCAAAAGGCTGCATTTTCAGAGACAGAAAACGTGAGTATTGTTCAGTGTCATCATTACTTTAGAGATAAAAAATATAAAAAGTATTAACATATGTGCAATTCTGTGAGGTAACAATGTGTTTCGGCGTTGGCGTTAAGTGTATACCTTTCAAGCATAAACTATAGTGTATATTATTCTAGCCATATTTGTTTTATTTCAAAGCAGACAGGGAAAGATACTGGAACACTATTTTTGCAGGACACCTCTTGAAGCTGAAGTCAGTTGTTTTAAGATGAATGAAAGGAAATATTGTTTACATAGTTAAAAGTAAGCATAAGGAATGTGTTGAGTCTGAGACTTAAAAGGAAACGGGGAAGGGTGGAAGAGAAGAGTAAGATTTGTTGAAAACCTACTATGTGCTGTAAAATGTTTTATTATCCCCATGTATGAGAAAAGGATCTGAGATTCAGTTCAAATTACTTGTTCAATAAACAGCAATCTTTATTAGATTAGGTTTGAAATAACTTTTTATGTTAACCTTCTGATTAGTACATTCACTGACTATTGACTCAACACAAAAAAGAAAGCAAAAAGAAAAAAAGAAAAAAGCAATTGAAGGTTGCACTTTAGAGAGTTTTTAAGTAACATATAGGGAATGATACATCTATCAAAATAAGCACAGGGAAATACATTTTCAATCTACATAAAAATACTAAAAGTATCTGTCCTTTTTATGGATTTTAAAGGGAGAAGAAAAGAGACATGTGATTAAGATGAGAGAGAGGGGGTGGAGAGGAGGAGAGATGACAGAAATGGAGGAAGGAGGAGAAATGAACATGGATTGCAAGCTAGCAAGAGTAGCAATAGATCTAAAAAAAAAGGATCTGGGGTGGGTGAGTGTTAGACCTACGTAGATGGAAAGTTCCTTTTGTTACTGTTGTTATCAGCTTTATTGAATATAATTGACATACCATAAAATTCACCCTTTACTCTACACAGTTCAATGGGTTTTAGTGTATTCACAAGGTTGTGCAACCACCACCAGTATCTATTTTTAGATTAAAAAAAGAAGCTAGACACCTATCAGTAGTCACTCTCCATCCCCCATTTCTTCCTCGAACAATCACTATCCTACTTCTCCTCTCTATAGATTTGCCAATTCTAAACATTACATATAAATAGAATCATACAATATGTGGCCTCTTGTCCTTGTTTTTTTTTTTTTCGCTTAGCATAGTGTTCTCAAGATTCATCCATTTCATAGTCTCTTTCAGTACTTCATCACTTTTTACCACTGAATAATATTCCATTGTACAAATTTGCCATATTTTATTTATCTGTTCACGAGTTGGAAACATGTGGGTTGTTTCTACTTTTTTGCTACTATGAATAATGCTGCTATAAACATTCAGGTACAAGTTTTTATGTGGACATGCATTTTCATTCCTCTTGGGTGTATAGCTAGGAGTAGAATTGCTGCCTCATATGGTATCTTTGCGATTAACGATTAGAAAAATTGTTAAACTGTTTTCCAAAGTGACTGCACCATTTTTAATTCCCATCAACAACGTATGAGGATTCCAATTTCTCTACATCATTGCCAACACTTACTATTTGTCTTTTTGATTATAGCCATCCTAGTGGGTGTGAAGTGGTATGTCATGGTGGTTTTTATTTGTATTTACCTAATGACTAAAGATGTTGAGCATCTTTTCATGTGTTTGTTGGACATTTGCATATATTCTTTGAAGAAATGTCTATTTAGCTATGTTGTTCATTTTTAATTGGGTTATTTATCTTATTATTGAGTTGTATGAGTTATTTTTATATTCTGGATACAAGCAAAAGTCTCTTATCAGATACGTAATTTGCAAGTATTTTCTTCCTTTCTATGGGTTGGCTTTTCATATTCTTTATAGTATTCTCTGAAACACAAAAGTATTTGTTTTGTTATAGTCTAGTTTATTTATTTGTTATTTTTTTGCTTGAGCTTTTGGTGTGTCTAAAAATTTATTGTCTCACCCAAGGTCATGATGATTGATTCACATATTTTCTTTTAATAGTGTCATAGTTTTAACTCTTATATTTAGGTCTATGATCTATTTTGAATTAATTTTTGTATATGGTGTGAGGTAAGGGTCTAACTTCATTCTTTTGCATGAGAATATACAGTGATTCCAACATCATTTTTTACAAAGAATGTTCTCTCCCCCTTTGAATGGTCTTGCCACTCTAATAAAATTAAGTTAACCATAAACATGGGGATTTATTTCTCAATCAATTATGTCATTGATCTATAAGTCTACTCTTATTCCAGTACCACATGTCTTGATTAGTGTAGTTTTATAGTAAGTTATGAAATCAAATCCTCCAACTTTATTCTTCCTTGTCAAGATCATTTTGGCTATTCAGGGTCCCTTGCAATTCCATATGAATTTATGGAAAAGTATTGGCTTTTCCATTTCTGCAAAGAAGCTGGGTGGGATTCTACTAGGAGTTATGTTGAATAGAAGTGGTGAAAGCAGACATCCTTGTCTTGTTCTTGATCTCAGGGGGACACATTAAATCTTTCAACATTTAGTATGATATTAGCTGTGAAGTGTTCTTAGATAATCTTTACCTAGTTGAGGAAGTTCTCTATTGTTCCTAGTTTGTTGAGTGTTTTTATCATGAGAAGGTGTTGGATTTTGTCAATTGCTTTTCATGTGGTTTTTGATTTTTAATCTATTAATATATTGTATTATATCTTCCGGAATAAACCCCACTGGTTATGGTGTATGATCCTTTTTACATGCTGTTAGATGCAGTTTGCTAGCATTTTCTTGAGGATTTTTGTGTTTGTATTTATAAGGGATATTGCTCTGTAGTTTTCTTTTCATGTGATATCTTTATTATATTTTGGTATCAGTATAATGCTTTCCTTATAGAATGAGTTGAAGAGTGTTCTCTCTTCTACTTTTAGGAATAGTTTGTGAAGGATTGGTATTAATTCTTCTTTGAATATTTGGTAGAATTTACCAGTGAAGTGATCTGCTACTGGGATTTTCTTTGTGTAAAATTTTTTAGTTCCCTATTTGACATCTTTACATGTTATAGATGTATTTAAATTTTCTATTTTCTTCTTGAATCAGGGTTGATAATTGCACCTTTCATCTATGTCATCAAATTTATTGGCATATAGATGTTAGTATAAGTTTTGGTGTGTTGCATTTTTGTTTTCATTCATCTCAAAGTTTTTCCTACTTTCCTTAGTGATTTTTTTTCTTTGACACATTGGTTATTTAGGAGGGTCTTGTTTAATTTTCACATATTTGTGCATTTCCCAAATTCCCTTCTGTTATTTATTTCTGATTTAATTTCATTATAGTTTAAAAATATACTTTATCTGATTTCAATCCTTTCAGATTTATTGAGACTTGTTCTATGGCCTAGCATATGATTTATCCTGGAAACTGTTGCATTTGCACTTGAGAAGAATGCCTATTCTGTTGTTGTTGGGTGGAGTATTCTACAGATGTCTTGTTAAGTCTAGTTGTTTCATAGTGTTGTTCAAGTCTCCTATTTCTTGTGAATCTTATGTCTGGTTTTTCTATTAATATTAGTTATTGAAAGTGTGGTATTAAAACTTTCAATTTCTATTGTTGAATTTTATATTCCTGTCTTCAATTCTGTCAGTTTTTTTGCTTTATGTATTTTGGGGAGTTGTTGTTAGGTGTATATATATATATAATTTTTATATCTTCCTAATAAATTTTTCCTTTATAATTATAAAAGTTCCTCTTTATCTTTAATAACTTTTTTTTGTTTTAAAATTTATTTTGTCTGATACAGTCATTGAAACTACAGTTCTCTTTTGTTTACCATTTGGTAAATCTTTTTTGATCCTTCTGCTTTCTACTTTTTTGGGTCTAGTGAACAGTTCTTATTATACCACCTTAGGTTAGGGATTTACATTACATTATTATCATTATTACTATTATTTGGCATTTGTTTTGCTGATTAACTACCATTGATAGATTTTTTTTTTCCTTTAACCCTTCTGAGGCTCTGTATTCAGTTATGTAAGCACATCATCATGAAGAGTTACAGGCAGGTTGGGATTATTTTCTGGGCTTCAATATTGATTACAGTGATATAAATGAATAAGATCTTAGAAGAGTTGGCATCAAATCAAGGTGAAGCTGAAGCTTGAGTCATACTTAAGAATTGGTATTTTTCACTATAATTGGGCACACTACTATAGCATTGTTATATTCCCTGCTCTGAATGCTAGTCTAGAAATTCAGGGTCTTTGTGACAGGTGAATATCAACCACACAATTGTAAATGTGTGCTTGAGTATGCCTGGCATCTCTCCTCATCCTTCCCCTCCCTGACCAGCTCTGGAAAGCAAATAATGGGTAACAATAGGAGTGCTGGAATGTTCCTGTGTGGGGCTGACCTTTGTATCACTATTAATGCTCTATTTTCAGAAACAAAAGAGATTAAATTAAAATTGGACAGAATCCTTTTCTGGATCACAGGGCTGAGTTGCTTTTCCTCTTTGCAAATCCAAAGGATTTAACAGTATTCTTCCGTTCTCAATGCCCCCACCCCTGCCTTGACCTTCACACCTTCCCAACATCAGGGAAAGGCAGGAAGTTTTCCTTGTGGGTTTTATTTGTGATGACATGATGGGGCAGGTTGATCAATGGGGAAAACCCCATGTGAGAACACGCCTTCTGTGTACATTCCCAATTTTGCTATAAGTAGAGCCATCCTAGGCTGCTATCACTCACTGCTATCACTAACACAACAGCACTCCCAAAGAACTGGGTACCCAACACTGAGCAGATCTACTCTTCGAGCTGAAAATGATGTGCAGTAGCAAGAGTTTGCTCCTGGCTGCTTTGATGACAGTGCTGCTGCTCCACCTCTGCAGTAAAACAGATGGTAGGTGTTGTTCTTTCTGCTACCACAGGAGGAAGAGCAATTTTCATTTTCCTCTAAATCTTGAGCTCAACTGGGGATCTGTAAGGGATGGAAGCCTGTAAGAAAGTATATAGGAGGGAATGATGGGAGTTGTCAGCTCATTGGTGAGTGGAGGAGAGAAGGGTTAATGCTGCCAATCAGGCTTACCTCTGCTGTCAATCCTAGCAGATTTGGGAAGTGGTGGGCTCTTAAAGACCCTTAAACTTCAGGAGAAAGCCAAAATGCTGTTTCTGGGCATGATGTAAATTGTGTAACATTACCAATAAATGGGATCATTCTGAAATGTAGAGGATAGTCCCACTTCTCCAACTTTCTTACCTCCCAATTAATTAGTTTTAGTAAAGTTTGGCACCTGATCTCATTGTCCTCACAAGGTCTTGGGGACATTGCTTGCCAACTTTGAGATAATATTAGTCCCTTGCTTTACAGCAGGTTGTAATTTAACTCAGGGGCGTGTCCAAACATTGTGTTGTTACTGAAGAGTACATTACTTGCAGCAAGAGATGCATTCCTGAAAATGCACATGTTGAACTTTTACAAACAAAATTAAACATTCCTGTTAACTAATATTACAATTTCAGAGTGCTTTAGTTCCTATGAATGACATTTTCCTTTGTAACCCCACTTCTCGATTCTCAGTAGACAAATAATAAATTAAAATCTGCCAATTTATTCACTTTCTGAATTGGAGGGTTTTCTGTAAGAGTTTCTTCAAGTGGTGAGGTGATTATAGTAATGAGTGATTATAGTAAACTGAAATGAAATATTGTCAATTTGTGTTTCCTACCAAAGATATTCCACTTATGAGAAGTCACGTGTTTATGAACTGTTATTGAATCAAAACTTCCCAGCGCACAAACTATTTTTTAAGAGGACTGGAAACTATGTTAAAATGAATCTCAAAGACCTTATACAGGTGTCAAAGATATTGAAACTCTTCCACTAAGTACTTTATTTACCACGTAGATTAAATTTACTAGATTTTTCGCAATTTCTGGTAGTTTTGTAATAGCAATCACAGGATAAGTTCATTCATACGGACTCAATACCTTTCATTTCCCTTTTAGCAGCAAGCAACTTTGACTGCTGCCTCCGATATACAGAACATATCCTTCCTCATAAATTTATTGTGGGCTTCACACAGCAGCTGGCCAACGAAGCTTGTGACATCAACGCTATCATGTAAGTTATTAATTGATTTTAATTCAATTGTATCATGAATGCATGGGAATTTCAGGTATGAAAATGTTTTACTTTTTCTAGTTTCATTAAGAAATAACTGATGTGGCAAAGAGAGCTTTGTTTTCATAATACATATTTACTTCAAAGTTCACTGTAAATAGAACTGGGACAATGCAAAAGCTTAGTTATTTTTGTAAAAAGGAACGTAGCACAGGCAAAAACCACTTTCTAAGATAAACTTATAGGTTATTAAAATGCTATCTCAGGAATATATGGAAGACATATATTTTGAAATGAGCATCTTCTACAGAAAATTGCTGGGGCTGACAGTAAAATCTCAGACTAATTTGTACTGTCACATATAATATTCTTGATTCATATAGGATATTATATTTTGGAATTATGTAAGTTATTGGTTAGATGCATACATATTTCATGTAACCACCAGCAGCAAAATTGTATGACATTTCTGGGACTTTATCTTCCTGCCATTGTACAATCATTTGTTATACTGAAGAGAAAGGGAGAATCACTTTCATTTTGCATTAAGCTTTATCAGAAGTATTTTTTTTTTGCATTTTATTTCACCTCTTTAGCTGAAATGTTTAGCATGTAGAGCAATCAACTAGAATATAAAATTTCCATTGCATGTTTTGTGAAAAAAAAATTTAAAAGCTCATTAAACACAAATCCAATTTTCTGATTTTTCAGCTTTTACACAAAGAAAAGATTAGCTGTGTGTGCAGATCCAAAGAAGATTTGGGTGAAACAAGCTGTGCGTATCCTCAGGTATGGAACACTGATGATCCATTAACCTCTCTCCAAATGTTTGAGGAAAGAGGAGTGTGCAAGGTGGTGGACCATAGGCTTGCTAGGTTTTTTGTTTTGTTTTTTGTCTAAGCGTTGTAGAATTTTTAAAGGGGAAATTCGAATTGGACCATGAAAATAAAAAATGAATATCTTTCTATTTATAGATCATCGCTATTATTTTAATGATTTTAGTGATTTTTCACATGAAGTATTAGATTTCCCTACACATTAGATAGTCATTAGCTGCTTGATTCTTATTACAAAAATGCCACCTATTCACATAATTTAAAGACTACCTGATGTTTGGTTGTTCGTCAAAAACTGAAAAATAAACATTAGTTAAAAAGAGATCAGTGGTTCTGATTACAATGATGATAAGAGAGAGTAATATTTTATAAATGAACAGAAAGCAACTAACACCAGTGTGCCATAAACACTGAACTTGGAAATACAAGATAAGTGTTCACATCCAGTCTCTGTCATTAACTAGCTGAGTTATGCTGGGCAAGGTCCATCCTCTGTAAACCTCAATTTCCTCATATGGAGTGAGCTGCTTGGCCTCCAGAGATGAGATTAAGGACATGTGAAGCAACTTTTAGGTACCAAAGCCATTCTCACCATCCAGTCACTTTGTCTCTGCTTACACTTTCCTTCTTTTTTACTTTTACAGCCAAAGAGTCAAGAGGATGTAAAAACTCATGCTCTTCTGGAATGGAATTGGACACAGCCCAAGAAGAAGAAGAACCTAGCTGGGGTTGGAGGTTTCATTTGCACACCGTTGAGGGTTTAGCACTTCTCTGATTTGCGCCTCATTGGACTTGTCCAATTAGTGAAGTTGATTCATATTGCATCATAGTTTGCTTTGTTTAAGCATCTCCTTGAAGTCACACTCTATTTTATGTTAAATTATTTATAGCTGTACATTGTCTGTGTTTAGCTATTTAATACGAATTTCCTATAAGCTATTTGGTTTAGTGCAAGGTATAGAATTATGTTTGGGGGGATAAGATCATATGGGCTGTCTTGTAAGCAACAGCTATTTTTTTTTAAAAAGCTATTTAACATTCTTCTGTTTATATAGTTTTATCTCTTACATTGTTGTAATTATAAAAGAGAAAAATGACGATGAAACAAATATCAAAAATAAAAGAATGAAAATGTTGTTTGTTGATTGAGTCATATATCATTTATTGTGACGCGTATTGAAAACATTTAAAGGCACAGAAAATATAAAAATTTTCTGAAAAATTACATTCTCCATCTACTTCTGTCTGTCTGTTCCCCCTATCTCTGCTCCTCATGGTCCTGAACTTGATTCTATCTGAAGTATAATGGAAAGATTGGGGTTTCTTTTTTGTATGTGTTTAAAGTCATCCAAATTAAAAAAAATATATCCTATACCTGAGATCTATAGCCCAGTGATTATTGATAAAAAACTTTTTCTAAAATAAAAAAGTGTGCAATATACTTTGTTACTACAGGGACACAATAAGCATTTAGAAAATACCTTGAGAAATCACTTAGTACACCACTGTCACCACCGGGGTCCCAGGGACAGTAATCTGAACATAGGGACATTTCTCTACTAAGTCCTCCTGAGTCATCTTTAAGCAGTTTCCAAAAGGAAAATGACTACTCAAAGTGTTCTTAGAAATCGACAACTTCACTCCAACCCGAGGGGAGGCTTCAGATGTGTGAAATCTAGCAAGAGTCCAGCCGTAGGATGAAAAAACCTGAACCAGCGGAGTTACTGTCACAACATTCATGCACCACAGTTCCCAGATGCCTCCATCCAGCACTCCAGACAGTCTGCCTCAGATTCGGAAGGACACGAAGGGTCTCTGGAGGTGGGCACCCTGATGATAAGATGCAAAGTTCAGACACGTAAATCCGTAAAGCAGGGCAGTGATGGGTCATTGACGTAGAGCCAAAAAAGAGTAAGAGGCTCAACATGCCCCAAAGGCATCTCTGTGCCCAGAAATAGTAACACTGAGTCATCAGGGAAAGTATGCTCAATATCCTGTTCATTGATTCGTCAAACATAGGTTAAGTTACCTAATATGTGTCAGGCACAGTGCCAAGTGCTAGACAGATAAAGTGATTTAAGACTTGGTCACCTGCTTCTAGATAATTAGGGCTGAGTGATGCTGCAAGAGGAAGGAATGACAGGCACACCAGCGATGACAACACATGGCGGTAAGAACTTTAATCAAGAAACTCACGGGGTGCTATCGGGCATCATTAGCGAGGGCTTGCAGAAGAAATAATACCTAGTTGAATCATTTTAACCAGCCAATATTTGATCCTCTTGACCTAAAAAGATGGCAATTTCTTAAACTTGAGCCCAATACTTGAGGTATGAAGGACCAGGAGGAGATAGCCAGTTGGAAAAGGGGCAGCAAGGAGTATTGGGAAATATCTGGGGGCATGTTTAGTTGTCACAGTGTCTGAGGGTGGTGTACTGCAGGCATTCAGTGGGCAGGAGGCAGGGATGCCAAACCTACTGGAACGCACAGGACAGGTCCGCACAATGAATTGTCCCACTCAGACCGCTGGTCACGCCACCACTGAGCAACACTGGATAAAGTGGAAAGTATGCAAGGGGTGGGGGTAGAGGCGGAGTAGCTGCAGATTAAGTAAAACTGTTACCTCAACTAAGTGTAGTGGTTTGAGCTTGACCACGGGAGCACCGGAGAACCACTGCAAAGGTCAAAGCAGGTGTGGTCTCCATGTGGCACAGGAAGGGGAGGTGAGGCAGATGGGGCGCAGAGATACCAGAGACAACTGCCACGAGTAAGGTGAGAAATGGTGACACCTCAGCTAGAGTCACGGTGAAAGGAAAGGTGTGGAAGAGCTGGGGGTGTGAAGCCTGAGAGTCATCCTAGACACCCCTCCCGGCCACCTCCACCAGTCACACTTTCTTGGAACAGCACAGCCAAAGACAGGCATCGCCAGAGTCAGCAGATTTGGCTGACTGCTGAAAGGCCCCACCAGGTAAGCCCTGTACCACCAGAAAAGGAGCAAATTTTGTTAGCACTCTGAAGGTGTCTGACTCTTTTAAGGCCAGGACTACTAACAACTACTAAGTGGGTTTCTGGAGACTGAACTCTCCAGGCTAGAATGCCAATTTATTAACATGCAATGAGAGCATGCAAGTGTCAAACACATGGGCATAAGCACATGGTACATTAGGTGAGTAAGCCACCTGAGGACTTCAGTTGGAATCATAAAGCTGGTTTGTTTAGCTTGGGATCAGAGTGCCAGGCCTCAGCTAGTAATTTGAATAGTTAATGCACTAGTTTCACTGGACTAATCATGTTCTTGGATTAGGGATGTCACTCCCAATTCACAGACATTTTAGAAAGTGTATATCTTTATATTTCATTTTTAATTGAGGTATGCTTTATATGCAGTAAAATACACAAATCTTAAGTGTACAGCTTGGTGAATTTTTGTATATGTACATCCTGTGTAACAACCCTGCCTCCTTCAAGACATCGAATGTTTTTAGCACCCCTGAGGAAGGATCCCTCCTGTCCCCTTCCATCTGTACCACCCAAGGGTAACAGGTGTTCTGACTTGTTTCACAATAGATTAGTTTGCCCTCATCATTTCTTTGTGCAGTTCCATCATAAATGGAACTGCACAAAGTGTATGCTTTAGTATCCGACTCCTTTACTAGCATCTTCCGTCTTTTTAAATTCTTTTTAACTGCATGAGTAATTCATGAACTCATTCTCCTTAGATTCAAACAAGAGTGATACAATGAAGGTCTCCTTTAAACTTCCTTCAAGCCTCTTGACTTGCTGGGGCACAGGATGCCTTCGCACTCTCTTAGGCTAGGTCGCCCTTTGTATAGTCTTCCTGAGAATACAGCTATCCACCACTCATTCATTATCAGAGTCTAGCCCTGTCTCCTGGAATTACTCTCTGATCATATGAATGTTTCTCACGTTTTTGGTCATATATTTTGTCCAAAAGTCTCTCGTATAAGACTGCCACAGCCTCTGCATGTGGGTTTAACTCTGTATTCTCAGAGTGGTCTCCAAATTCTTCAGGGCCTCCCCTGTGCCCTCCATTAGTGTCAGTTGTCCTTAGGAGGTCAAATAAGATAAGGATGGAATAATGTCTTGACTCTGGCAATCTGTAGGCCATGGGTGATTTTAGGAGTATTCAGCGAAACAATAGCGGAGAAAATCCCGATGACAGCGAGTTGGAGAATGAATGGTGGCAAGTAGCTTGGCAAAGAGAGTAAGTGGAAATAAAAGTGGAGGGGGAGTTTGTTTCTTTCTTTTTTTCTTTCTTTTTTTTAGATAGAAAAGTGTCATAAAAGCAGAGAGAGAGAGAGTGTGAGAGAGATTAGAGACTGAAGATACTATAAAGAGTTGAACATTCTGAAAGGGTGATAAATGGTGGCTCAACTTCCCTCGAGTGGTGGGAGAAGTGGTTTCCAGAACACAAGTCAATTGAGGCATCGCTTCCTATGGAACAAGATACACCGAGGAGAGAATGGGAGAGGACGGGAAAATTTTACAATTTGGGATGGAGGAAGTTGATGGAGACTGTGGTGGTCTTGCTGTTCTTGGTAAAAGATTCGCCGTCTTTTGAGAGTGATGCGACAATGGGCAGGGCTGGGGCTTCGAGATGAAAGGCGAAGCTTTGGGATAGTCATTAAAGGACACGGGGACACTGAGGTTGGAGATAAATGAGCTCCTGTGGCTCCAGGTGGCGTGAGCCAGGTGGCCTGCTGCAGTGGGTGTAAGAATGGAGCAGCACTGCGTGAGGCTCATTCGGGCTCAGGCTTTGCATCTAGCTGCGGTGCGAGGACAAGAAGGCAAGAGAGTCTTCGATGGGGGTTCAGAGAGGGACTGAAGTGCTGAACCACGGCGTCTACGCCAGAGACGGGAGATGAAGCCCAGAGGTGTCTGAGACACTGGAAGAAAGTGGAAAGGCCCTCGGATAAAAGGCCTTGATGTGGTCAAAGGGCAGCGGAGTGGGTGGCCGGAGGGGCTGGAGCAGCTCCAGGAGCCAAGGTCCAGGGGTGTGGCTGTGGGTGTGCGGCTCTAACAAGGGGGTTGGAAAGCTACCAGGGTGGATGAGTAATCCCTATTGATTCCCCCACACGCCACTTCTTATTAGGGAAAATGCGAATGCGGAGAGAATCCTATAAGAAACCCCCAACTACTAGCCACTGAGCTTTAACCACGTAATGGTCAATCCTGTTTCATCCATACCACCCTACTCACTCCTTCCCATCTCTATTCCCTGGATTGCTCTGATGCAATTCCCAGACATCAAATTACTTTGTCTATAAATATTTTATGTATATATATGAGAACTTTTAAAAGCACACAACTTCACTATCATGGATTTAAAATTCAGTACTAATTTCCTAATATCACCCAATAGTCAGTCAATGTTCACATTTGCCTGTTTGTTAAAAAAAATAGTAATTTTTTTTAAGTTGATTTGCATGATTGAAGATCCAAATAAGGTCCACCTACTGTATTTGTTTTATTTTTAATCTGTAAGTTCCTCACCACTCCCTACCCTTTTCTTTGTGCTTTGCAATTTATGTTTTAGAGAAACCAGGAAATTTGTTCTGTAGTTTTCCACCTTCTGGGTTTTGTCAATTGCATTCCTGTGAGTGCCATTTAGCATGTTCTTTGAGCCCTACCTGGAAGTAGAGGCTGGGTCAGTTCGAATTGTGAGTAGGGGGCGGGACGACTGGCTACTGCGTAATTGGCCTTGTGCCACATAGGTACAAAGTCCCCTGAATTGACGCCATCGACAGGAGTGAAAGGACACAGTGAGCCGGTGCCAAAGTCCTCCAGGACTGTGAAGAACTGATCAAGACCTTTAATTAGGCAGCCAGAGGCAGGGAACTATGTGGTCTAATGACATCCCGTGCTTCACAGGAGGCGATGGGTAAGGCGTGCAGGAAGAATGAAGTTCCAGCAGGGAAACATGAGCAGAGCAGGCTGGTCTCCACCCACTCTTGGCCCTGTGGTGGGAGGGACGGGGAGAAGAACCCCTTCATCTTGAGAAGACCACCAGGGAAGTAGTGTTCTTGCCACAAACTCAGATTTCAACCAAAATAAGGAGATGGGGGAGTGAAAGGTAGAGGGACAGGGAAGTTGCTTTACTATGGGAAAAAGCTGCCAGTGCAGGTCGGAGGGGCACATGGTGGAGCTGAATGGGAGGCACAAAACAGAGCTGGGATGGAAGCACGAGAAGTAGGAGAAAGGAGAGATGAACGCTGGGATTTGAGTCATCATCACGCCACCCATAATGCCTAGACCGTTTAAGCATTTACATGCTAACATCACTGCTAAGATTGCTAATGTACCTCATTCAAACATGAGGTAGGCACTCCATTTTTATGCCCATTTTTTTTTTGGATAAAGAAACTGAGACTCAGGGGAATTAGGAAACTTACTCAGGGTCACACAGTCTTTAGAGACACCATGAAATTAGTTGGTCTCACGGATCCGACCAGGCCCCTGGCTCACCGGTGTTTCCGTGTCATGAAGACAGCAGCTCTTGCAGTGACAGACGCATCTTGGTACTGGCTCTTGCAGTCTTCATGGCCCTCTGTATGCTCTGCTGGTTTAGAAGGTACCATCAACGTCTTAGAACATTTTAGACTTCTTTTTTGTATCAAAAACACTTCCATTTAAAATGTTTGTTCAGGGAGTAATCTTCCGTTGCGATGTGGACACCTTCTTTTCCAGTAGTGCTGGGCACATACCACACTGTTGTACTTTTCTTCCTTGTTACTTCTGTTCCTGGCTTATTGAGTAAAAGCTATATTTTCTACTCATTTGCTCATTCATTTGAACAAGAGGTATTTATTGAGCACTTGCTATGTGTCAGGTATGTTCCAGTCACTGGGGATAAGTGGGACAAAGCCTCTGCTTTCATGTGGCTTATCGTCTGGGGAGGGGGTGGACAATACATGTCACCAAACAGATGTATAACACGAAAGGAAAAATAAAGTTGGGTAAAGGGACAGAGAGTGGGGATGGAGTGGGAATGGAGAACTTCTCCATATCTGTGTAGAGCCCCTCACAGAGCTCTTACTCTCTTTTTCTCAGAAACAAAATCCGTGTTTTCCCCTTGGCTGAGAAAGGACCCTGGATGTGGCAAGGAAGACATATCGGATTTAACCTTCCTGAGAGTGTGTGGTCTTCATTTTCTGAGATCACATAGGTCTGTGGAGGACGGTTGTACTAGACCCTGGTTTACTCTGACTAAAAGGGCAGATCATAACTTAGAATCCCCAAGATTGTAAAATATTCTTCACCAGGTTGACTTTTTGCCAAGTGTCAAACCTCCAAGTGGGGTTCACTCAAGTTAGGAAAACTCAAATGTGTCTCCAAACTGTGATTTGATGATTTCATTAGCACGTGGCAGCATTGACATACATCGGGTTTGGTGGTTTGGCAAATTTATGTTCTTTCTATGGCTCTGACTCAATGAAGACAGATAAGCAATGTTTATGAATAAATTTGGTACCATAATGTGGTTATAGAAAGTGCAGCCTATATTCCAGAATGAAGCAGCACAGTCTCCAATCCTTTAGTGATTAGCATTAAGACATTTCTAGCAGGAAATGGCCACAACTTTGACCGGCTGGTGTGAAAACCCTTTTTTTTTTTTTCATTTTTCTCGTTCCTCCTCTCCTCCCCCTCTGTCTGAATAACAATAATCTTAACAGAGATATATTAAGTTTAAATTTACCTAAATTCCAGGTGATGAGGAAAGTGTTGAATTTAGATCCATTCAGACTCACACCATAACAAGTTTAGTGCTTCAGAGGCAAAAATCCAGGGAAGAAAAGAAGCACTCCTTCCTGACTGCTGGAATTTAGAGGCAGACTTAGGTAGGCATAGGACCTAAAGACTTAAGAGACCAAGAAGAGCAAATGGAGGCTGATCCTGGGTCCTTTGGGATTTATTGTGTGTATTCACAAATTCACTTCTAACATCGTCCACCAAAACTACATGTTTACACAAGATCAGTTCCTTCACATGAATTCTTCTTCCGCAGAAGTTTTCTTACATCAACCTTAGTCCTGTTTTGGGGATGGAAATAGTCCTGGCAAAACTTCTTAATTAATGAATGTCCTATATCACTTGATTTATTTGGTAGCAATTAATTCACATCTCAAGGCAGAAGCTGGACACACAAGATTCTCCCTGAAAAGCCTAAAGGCTATCGTTGTGCCCCCCCACGCCACCCCCCACCCCCATAACGGGAGAGGCAGTATGCTCTTTTTTCTGTTTCGCAGTAACCCTGTGGCCTTCCCTTGGCATTTTGTCAAACGCAGGTGGAGTAGAGTTTCAAAGTCGAAAGGTCACGTGGTGTCTGTGTCCTTTAATAAACTCAAATCTAAGGCAATTGTGGTGACCCAGTTTCCGTGGCTCCCTGGATTGGGGATGTTGTGTCTCACTTGTCGAGAGGATTCCATTTCCCCAGTTTCTACCTTCAGGGCTCCCAGGGTAGGGCTTGCTCTCACTTCCTGCCGCCCCACCACTCTGCTCCCAGCGGTGCTGACCTTGTCTGGGCTTGACTGGCTGCCCCTCCTTCCTGCCCTACTGTAAAAACCAGCCTGGCTCTCTCCACATGGTGACATCTGCTTGCAAGTGAGGCGGTCTGGGCGGAAATGCCTGTTAGAATAAAGGGATGTTTTCCATTTTACAACAAAAGTGGGTAAAAGTCTTCTCACTCCAAAAACAATGAAACTCAATCACAAAAAATCCTAAATTCTGTATTTTAACCTACAATTGAGAAGGAGGAAGAAACTTTTTTAAAAAAAGACTCACAAAAGCACTGTCTGGAATAGAAATGCTGTAGAAGTTAATGGAAAGGCTGTGAGTTCTACTTGGGGCTTGCAGAAGGCCTCCAGCAAACACCAGAGCTTGAGAATTTATCCTAAGAAAATAATTGCATAGGAGCGTAAATATGTATGGCTTAAGATGCTCATGACAGTGTTACTTGTTTGTAACAGTTTTTTAAAAAGAACAATCAAAATATCCAACCAGGAGGAATTATTTTAATACACATGACTGTATAACCATGCATACTCAGCATAATCATGCATTTTTTTTTTTAGCTGGTGTCACCTATGGTTGTTAAAATTATCAGAATACTTCTCTACTGATCAGTAAAGTTATATAGCCTTGAACTTACAATCTCCATCCCAAAGCCTTCCCTGAACGCCCAGAATTTTCCACAATCCTGATCCTAAAGGGGGCATTGCCCCAAGCAACAGGATTCTGTGCATAGCAACAGGAATTATCTCTGTTGTCCATGGTTTTACACTGCTCGGGTTATGTACTATTGCCCCCTTCTTGTCCTCTAAACTGCAGCTTTCTAAAAATTATCATTGCCACAGAGAGGACTTTCCTGGCCACCTAATCTCAGGTGGTCCACCCAGTTATTTATTTCATAATACCTTGTTAGTAGTTAGACATTGTTAGTAAGCAATTTATTTGTTCCTTTGTTTTCACTTTTGAAAAATGGGGGTCATTCAAGTACTTGTCCTGTAAGGTTGTTATGAAAATTAAGCAAGTTTATATTTGGAACCATTTTTGTCACCTAGGAGGCACACAGGTGTTATCATTCTGGATATTTCCACTTTCTGTAATTATTTTATTCACTTATGTATCAGTTAGCCGGCCTCTGACCATCTCCCACTACCATAATGTAAGTTCACTAAGACACATGTCTGTTCCTCTTTGCCCACCACTTATCCCCAGCACCTAAAACAGTGTCTGCACACAGAAGATGTTCCATACATAAAAGGTAAAAGAAATTATTCTGTAAAATACTAATCAGATGTGTTCAGAATATATGTACATACATACAGAGAAAATCTACAAGCAACATAACCAGTATTTGTAGCATGATTTTAAGTATTTTAGAAACATATATATGTATAGGCATAGAAAAAAATTAAAAGGGAAACATCAATCAAAGAATTTTTCTTAATTCTAGGCTTTAGGATATTGGGCAAATTTTGTTTTCTTCTTAACATGTTTTTTTTTTTGTACAATTCTGTATACATACATTAATTTCATAATCGGAAAAAAGTCTTCAAGAAAAGAACGCTATCTAAAATTGTAATGTAATATTTAGACTTAGTAAAATTCTAGGACGCCTAGAGAAATATTTTTGAATGGTAAGAGGACAGAAATGTCTCAATTTCAGAGAAAACTCAAGCACCAGGGACAGTTTTAACGAGGTACCACAAGCCATCCCTCTTTATTTGTCTCCCCAATTAAAAAAAAATAGGCTAATCCTGGTGGCATTAAAAGAAATTAGATGAGTACCTTTTCTATTAGCACCTTGGGAGAAAAATTCTTCCTGTAGTTAACGAGCCACCTGGTTTCATCTCTTAATTAGATTTTATCCAGGCTATGATCCTGAAATAGTGTTTTTCCATATTGCTTGTTAAAAATAGAAATTTTTGAAGATTCTGACTTATTAGATGTAGAGTCCAAGAATCTGTACTTCTACAAGTGCCCAGGTGATTCTCACAGTTAGGTGAGTTTGGTTTCCGGTCAAAGTTCATGAAAGAGGGAACAGGTTTGCTTATCTGTACAAAGGTCAAGATCAGCCAAAAGAGGTTTTAACTGGATTGGGCTCCCAAGCAGGAAAGGTGATTAAGAGGGAAATTTTTGTTTTTTTCCTCCAAGGCTGGCCTTCCTCATCTGAAGAGCATGGGTGGTGCCATGTTGATGGACATGTCCACCCTGGGGACCAGGAGAAGAGGTGAGGTAGCGGGTGGGACAAGCATCCAGGATCACATGTTCAGCAAGAAGTGATGCCGTGAATCAAGCCCAGGTCAGCTTGGCTCTGAAGCGCATGCCTTGAGAGCTTCTGAACAGAGTGAGATCATTGGATGGTTGGTAAAATTCCAGGGACACGCAGTGCACACAGAATGCAAGCTACGTAAGAGCTAGGAGCCTGTTCAGCGCTCTATCCCAGGCTGGACAGAGTGCCTGTCCCAGGCTACATACCCGGTAAATATCTGTTAGGTTAATGAATGATCTTGAGTCCACCTGCTCAACTACAACACATGTGTGATTTTCTTTATGTATTTTGAACAACTAAATTAAGTTTTTTGTTTTCTTCTATGGGCTCACTTAGTCCTTATTGGCAACCACTATTCTAGGAAGCAGGGTTCAGTTTCTACCCTAAACTCCGAGATCCTGAGGCCCTAGTTATCGGGTGCAGAATCTATATGAAATCATTAACCATGAACTTGCTTCTGAATAGATCTACATGGGTTTTTAAATGTGTCTCATGTTTATTTATTTACTAATGTAAATTCTCTACCCTGAAAGTCAGGTCAGACTATTCCTGTGATACTGAACTAACATTTAGCCATACGGTCTTACAATTTTCAAGGAACTCAATGTAGTTGATACTCAGAGGAGAGATGAGAAATTAAAAGGAATTTGGGAGCAGCCACGGTCCACTTCTGCAATTAACAGAACGCAACGCCTCACGGTGTTACTGTCATAGTCAGAATTTGGGGACAGGAAGGGCTTCTATTCTCATTTATGTCTCAGGCTTTCAAAGGTGATCTTGGAGGAAACTTTGCCCCTCCACCTTCATTTTCTGATTTAAGTACCTGCACCCATTTCCATAACCACTTGTCTCTTTCAAAATTACAGATTTTTATTAGTTTTTTGTTATTTTGTTTTGCTTTGTTTTCTTGTCCATCTTTGGTCAGCTTTCCAATTGTTTATTTGAGAGTGGGATCCACAGACAGGTTTAGGTTAATGAACACCTCAAGGTCAGGTTTCAGTGAAAATTAAAGAATAATTCAGTAGGAAAGTGAACACATAGCAGCATTTATTTGAAAAGAGCCTCGAATGCACCATTGAGTACATTGCTTGTTGCTCAGCCAGCAACTGTGTAAAAGACCAAGGTAAGGGCTTCTGGATTCACCTTATTTCAACGTCTTTATTTTCAGATCGTGCCTTCCACTATAAATCTTTGTTGTAAAACAATTATCTTTAAGGTTGCTTCTAATGTTGTAATACCACATTTCCATGATATACTACTTTGAGATCCTGTTTTCATATATTAACAATAGCTGGGATGTGCTTTGAGCTAATAAAAATATCTTTAAAGAGCTTAGTTGTGTATTACATACTACAATAAGTTTGATAAGTGTTTTATAAAGTAAAATGTGAATTTTTAAGTCACAATTTAACTTGGCATTTCCTTCATTGTATAGTTTGAAAGAAATGATTTCATTCTTTCTGCGAAGGTGGCTTTCCTCAGTAGAGTTCCTGTCAGTTTGATAGATTACTGCAGACAATAATTTGTAACCTGTAGGAGAGGAAGTTGGGAAATAACAAAACAGCAGCCTTGAGATTCTTGCATCAGGTGGCAGGTTGGGTTTCGTGACGTCTGTGGGTCTTTACACCTTAAAATCTTACATACCAGTCCATGGATTTCTGTGCTAGGCAGGTTGCATCATCACAACCTGGGGATTTTAAAAAATGTATCCTAGGCTCCACCTCAAGACTCTTCCCTATAGGTCTGGGGTGGAGTCAGGTAATCTATTTCTTTCTCAAGTTCCAAGGTGGTTTCATGTTCTAGTTATTGGAATCCCTGCCCAAGTGTAAGTTTCTATTATTTCAAAATATCATCTTTAAAGATACTTATTAGATTCACAAAACTTTATGAGCATTCAGTGCAGAAAATGAGAACCACTCAAGGCATTTTAATCAAGAAGGGATTTAATATAGGAAATCAGGCCTTAGAAAATGATTGGAAGTGCTGGAGGAATTGTTTCAGAGTAGGGCCCTCAGGAATAATTCTAGGTCCATAAAGAACTGACCCACTATGGGAGCTACGCTGCAGTCAAGAATACTGATTGGAATCACCAACTGCTGCAGTGGCACTGTGACTACCATGTCAACCACCCCTAGACGACCAAGAAACTGGAGACTAGACACCCATAACTGTGATCCAGGGGTCAGAAAGCCTTCCCAAGGGACCCAAATGCCTTGTTACCCTTGAAGTTAAAGATGGATATGGATTGTTAGCAGAAAAACCTCATGTTCCTTGGATCCGCCAGGTAGCAAGAACCAGAACAAAGAGATGTAATGATGACCTTGCCTCATTTCTACATTCCAAATCTCGAATTAGTTCATCTAATAGACAGATCCTGATTCATATCCAAAACTCTAGCTGAAAAGCAATTTGCAAAATGTTGCGTTTCGCTGTGCAACCTCTCCAGTTAGAAGAAAGGTAGAGTGGAGGTTGAGTGAGCCTATCTGCAGTGTCTATCACACTGAGGAACAAAGGAACCTTTGGTACGAAGGGCATTTTTATAAAGTAGGGCAAAGTCAGTAGTCCAACTGCTGTGGGGAATGTGAATAGGAGTATGTCAGGAGTCTTCTAAAGGAAGTTAGGATTTGATCCTAAACCACTGAAGAATGAATAACATGATCTGATCTTTTTTTTTTTGAAAAGTTATTTCAGCTGTAAGGCATAGGATGGGTTAGAGAAGACAAGTACTAGAAGCCAGATATGCTTGTGTTACTCATGGTGAATGGAACCAATGTCCTGTTTATCTTATTTAAATAATTTTATTTTAAATGCATTTTGGTTTGATATTGTCTTATTTTTAAATTACACTCTCTATTATGAATTTATAAAAGACAATTTTATCCATTATTATCCATTCTTTTTTGTGAAAATATTTTACTATAAAAATTTTTGAGCATACAGAAAAGTGGAATGGCTGGTACAATGGGCACCGTTTACCCACCCACCAGCTCCAATACTTACAAACCTTTTGCCATATTATTCTCCTACTCTTGCTCTCTCTCTGGATTATTTAGCTGAACTATTCAAAGTAAACTGCAGACATGATGCTACCTCACCTCTAGGAATTTAGCCTGAGTCTCCTAAAGACAAGAAATTCTCCTCCATAATCAAGATGTCAAATAAAACTAACAATCTTTCTATATCTAATGCCTAATCCATATTACAATTCCCATAATTGTGCTCCACATGTCTTTTCAACTGTTCTTTTCCCTTCCAAATTAGGTTCCAACAAAGGTTTACACATTGTACTTGTTAGTTACATCTCTTTTAATCTAGAAATTGCACCAGACTTCCTTAATTGTTTATTTTCTAATGACATTGCCTTTTTGGAGAGTTATTTGTTTTGTCAAATTTCACATTCTGCATTTGATGATTTAATTTAATTTTTAAATTTTGTTTTTTCTCTGTTCTCCATATTTCCCTCAAGCTGTAAGTTAAGTCCAAAAGCTGAGTAGATTCAAGTTAGATTTTCTGACATAATTTTATAGGCGAAGCCTGCATTGTATGCTATGCTTTGCCTCACAAAGCACATAATGCCAGTTTGGCCCATAATTAGGGATGCTAATTTGATCACTTGGGTAAGAAGTTGACTGCCAGATCTCTACATTGTAAGGGAGGTTCTTCCCACTGCAAATGGTAACTAATCCTCGGAGTGACACTTTGACATCATGCCAATATCCTATTCTCCATCATGATTTTACCTAGTATAATAGTTTTTCATCCATGAGTGATACTTGCCTGAGTCAACTATTTCTTTGGTGGTTAAAAATCTCCTATCGTTCCTTCTACATTTATTAGCTGAAATTCTTTCGTAAAGAAGAGCTTTCCCTCTGCCCCTGAGGATTATCCACAGCTAGGAAAATGTAACCATTTTGCAGAGTAAGGATTTGGTGTGATAAGTAACTGCCAATGACAGCAAATGTATGTTTTCCTTCCTCTTTCGATATAGTATGGATTTTAATTTATTCAAGGTGTCATAATCATTTACTCTTTGTGGAGCCCATATTATCCTAAATTTGGCTCCTGTGCTCTTTTGACCTGTGCCACTAGTCTTTGAGCATTCCTTGTTTTCTGCACAAGATGTCCCAGGTTGACCTTGCACTTTCTCTGCCTGGGACCTATCAGCTATTTTCCCAAGAAGCCATATTCTGTTGGGGTAGAGGGTGATGGCATGCGGAAAGCAACATCTGAGTTCTAAGCTACTCATTGCAAGTAGGTGTCACTGCTTCTAATACCTTCCAGAGGGAAGAACTAGGAAGTATATTTCTAAAATATATGGGTTCACAATGACGTTTCCCATAAAATTTAATATGACAGAATTTATACTTAACTTCTTGGATTCTAGTTTTGATCTCTTTCTTTTTATGCTGATAATCTTTGATCATAATGGCAACGACATAAATACTTGTTTGCTTACTTGTTTTATCTTATGTACCCCAAGGTATTGTATATATATAATAGTTTTAAAATAACAGTAGTAATATTCCTACTAACAATAAAACCATTAAATATAGTTTATCATTTTTTTAGGTTTATTTGTCCTTAGACTTCTCCCACCAAGTTTTTATAAAAAGTTATTAACTTTTTACAAACTTTTGTTAAAAAAATCACTTAAAATATGTTTTTTTCTCTGTTATACTATCAATTTGACAAATAATTAGGTTCATTTCTTTCCTTTTAATCTTTGATTTGTTTCTCTAACATTTTATTATAAAAGTTTTCCAATATATAGAAACATTGAAACAACTGTACAGTGAACACATACACTCACTAAATACTGTGACTAATATATATAATTCTGTTGGCTTCGTCTCCTAAATCCATCTATCATTCCAACATATTTTGGATAAATTTCAAAATAAATTGCAGACATAGTACACCACACCTCTAGCCATTTCAACCTACATATCATTAACTATGGTTCAATATTTGTTTACAGCACTTAAATTCTTTTTAAAGCTTATTTACGTAAAGTATTATGTACAAATCTTAAGTGTATTATTCCATAAATTTTGACAAATGCGTATACTTGTGTAATCCAAACCTCCCAACATATATAAAATTATTCTTGCCCTGGAAAGTTATTTCATATCTCTTTTTCATCAATACTTAGCACCAATCCCAGAGGCAACCACTGTATTATTTTTTCACCATGGATTAGTTTTATCTGTTCTAAAACTTCATATAAATAGGATCACGCACCATGTTCTTTTTTAGTGCTGATTTCTTTCACTCAGCATAATGTTTTAGAGATTCATCCATGTTGTAGCATATATTAATTAAATAACATCTTATTTTATTATAGAGTAGTATGTCATTGTATAGACATATCACCATTTTTTATTCATTCACCTGTTGATGAACATATAAGCTATTTCTAGTTTTGGATTATTATGAATAAAGAAAGCTACTATGAACATTCTTGTACAAGTCTTTTTGTGGACATATATTTCCCTCTCTCTTGGGTAAGTAAGTAGAAGCAGAATTGCTGGGTCAAAGGGTTAATGTATATTTAGTTTTATGAGAAAGTGGTGGATCTTTTTCATAAATGGTTATAATATTTTAAACTCCCACCAATCATTCATAGGAGTTCCAGTTGCTCCACATAGTGTTGTTTAGTGTTAAGAAAAAAATTTTTTAGCCATTTTGGAAAATGTGCCATGGATTTTTTTTTTGTTTAGTTTTACCATTTGTATATGTAAAACATTTTGATCTTTCCCTGATTTAAAAAAATAATCACTGTTATTACTTCTGGGACTTAGTATTAATCTATCACATAAATAGAATCCCATATGTGATTTTTGGATATTGTCTAATTGCATTCATTTTACATGTGAAGAAACTGAAGTTCAGGGAGCTTGTTCAAGTACATGCCAAGAAGGGTCTAGAATGTGACCCTCAGAGCCCCAGCTCCGTGCTGTTTTACTCTACAAAGTCCCTGCCATTTATGTGTTTTTTCCCCTTACTGATAACATTCTCTTCTTGCAAAAAGTTCTTTATTTCTGACTTTAAAAATTAACATGGCTGATGAGGAGGGCAAATGTGGTCATTTTGAATAAAGTTTTAATCTTTTTTATGTTTTATTGACTCATAACTGTAATTCACTAATAAGGATTCATACATCCTTATTAGAATTTGATGAAGTTTGTAGGGAATGATATTAATAACAGGATGGGATGAAGCCTGGAATTTCTTTCTTTTTACATATCTCGAACATTGCTTTTTGAGAGTGTCAGAATAATTTACATAAATTTTCTGATGACAAATATTCTCTTTTCTAATCAACTTGCTAGAAAATTCTTTTTAAAGGGAAATCATTTCTCCATAGGCATGTATTTGCCTAATATTCTATTTGAAGGACACTTTCAAATGTATATTGTCTAAAGAAGAAAATATTAAAGGTGAAAAATATCTAATAATGAGGATTTTTAACCAACTTATCACAGAGGCCCTAACCAAATGGCATTTAAAAATATTATAGAGCAATAACTCATACACTCAATTACCATCTGAGTTAAGGGAAACTTTCATTTGTAGGTGGGGAAATTTTTATTAGCAAAACTTCACTGCCATTTAAAAAAAATCCTTGAATATGTGTTTTTAAGTTTCAGGTTTTTTGTGCTTTATGACTTCACTTCATCTCACTCCTATTATCACCCTAGTAAATGATCTCCAGAAAAGTGTGAAGACACAATGTTAAGTCTGTCTAAAAGTGATCCTTTCCCTTTCTTTTAATAAAAATCAATACATAAAGACTGGTAATTTGGCAGGGCACGGTGGCTCACGCCTGTAATCCTAGCATTCTGAGAGCCCAAGACAGGAGGATCTCTTGAGCTCAGGAGTTTGAAACCAGCCTGAGCAAGAGTGAGATCCTGTCTCTACTAAAAATAGTAGTCCCAGCTACTCAGGAGTCTGAGGCAGGAGGATCACTTGAGCCCCGGAGTTTGAGGTTGCTGTGAGCGAGGCTGATGCCACGGCACTCTAGCCTGGGCGACAGAGCGAGACTCTGTCTCAAAAAAAAAAAAAAAGACTGGTAATTTTAGAAAATTTACTGGTGGGCATCTATTAATTTATTAGGAGTGAGGCTTTAAAAAGATGCTTCATGAGATAGATAGGAATATAATATCCTGCTTGCATCCTCTCCCATAGTAAGCAGAACTCCACAGAAATCCCTGGGAATCTCAGAATCTTTTGAATCCAGAACCTGTGAGGTGGAGGTGGAACGGCTCCTTCTGAGCTCGAGAATACAGAGCCTCAGTGGGCATTCTCCATCCCTTGTCTTAGGGCCCCAGACACTGGCCGTGTGATGCACCCCAGCTTCTTCACCCTGCTCTGTATGAAGGCTGATACTAATTTCTTCCTATGTGCCGGCAGTACTAAGTGGAGCAAATATTTTACAGGTTAATGTAAAAGAAATTTTTAGAGTAGGTGTTGTCCATAAACACCTGAACACAAATCCTCCTAAAATGGATTTTTGGAAAATTTCAGACATAGAATAAGTCTATAATGATTTATAAACCTAAGGGAGTTTTATAAATTAACAAATGGATGACAGCACCTTCTACATGCCAGTCAGTTTGATAGCTCTGGGCATACAAAGATGAAAATGCAATCCCTGCCCATCAGATGAGCAAGCCTTGGTAAGGCTATTGAGCAAAAGGAATTCCCATGTCCTGCTGGTGGAAAACTAAACTGGTACAACTCCTTTGAAAGACAGCTGGCATTTTTACTAAAGCTGAACCTGTCTCCTCTGTGATTCAGCAATTCTGTCTCACACATGCCCTCGAGAGAAGTGTGCATATATGTGCCAGGATTCTTGTGCAGGAATGTTTTTGGCAGCATTGTTTATAGTAGCTCCAAACTGGTCCATCAAGTTTAGAATGAATAAGTAGATTGTGGAATATCGCACGCAATAGAAATCTTGAAAGAAGGGAAAATAGATGAATTGCAGCTGAATTCAACAACGTCGTGGCATTGAATGAAAGGAAGACATGAGAGAGAGAATACCTGTAGGATGAGCCTATTTCCATAAAATTCAGAACCAGGCAAAATTAAACTCTATTGCTTAAGCATGCATACAAAGGTAGTAAAACTATAAAGAAAAGTGAAGAAGTGAATGCCATCAAGGCAAGGATAGTGGTTATCTTAAGGAGATGTGAGCAGAGTGTGACTGAAATGGGAAACATGAGGTCTTTGAGAGTGACGATTTGTGTGGAGGTACATGAATTTTAAAAAATAGCTGTTCAGTATACTGTGTATTTGTTTTATACATTCTTTCATATGTTGTTATATCTGAAAAAAATTTTACAATTCAAATTCCGCTTTGAATTTAAATCGATAGGGAGGTTAAATCCATGGGTTAATAGGAGCATAGATGGTATTTGACCAACCAGGGTAGGAAGGTCAGGTGGAAGGTGACAACATGGATAAGTTGTGGAGGAAGAATAGGATATAAGCAGAGAAAAGGGAAAAGCATTCCAGGCAGAGGCAAGACTCACTCCAGGAGAGTAAGCAAATGGTTCTGATGGTCAGAGCACCAGTTCTGTGCATGAGGGTTTAAGAAATGGGGCTGGCCAGGCAGGTCAGAGGCCAGAATATGCCCTGTTTGTGTTTAGGGGATTTATGAGAGACTCGTTAGAAAGAATATTTTTGTTATGAAGCAAAAAGAGGAAGACCTAAAATATCCCTCTTCTCTTAAAACAAACAAACAAACAAAAAACCCAGGAAGAGATAAGAAAAGAAGAGGAAACAAGGAAAACTTAGAAGGGAAAATGAAGGCATATACACAAAAAAGAAGAGAGAATAGGGAATGCATCAGGAGGCAGACCGGGAGGAAAGATACTACGGATGTAAAAAATATATATAGGGAAGAATTACGGTGAGAAGAGAGAAGAAACAAGCAGAGAAGCCTGCAGAGGATGGGTGGTTAAGATCATTTTCCTCGTAGACGAAGAAAAGGAAGAAATAAATGAAATTGAAGTGAAAAACAAAGTTTTAGCAGGAAAAAAAGGGAAATTGATCAGAAATATTTAATAGAAACATGAAAACTATTAATAAAAGTTCACAGGGCAAGAATAAAACAAGGTTTATTTTTATTTCTCATTTTTAAAAGAACAAACATTTATAGGAAATTTAAAGGGCTTACATTTCAAAGATCAACAAAATCAAGTAATGGAAAAAGACTTTAGAAGAGAAATGAGAAAGACATAAGAGAAAAATCTCAATAATTTGATCATTTAAAGGGCCTAAGGTAAATAGTCAAGAGAAAGGACCAAAAAATATTTAAGAGTTATGATGCTGGAGAAAATATAGAAGAAGAAAAAAAAAGATAAAAACTGTTAGGTTTTCTAAATTTCAAACCCTCTTGCAAAATAAAAATAAAATAAAAGGGGACAGAAAAGATGAAAAGCCACCCATTTTGGGTGACTCCAAGTCATTAAAACAGGGGAAAACCAACCATTGCAGAAAGGAATGGCAAACCCAGTAAAGTAAAAGTTGGGCGGACATGGGAAAATTCAAGTAGGGGGTTGCAAAGTCATGAGCTCATCTTTCCTCACCCCCTCAGGGTACCACCTCACTCAACTGGAAAAGCAAGTTTCACTCCAGCTAAAGGAGCAGCAAGGAAGTGACTTCACAAGTCTCCCTTTGCTCTAGGGTAATTTGTACCTTTCATGATTTCACTCAGTCTACCACATCTTGACCTAGTTGAAAATTGGGTCAGACCATCTTTCTTAAACGGAAGCCTAAAAACCACCCTCCCTTAAACAAATTCATATTTTGCACTATTTTCTGTTTTCAGTTTCTCTTCTACTTTTTTGGAGATGGTAACCCAAAATGCTCAAGCCAGTTAAGGACCCTGGACTCTGAATCCATAGAGAAAGAGAAAGGAATCTGGGATTTCACAGGAAAGTAGGAAGACTTGCTTGCAGACTCCCTGCTTGCATAGCCTTGGGTGTTAATTTAAATGACATTCAGCTTACTTTAGTGGAAATATTTCTCCCTCTCTAAGCAATTACTGAGGGGCAGATGAATTCCATTTTAGCTCAAAGATTCCTATAAGGGACAGAAGGAAGACAAGGTGGCAGACTTTGGGGACATGAGGAAGAGTGAGTAAGGACCGAGGCTACAGAGTTATGTTAAGGGTAAAGACACCTGCCACCCCCACATTAAGGAGTTTGGGAGGATGACAAAAAAAAAAAAAGAGTGGCAATATGATCAGGTTCTCATTTTGAAGCAGATCAGAAGAGACTAGAATGGCTGGTGGAGTTCTGTGGGAGAAACTAGAATGGGAGCAAATTGGTCCTTGGTGAGCAAACACATCCTGGCCTGGATCATAAATACCCTATAGAGCATGATTAATCCTGCTCTTTCCCCCATCTGGCTGGGGAATGAGCATGATCCCCAAGGAAACTTGCCAGATAAAATAAAATGGAAGGTACCTCATTAACTTTGAATTTCAGATAAACATAATTATGTCTCAGGCAGTATTCAGAACCCACTTATACTGAAAAAAAAAGTGCCGTTTATCTGAAATTCAAAGCTAACATGGCATCCTGTATTTTTATTTGCTAAATCTGTCAGCCTTATCCCCAAGGCACCCTTGGAAGCCCTGAGTAGAAGAAGGTAGAGTCAAAAGATGCAAGGAGACTGGGTCTCTGAATCAGAGCTGCATGGGGACTACACAGGAAGGCTGCTTAGGTTTTAGGACTTCTGACTTCCAGAACTATAAGAGAATAAAGTCGGTAAGGTTGTAATTTGTTACAGCGACAATAGGAAACAATTATATAACCCAACACTTCTTTCTCTTCCTTTTCCTTTTTCTTTATCTACCTCATAGACATGGAGAATGCTACAGCTGTAAAGGACATGGTGATAAGCAGAGACAGTTTATTCATTTTCAGAAGAAGAAACGGAGGACATGATCACTATTTCCACGTGTAGAGTAACTCTCAGCACTTTTATCTCGATGCTTCCTACACACTGTGTTATAGTTCTCTCTCTTTCTCCACCTCCTCATCTAATTCTCTTTCTCTTCCCAATTTTTTCTAGTCTTCCTCTATCTATCCCCCATCCTTTTCTCCATCAGTTACCCAACCATCATCATTCATCCATTCATCCATCCATCATCCATCATCCATCCATCTATCCATCCTTCATCCATTCATCTGTACATCCATCCATCCATCTATCCATCCATCCATCCTTCCTTCCATCCATCCATCCATCCATCCTCCCATCTATCTATCCATTCACCCGTCTATCTGTCCAACATTCTCTTCTAGGCTTTGTTTTTATTATTTAAAAAGAGTACTTTTCAAATTCACTAGTCTATGTTTCCCCAAAATACTTGATGCATTTTGTCCTTCCTTTCATTATGGTGTGTCACTAGTTATAGATGCATTTGAGTAAAGAAACTTTCTTTTTAAAAATATAATATCTCCAGTTTGGTTGTCAAATTTCAGTATGCATCTGGGGCACTTGTTAAGTGCCAATATTTTGGAAATACTCATTCTGTAGGTATAGATCCAGGTATTTGTACATTGGTTAAGCACTTTGAAAAGTGGTTTGCAGAGACAACCTGTTTCCAAGACTCTGAGATTTCACAGATCAGTTCAATAAAAGTTGCGGAAGATGCACAGCAGAAGAGAGTTGACTAACATAGAGTTTCCAGTTCTTTATTTTTCAAAGTCATTAGAAACAAATGAACAAGCAAATATACCACCATTTCTTTTTCATAAAAGGGTGTTTTAACACTGTAAATCCAGGAGGAACAATTTCAAAATAATGGAAAACTCATCTCAATAAAGCACAGGAGATATACTTATGTTGATATATAAATATGTTTTTTTAAAAGAGAATATATTAAAGAACTCATAAATTTTACTTGAGTTTATTTTTTTCTTTATACAAGCTTTTAATTTGCACATCTATATTTGGTGAGTGTGAAATGAAGTGACAATATCCTACTTCTTCCTGGATTTCATTTTTATCAGTTATTGTTGCAAATCTGTTCTCACATGCATAAGCTGACAGAAATAGAAACAACTTTCTTAAAGCTATTTCGCTCAGTCTAGAATACTATGGATAAAGATAAAGAAGGCATGCCATGGCTTCAGCCATTTCTCCCACTTTTTCTCACTCTAAGCGAAGAAGAAAGCTGTTCTGGTTGGTGATTTGCCTGATTGGGAAGGAAAAAATCCAGGATTCCTGTACTTGCTCCCTTCCTGGGAGCTGCTCTCAGCCAGGGCTGGCCCTGGGGAGCTTAGGGCTGAATATCTGGGCCCAGATGAGAGAAGTCTTGCTGAGGGAACCTCATCCCAGACACATATCACATCACTGACTTCTGTTTGGGAGCCAACCTTTTTCATTATGTTTGAACATGTGATGAAAATGTGTCAACCAGTGGTTCTCCAGAGCACATCAGAATCACCTCTACAGATTTAGAAACAGTTACTTGGTCCTACTTCAGACCTATAGGATCAGAGTTTCTGGGAGGGATGCCTTGACAATTTTTACCCCCTAAACCACACAAGTAATCTGGTGCCCACCTTCATTAAGAGCCTTGCTAAGCATCCGTGGTTCTCATCCCTGTCTGCCTGTTTTAGTTATCTGGGGGAACAGTGCCTTACTTAGGATTGTGTGCATTAGAATATTTGGGGGAGGGGGTGGGAGACCTGGACATCAGTAATTTTTAAAAGTTTCCCAGATAATGTATTTGCATAATTTAGCATGCCACTTCAGGAACTCAATATTAAGAAATCCTACCCATGACACTTTGGAGCCAATAGTCAGCCACTCTTTTGTGTGACTGTATAAATCATGGGGGTTTGTCCTTAGGAGGTAGACCCAGGGTAAGCATTATGACACTAACTAATACTTCCTGGGGACTTACTGAGTCCCCAGCCCTGTTCTAGGGGTTGTTACCTACTGCCGTATCTCCTAGGGACTCAAGGAGGTCAGCATTATTATTATCTTCACCTTACAGGAAATGGAATAGAGCTTGAATCAATTGCCTGAATTCATGCAGCCAAATCATTATGTAACCTGGCTCAGCTCGCACCCTCTTAACCAGAATGCTAGGCAGGGAAGGTTTTGGAGGGGGTTGTTAAAGACAGCAGTTAACGTAGAGGCTCACAGCATGTTGGCAAATAAGGGTAAGTCCAGGGAGAGCCTTGCTGAATGCAGAATTTGAAGGAAAGGAGCACTTGGGAATGTCCCTAGTGGGAAGAAGACTTGGTGCATAAAGTTTGTTTGAGCAAAGACACACTTCCTTGTCCTATTTCAACAATTTCCCAGAGCTTCGTACCCAGAGGAGGGGATGGAAACTTTTACAGTGTGAAGCATGTAAACTGTAAAGTGCTCTTCAGTGGCGAGCTCTTTTTATTACCCTGTGGCTGCCCAAAGAAAAGTCATTTGAGTTGAAAGTACAGTATTACACTTGCAGTTTCTAGAACGAGGCCCCTCTCCTTTGTGGTGTTCAGACCACGCCAAGATAATGAGCCAAGCTTTGAAAAGAAGAAGAGGAAGGAAAAGCTTTCAGAGGATGAAGTCACGATGATGAGGGCACTAGAAGCTGGTTTAGGGAACCAGAGGGCTTTCAAGGTGACCTTAGAAGGGGTGTACAGCTGCCTTATGCTGGGCTGTTCTGGAGAAGAGGGAGCAGACCTGCTGGGTACAGTCCTGCAGGCTAAACTGGTGGTAGATGTAGGCTGGAGGATGTATCCTATTAGACGAAAGGTATCTCCAACTGCCTAAAGAAGTGTATTCTTTATTACTGGAAAGAACCAAGATAAGCCAAACAATGGCTATTGACAGGGTGTACCTTTCAAGGCCTTTGTAACTGACATTTAATGGTTGTGGTGATTCCTCAACTTCACTGAATTACTGAGCAAGAGTTTATTGGTCTTGTGCTAAGCACAAGCACAGGGATACAGTGGTGAATACACAGACTTGGCAAGTAGAAAAGACAGAGAAATAAACAGTTTCACTCCCATACTCACCCAAGACCTAGACTTTGAGTTCAGATTATTAAGCACTGCTTTCTATTTATATTTTAAAGTTAATGCCTTTTTATCTCTCTCTTTATTTATCTCATTTTCCTCCTCTTTAACCATCTGTCTCTTAGTTATTTTTTTCTCTTTTATCTCCTATTCTTCCACTTACCTCCTTCTTCTTACCCACTAATATATGAGTGGAACTAATACATTTATTAAATAATATCTAAGTACTATGCTTAGGTAGGTACATTCCTAAACATCTGCTCATTGTTTCTATATTCCTTGGTATGATAGAAAAATCAAATTAATACAGTCTGAAAATATTTAAGTATCATATATAACTTTCATCAAGCCCATGACATGTTTTAATAAAAGAGAAACTAGATCGTTCTCTCCTCCAAGCCAATTCTCCAAAAGGGGAATTTCCTCCCTCCACCTTAGACATGGGAAGTACTGAGTAGTTTATACGAGAAAATATATCCCGCGCTGTATATTTTGTCACTGGCTAATGAATAGCTTTCTTGTTCTGCTCAGGGTTTATCAGGTGCCAAACATTTCGGGAACAATAGCCTCACTAGAATGACCAACCCTGACAGCTAACTTTGCTTTATTGTTTAAAAAGTGGTGGTTTCCACTGTGAAGAAATGGTTGGAATTTTTATTTTTTTCACGTCTGGAGGTTAGAATCATGGGCGAATTTTGAGAGCAAACATTTCAAATAGTTCGGTTGTAACATGAAAATGGAAAGCATGTCACAGCATATTTTAGAAACTTTAACTTCGAGAGTACTAAAAAAATATCCCTGTAGGCAATTCCTGTATATTAAATAGTACTTCCTGCTCCTAGAGAAGTAAATCAAGACAGTAGAGGAAGCAGGGGCTGCATAGGAACACAGTTCTCTAACTTGTAAACTGTGGGCAGATATGTTTAGACATATTTGCTGAAACAGTGATATCGTCCAGAAGGTTTAATGTGATATTGGTCCTGCATTCTAAAGGGCACTTCTGCCCAGACAACTTTCTAACTCCAAAAAGAAATCAGACCCCAGTTAGTATAAAATTTCCCTGGCTTCATGCCTTGTTAGATAATGTCATAAATTCTTTTCTTATCGTGCCTGTAATGTTGCATATTTTTTTTTTTTTTTTTTTTTACTCGTCACAGCCCTGGGAAAGATAGGACCAGTTGTCTGACAGCCAGAGAGGTCTGTCAATTGTTATAGGGAAATGACATTTTGTGACTTGTACCAGGTACTCCACTAGGTGGTTTAAACTTATTTCTTGTGATAATTCTTCTAGGTATAGGTTAACATTTTATACATGGGATACTAAGGCTTGGCTCTGAGAAGGTCAATAAATTGCCCGCATCCTTATAGGATGTAGTGGCAGAGTAGGGATTCAACCTCCCATCTTTCTGACCTGAGCACCCTTGAACTTTCTATTGTAGCTAAGAACATAGCCCAAAGCTGGGTTTAAACACCTTTCTCCTGTTCTTTCTTGTAGCTCAGAGAGGGCTTGGGTGGCAAGGTCACTGGAAGCCTGGGCTGGAAGGGCAGCTGGGAAATGCAGTCTTTGGTTTCTCAGCTTCCAGCTTGCAGCAAGGCAGAGTCAAGGGCGGGGTCGGGGGGACCTAATATCCAGTTCTCACCACAAACCACAACTTTGGCTATTGGATACCCAAGCTTCCCCATCTCGCCACACTTATACTTTCAAACCATGCAACAGCAACAAAAATTCTCTCATAATTGTAATAAAACCATCCCTGGAACAAATGAGAATATTTTCAACTTTTCTCCAAAAGCAGAGACTCCAAATGTTGTCAGTGGTAGCATTCATCTCTGGGTGTGGGTCCTTCCTCCTTTAGTTTAATCATAGTCCTCTATTGCTATATTTTGTGGATAAACTTATGACATTAACATCCACCAACAAGCCCTTTGTAAAATAGGGTAAAGGGAGAAAGAAAGCGATATGACGCAGCATGGAGACAAGAAATACGGTAGCTATCAAGACCAACAGTGTTCATTTCTGCAGCTGATCATGAGGTTTCCTGGACATTTATTATCGATATCTTCCTTCTCCAGTGCCAATTCTACGTTGCCTTTTCCCTCGGCCAGCCCCTCTGCAGGTGAGGGCCCCTATTCTGGGGGCAACCCAAACCTTGATTCATGAACAGTGTGAACCTTGGGGAGGTCCTTGTTGAATTGGTTCCCATGGTCTTCCCTTGAGATGACACAATAACTGGCCACTCCACAGGATGTCTGGGTGTGAGGAACATTCTCCCATCAACTTCATAATTTAACAGGAACTACATTTCCCCTTGATAATCCATCTAATATTTCCAGTCAATGTGGTAACCCCCCCCGTTACGCCTGTTTATTCCGGGACACAAGGAATCTGAAATGGCCAAAGGCCAGTTAGCTATGGGAAAGTGGTTGTGTCCAATGGTAGAATAATTTTGTCCTTAGAATCTCAGACTTCTAAACCAGCACAACCATAGTTGAATAGATGATGATTAAATGTTTGTGAGTGAATGATTAGGTGAAATGGTAAAAGATGCCACCTCAATTTTCATCTTTTGGATTCCAGAACAACGTGTTCTGACCATGGGAGAATCAGCACCCAATATAATTGCTGGTTCAGAACAGATAACCACATCAAGAACAACACACCTCAAACTAACAAAGTGTTGCTTTCCACTGGCCCTGGAATTGAGTGCCCTGGAGGCCCGTTGCAGATGGTTAAGTACGTGGCAAGAGCAGGGAACTCTCACTGCCTTAATTCTTGTTCCTAGACATGAGTTCCTAGTTGAGAAGCAATATTGTTTGGGTACTATGATGATGGATAAGGCAGATGTGTCGCAGGAGGGAGCATGGTAGGCAGAGACGGGAAATTCTTATCCAGCATAAGTCCTTTCCACTGAGGGCAGTTTTCTATCTCCTCAGTGATGGAGCAGTTCCAACATAATCAACCTTCTGCTGGGCAGCAGCCGGGTCCTCCAGGGTGTAGTACAAGAATGGGATACCAGGCTGGTTGCTGCTGCAGGCAACATGGATACTCAGTGATGCAGTCCACGAGCCAGCCCAGTGACGATAGAAGGGTCAGCCTTGGTGAGAAGAAGTCCTCTCTGGGCTGTGCCACAGCTTTTCCCCTTCCGCTGAAGCCACTTTATTTGTGAGCCCATTGAGCATCAAGTGGGGATGGTGGGGAGGAGGCTGACTATCAGCTCCAGTGTGGGGGTCTTTTTCTCTTGACCGCTGCTAACCTCCACTCCAGAGGCCTTTGGGGAGCCACCCTCAGGCCCCGCTTTGAGATGCCCCTCAGCCTTCCTCTTCTCCAGACTCCCTTGTCACCAAATTCCAACTTTTTTCCTCCCAAGTCCCTGAACATTTGTCCAAACTATAGCAATTTCCCACCCACCAGGCCAGCTCTCCCACTGCAAGCAAAATGGACTTCAAGATGGGCTGTTCCAAGTTCAGCTGCAAGCATGATTTCCCATTCTACACTGTCCTTCAGGGCCACCTCTGACTGCGGCTGTAACTTTGCAGCAGTCCACTTCCAACTTGTGAAGCGCTGTTTAGTTTATGTTTGATTTTTTTTTTTTTCTGCTTTAATCAACTGGTGGGAGCTCTTCACGTGGCCGCCGGTGTGTCGGAGTAGGCGCACAGAGGGTACAGGCTTTGCTGACACAGCCGACTTGCGCCTTCAGGATATGCTCCGGCTGGATTCCCTAAATGCCATTCTCACTTAGCACGCTGCTGGTTAGGCCTGACCTGGCAGCTTCAGGAGCCAGACAACACCCAGTTCAGACCGGCAACTCTCTTTACAAGGACAACAGGTGTCTTTTATCTGGGTGTTTAGTCTCTAGACGGGCCCTAGAGCAAGCCAAGGAGAGTTATTAAGACAAGAAGGCATGGTTTGCTTCAAAACCCAGGGATCTGAGCTGTGGTTCTTCTGTCCAGGTTCGCCATAGGCTCTATGCAGCACTCTGAGCTGCCAGAGGCCCTTGGACTCGTGAGGTCAAGTGGCAGAGCTGTCTGTATGGCGGCTGGACCAGTTGAAAAGCCCCCTTACGCTTGGCCCCGCTCAAAGTTACCTTAGAGGTTACTCAGTAAATCAGCTGAAACTGTCAACTCAAAGTGTCCTAACATTCTCATCGAGTCTTTTGCCTCTCCCTGGAATGGGGTGCAGAGTGCAGCATCTTATTTTTCTCTTTGTAGGGCATATCTCAACACGCTGGAGATCAGAACGCTAGTTTCCTGGAAACATCTGTAGGGTGGCAGGTCATTGCATTGAACGGAATTTGTCTTTGAATCACGGACACCCATGGGTCATACTAGAGTACCCTCCTCCTTCTTGTTCACGCCATCTCATCAGCACAGTGTCATCGCCTAGTGAAGCAGCACGATCTCCCGTGGGTTGGTGAGATGACCCGGGTCCCTGCGTGCTATAGACTCTCAGGATCTCATCCTGTAATGGTCACTGACCCAAACCTGTCAGGTAGCCCTTAACTGACTCCCGTATTTGAGAGTGTGCTGCCTCTACTCATGCCTTTTACTAATCAATGATGGGGTAGGGTTCAGCAGTAACTTGAACTACAGTGATTAAATCAGAGAATAAGCAGTTTTCCAAGTCATTGGAGGGCTAGAAGACTAGATCGTGAGCAGAGCTTTCAGGTTGGTCTACCAAGACAACAGTTTCTTGGCCAGCTCTGCCGTGATCAGGGAGCAGGGAACCAGGACACCAGCACACAGCTGACGGCCGTGGACCCCCAGACTTGCTGGCATTCTGAGTGGTCTGCACTCTGCTTCTCAATATCCATGAAGCCAGAGACCACATGTGGAGAACCCTGTTAAAGCTGCTGCAGAGAAAAAGCCTGCTTCCATGACCGAGTGCCAGGACCCAGCTTGCCAGCCGCAGCTCAGGCTTTGCCCTCCAATGTTACTTCTGCTTCCAGGTGGCACGGACACCACCTCAGTGTCACCTGTTTGATGGGAGTCAGGCCACATGTGGCACCTGGGCTGTGGGGATGTGTGCAGTCTCCAGCAGGCACTAGATCACCTACCAGGGGCAAGGAACAGAATTGAGTGAACCAACCTGCAAGATCTGCCAAAGTGGCCATGCAAGAGTTTTGGAAATAAAAGGACTTATCAGCTGGTTAACTATGAAGAAAAGGGAAAGGGAAGTCCAGGAAGTCACTAAAGAGGAGCTGGTTTGGGAAAAGGAGTTGTTGCAAAGGTAGAGTTGG
>NW_012142745.1:9625197-9631721 GCF_000956105.1 Propithecus coquereli
TTAGACTAAAAGGCAAGCAAAAAGGTGGGCTAGATAAAAGAACTACGAAAAATAAGCCATAAACAGAGGGAGGCTATCACGTCATCTTATCTTCTCAGAGTCCCAGTTTCTCGTCTGTAAAATGGGCACAATTGTCCTTACTTCACAGAGTTTTTGTGAAGATTGACTCAGGTAATAATTTGTGTAATACACTTAACCCAGGGTCTGGCACAAAGTAAGCACTCAAAAAATGTTAATTGTTATTATTGTTAAAATTGCTAGCATAGTTGTGTCTTTAGTAGGGCTATTCAAACTGTAAGTTTTGATTTTTCAAATAGCTATGTCAACTACAATTTTCACAATTTAATTATACATCCAAAATCTGGATTTTTTTCTCTCTCAAATATTAAATTGTGGCCAAGAATACATTAGTAACACATAAAGAAAGTTAAATGTAATAGAAAGCAACAAATAAATCTAGTTCACCAATGTTGAATATTCTTTCAAAGCAAAGAGAAGGACACCTTCAAATGATAAAAACTTCAACAAAAAAAAACAAAATTATAAAAACAAAAACCAAACAAGAGCCTGTCTTATATTAATATACCATTTTAGTATATCCAGGGAGTTACTTTCAAAGATAAAATTTAGGAAGCTAAAAGGAAGGAGTTTGGTCAATACTTACTTACACTTTTCTTTTTTTTCAGAATATTACGTGGGTACAAATGTTTTGGTTACATGAATTACTTTTGTACAGTTTGAGTCCAAGTTATAAGGGTGCCTATCACTTAGATACTGTGCATTGTACCTGTTAGGTGACTTAACACTGTCTAACCCAGGCTCTGGTGCTCAAAGGAATGAAGTGTGATTTCTCACATACAACATGTATACACTGCTGCCCCCTGCTGCCAAAGAACTGTTCAGCAGATAAATAACCTTGACTGGATGGCAAAAATCCCTGTAAGTGATGTTTTATTTTGCATAGAAGGTTAAATATATTATGTATATCAATACGTATTCCAGAGTTAAATGATTCAGTTATAGAGGTGGATAATTTCGGTAAGACAATGTCTACAGAAAACCATTTTACGTGTCTAGAAATTGGATACACAGTGCATTATACATATTTACATCATTTAATTTATACAGTAGCCCCATGAGGTAGATGGTATTATTATCCCCATTTTAAGTCCAGAAAACTGAGACTCTAAAAGTGGCTCTGCTAGTCAGTGGCAGAGCTGGCATTCAAACTTCGAACTCCTCCAACCCAAGCATCAGAAGTTTGACTCTTGGCAAGTCTGAAGCAGTGAGATATTGTACCATCTTTCCTCCACTTCTTTTTCATTGAGGAGCAATTTGCAAGCAATTAGTAAAATATGAGCCAAGAAGGAGGTGTGCAGGGGTAAAGGCTTTCGTGTGGGCAGGGTTAGTCTAGGGAAGGCTTGTTTGGATCAGCAGCCTCCTGGGCACTTGCGGAGGGCTGCTAAGGCCCGCTGGGAGGGCTGGGCAGCTCCCAAAGCCCTACCTGGAAGGATGTGGTGGGCAAAGTCTGGCCCTTGCTCAGCTTGGCTCTCCCAGCCGGGGAAACGCCCCCATTAGGCCTGGGCCTGTAGGTCCTGGAGGAGTGAAGGCGCACCCTCCAACCCAAAGGTGACACCTTTTCATAGTTTGCCGGGAGGCACGGCTTGCGCTGGGGGTGGCACTGTATGAAGCACTGCTGACGGGGTTTACTTGCCAGAACAAAATTCACGAGGCTAGCAAGGGCCCTTTTCTCAGGCAAAGCGGAGTGCACCAGGAAATCCCCCACCACCAGCGCCGCTGCCACCAGCATATTTAGAGAATGCCTCATTTAGCTGGGTAGAGCGAAGACAAAGGGAGATGATGAGTCACAGTTGGATGTAGGAGGGCAGGAGAGAGCTTCTTTGGAATTTGGGGATTCAAGAAGAAAGAAGAATGATGTCAAGCTTCCCTGAGGTGATACTGGAATCCAACAAACCCTAAAAAGAGCTTTCATGCATTGTAGAAATGGGTGGAAATTGAGTAGAAATGGCAGCCCGATGTGGGCTGGAGAGGGTCCCCTAATTTATCCTGTCAAATGGTCAAGGTTAGGTATTTGAAAGTTCACTGGCCCGTGGAGGAGGGCATGGAAGTTACCAAGAGCTGGAGGTCCTTGACGGGTTCCACGGCCAAGAGAAGAGGCCCTGTGCCAGTAGACAGTGCAGCTGGGGACTGAAGCAGGGTGATGCGACGTAGCAAATGGCTGCATCCAGGTGGTAGGAGGCACCCTGACAAGCCGACGGTGGAGCTACAGTTGCAGGTAGCAGCACAGGACCAAGGATAGCCACGACTGAAGACTTTTTTCCATCAATTACACTACGTGGCTATCGTATAAGATCCCTCAGGAGTTTACCATAAACTCTGCTGGAGGAAGAAAAAAGCAAATTAACAAGCAGTAATGAATGTAGTAGAGTTTTCCCTGTGAAATGACTGAGGCATCCCTAGAGTTATGTCAGTTTACATGAAAGTTGCCAGATGTGGTTGTCTGCATGGGAGCTGGGGGGCCGGCATTGCCTGGTAGGGACACTTCCGAGTCTGTGACGTCAAATCCACACCCACCACATGCTGCTGTAGGAAATTGAATTGAGCACGTGGACAAGGTGATCTTTCCCTGGTAAGGCTTTGGCACGGCTGAAGTGGGAGGCTTATCAGGTGGTGGGAGTGACAAGAATAAAAGCCCAGAGCATGAATAAGCAAGTTGTGGTATGCAAGTGCCCAGTGGAATGAGAGAAGATCACTTGAGTTGAGTAACTGAGAGTTAGAAGGGTAAATAATTTGCTTAAAGGTCATTGACGAGAGGGCAGGATTGGAACTTCTGTCTTCCAACTAGCAACCCAACATTTTCCATCTCTCCACATTTATTCTCTTGTGAAAATTCACAGACAGCATAAGATCATAGGATCACAGCAACAGAAGGGAAATTTTATCTAGTCTGTATCTCAGCCAACTTGGTATTATATTCTACAGTAATCCTGGCAATTGGTCAGATTTCCTCAGCTAGAAAACTCCCAATGCTGGGAAGCTCTCAGTGCTCTCAGAGACAGGCTGGGTCATTACTGGCACCAAGTTTTTTTATGTGGGGCTGATCCCTGCCTCCAGGCATCCTGCTGTCTTAGCCTCATCCGCTGGTCCTGCACATAATCAGTTATTCCTCTTCCAAATGGGTCTTCCGAATCACAACGAGCATCACTGATTAATCAGAGCTCTACTGTGTGCTGGGCTCAGAAGGTGGCATCCTGCCCAACCCAAGTCCTCTTGTCCATGTTTCAGACATTGCTGGTCCTCTTGCACCTGTATCTTTCTCCTCTGGACCGACTCTAGCTTGTTACATTACAGAACCCATTGCTCCCTTCTAAATCCTCACAGGCCATTTCTTTAAGAAGATAAATCTGTTTAGGGCCACAGAGAAAGTAGTTTTGTCTTAAGGAATGTAAACTAGTTTTAATATTTAAACTAATTATACTAACACTCACTAACATAAGTAGTAAGTACACTTGTCAAGTATCACACAAAGGACTGCAAATTGCATGTGGTTATTGGAGCAATGGTTGACCCAGGTTATCAACTGAAATGGAGACGATATGTACATACCCTTTCCTCAGTTTCAAACAAACTTAGGATAATAATACTTATTACTATCATCACCATCCCTAAAACTTACAGAATGTTTTCAAATGAGCCAGACTCGTGGTAACAACTCTATGAATTGGATACTGTGACCATTTCTAGCTTTCTGATGAGGAAACTGAAGTCAAGAGGGGTTATGCCCCCGTCCAAGATGCCCCATCTGGCAAATGGTAGAGCCAGGCTGCAAGTCGGGCATTTTGCTCTAATGACTCAGCGACAGAGCCATCCCGTGTCAGCCGTGTAGTGTAACCTGCCAATCCTGGTACTGACCGCCCGGTGAATGTAAATTTGGTCACACCTAGAGATGCGCCTCCTTTCGACACACACAATCCTTTCAAACCCACCTGAAGTCTGATTCTTTCTGTGAATGATTCCCTTGTAATATTTTTCAGAGTTAGATCCCTGTAACAGTCACATGCCCAGCACCAGCAAGTCCTCAATACGTATTTATTGAGTGATTCAATTAGAGGCCCTACCTTGTCAGTTTTCGAGTCCCAGGTAAGATCAGATACCTTTGGGTCCTGTGGTGGGAGTGGTGGCCGGACGGGAAGAGGATAAGAAGGACGTGTCATCAGTGTGCCCCTGGCCTGATGCAGTTCCTCTGCTCTGGGGCCTGCTGTGGTGAGGCCGCCTTTGACCCCAGCTGACTGCTCCTGCCTGGCTGTCAACATCCACATCTTCTCTTTCTGTTTTTCTCTCCAGGAGGAAACTGTGCTTCTCTTTTTATTTACTGCTCTCAATGAGGGCCCCAAACACTAGTGACACAGTCATCTCATTGATGCTGTTACTTTCTCCAGGAGTCACAGGGCCACGTGGAATCCAATGGGCCCAGCTGTTGTTGGAAGCACCCATCACTTGGGCAATGTAGGAATTTTTTTTTGTAGATTTCTGTACATCATTCATAACTAATGGCCCTGGGTGTGATTTGGAATGCAACAATTCCTTACTCAGATTGAGAGAATTGTGCAGGAGATTTTGGGAATGAGTGAAGGGTGAGTCGATTAAGCACAGCTTTAACCTCAATTCAAGCCAAGGCCGAAAGAGAAATTTGCTTTCCCTCATAAGCTTTACTCATTCTGCTTCGTATCATCCCTTCATTTGCATTTGCATGCAACTCTGTTGTCTTCCTAGAAACGGGGCTGGGCTGGGAGAGCCCAAATGCAGAACAGAACAAGGATTCTGGGTTATCAAGTGAGGACAACAGAGCCCTGTTTCCATGCGAGGTGCCAGGTCCTGGGAGGAAACTGTCATGAATTTGGAAACCGAGTGGAGGTCAGAGTGCTTGCACATCCCAGACAAACGGCTTGAAAGCAAAGACAGAGTTAGGGCTGCTGGCTCCTGGTGGACATGGGCCTTGGGAAGAGTGGACCTCGCGGTCCTGTGTGCTAGGGTTGGCAAAGAAGGCTCTGGATATGATGGGAAAGCAACCGCCCCCAGGAAGCTCTCTAACCACTTACGTGGGAGAACTTGGCTCAAACTCCTGGAGCCAAGGGAGGAGCTGTTGAAAGCAGAGCTGAGACTCTTTCTTAAGCAGCAACAGGACAACCTGTTTCGTTTAAGGAACTAGGGAAAATTCTCCACCTGAAACTGGAAGAGCCAATAAAGTAGAGCAGGAACCCCTGGATACAGAGTGGGTGAAGGTTAGGCAACGACAATGGGGGCTCTTCATCCCGTATCGAGAGGAAGATGGAGATGAGCCCAGGGGTGATGAAGGGAGTGAAATTGAGGCTCTCTTAACAAAACTGGAGCCAAATACTTTTGCAATTGTCATCTATGTCCTGGAACATTCTGAAGCTTAACTTGGCCTGCAGGAAGCAAAGAATACTTTTTATTTTGTAATAATTTCAAATTTAATGGAGAAGTTGCAAGAATCATACAAGGAACTCCCCAAAAGGAGCCCTTTACCCAGATTCAACATTTTGCTCATTGGCTTTATCATTCTTTGTTGATCTATCTATCCAAATGTATACACATATCTATACTTGTATATAATTTTTTTCCAAAATGATTTGAGAGTTGATTACAGATATCATGCCCTTTTTATCCAACATAAATCAGTGTGTTTTCCCCAAGAATGAGGACATTCTCTTACATAACTGCAGCACAATGATCAAAGTCAAGAAACTTAACATTGATACAATAATATGATCTAAACCACAATCCCTATTCAAATTTCATCTATTGTCCCAATGATGTCCCTTGTAACTAGCTATTTTCCTGGTCCGGGATTCAAGATCATTCAGCACATTTAGTTGTTCTATCTCTTTAGTCTCCTTTAAACTGGAGTAGTCCTTCAGTCTATCTTTTTGTTTGTTAACCTTGACATTTATTTTATACAATTTCCTCAATTTGGTTTGCTGTAATGTTTCCTTATGATTAGAATCAAGTAATGCATTTTGGGCAGGAATTCCAGAAAATTGCTGTGTCCCCTTTCAGTACATTGCAATAGCAGGTACTGGATTTCAGTTTGTCCCAGTATCGGTGATGATGTTAACTTTGATCCTGTAGTTAAGATGGTGTCCAACAGATTTCTCCACTGTAAAGTTACTATTTTTCCAAAGACCACAGTTTAAATCTCATGAATGTAAGCAGTAACATGGGTGAGCAAAATCTACCAAAGGCTCCCTCATTTCTATAAAATGAACTTTGTCCCTCCCTACTTAAACTCTTTCCAGAGTATCTTAATGACTAGAAGGAAGTTTGATCTGGAAGAGATCTTAGATTTCACATGGTTCCCTGTTTCCCAAGTGTGGGGTGCTTACTGCTGGTGGGATAAGATGATTTTTATGTGTTCACATTTGTATTAAATTTAATTGTATCACTTAGTAGCAATTACCTTTCCAATCTTCTAAGCACATCTT
>NW_012142745.1:9634961-9635348 GCF_000956105.1 Propithecus coquereli
GGTATCTGGTATATAGGAAATTTTAAGTTGAGACTAATAGCCTATCCCCTTCAAGTATTCCACAATTGTCTTTTGGCTATAGTTGCCCATAGGCCGGTGCTGGGTCCCATAAATAGACCGATAAAATGGAGGTTTTGTCCTCATCTCTTTGTTGTGGAGCGTAGGTTCAGAATGTTGGCTCCAGGATCAGAAGATCCTGCTGCTATGTCATTTGATTCTTTGTCTTTTCAGTAAATAAACCTCCTTGAAAGAATGTTTTCTTCAATTTCTCTCCTTTCTTCTTCCTTGAACACATTTCTATCACGTCCCATCCTCACTGCTCATGGAAACTACCCTCTTCAAGATCCCCAGTGACCTCTGTATTACTAAATCAACTGGCCAAGCCAC
>NW_012142745.1:9638253-9639116 GCF_000956105.1 Propithecus coquereli
GTTCCTTCTCTTGGTCAAAGAACTAGGATCTGCACACAATAGAAGACAAAGGTTGTCATAACTGAGACAGTCTCTTGAACGGAGCCAAGTAGCACGAAAATGCCTGTTTCTTCACGGTTGCTAATGTTGAGTATTACCAGTCTTTGTAATCTTTGCTAATCTGATGGGTAAAAATTATATCTATTTTATTTTGTATTTTTTATTATTAATAAAGTTGGGAACTTTTTATTTTGACGTGTTTGTTGATTCTCAATCAGTGATTCTCAAAGTGTCGGGGACCCCTGGGAACCCTCGAACACTTTCAGCAGGGTCTCAACGTCAAACCTAGTTTCATAATAACAGTATGATGTTATTTGCTTTTTGACTGTATTGACATTGTCACTAATGGTGCAAAAGCAATGGAAGGTGAAACTGCGGGTGCCTTGCTACAAATCAAGGCAATGACACCAAACTCTAATAGTGATCATTATATTCTTCACTGACACACACTCATAGTAGGAAAAAAAAAACCCAACAACCCAGTTTCACTTAAGAATGTCCTTGATGAAGCAGTAAAAATTATTAATGTAGTGAAATGTTGACATATGAGTACATGTATTTTAAATATTCTGGATGATGAGGTAGGAAGTACTGAAAAAGCACTTTTGCTGCCTAATCAAGAGTTTTCTTGTGACAGATATTGGTAGTGATAGTAAGAAATGTAATTTTTTGATATTGTATGATGAAATATGTCAACATTTAGAAGATATGCGTAACTTAATAAACCTACATTTTTCAAATGTCCAGCGCATGATCATGTATGGATCATGCATGAATAAAAGATTCATTGAATGTACAAGATAGAGCAATGGATTTTAATGTAT